>NC_134715.1:116606250-116947500 GCF_049634645.1 Pelodiscus sinensis
ACATTTTTACATCTAATTTCTTATTTATTAGAAACTCATCTATCTGTACAACTAAATCACCTTTAGTATCTTGACTTCAGCCCGCAAAACAATAGTTTCAGCAAAGATTAACATGCAAGCTGCTGCGAATCTATTAAAGAATTAGAGTGCTTTGCTAACACAGTGATCATCATAACTACTTAGGGAACCTATTGGTGGACAATTAAATAATGATTTGCTTATGAGTATTTCAATATTAAGGAAAGATATAACACAAAACAATGGTCTGATATTAACTATGGAATTAAAATGCTCACAAATAGATAATGTAACATTGTTTAGGAATAGGCACATATTAAGAATAGCAATGGACAAAGATATGAATTTAAATGTTTCAAAAACTAAAGCTCAAACAGTACAGACATTGTTTCTCTTAGGGCTCATCTAGACTACGCGGAATGGTCGAAAGAGGATATGCAAAATGATGTTTACGCAGCTTTTCGACAAGGGGCGGTTCACCAAAAAAGCTGCGTCTAAACTACTTGCACTTTCAAAAGTGCGATCGGAAGAAGATATGCAAATTCACACAGAATTTGCATATCCTCTTTCAATCATTCTGTGTAGTCTAGATGAGCCCATAGTTCTAGACTTATTGAGGAACACCAGTTAAGATGTGAAAATGTTCTCTTGGAAACCTGATTTTGCCATACTATAATTTTATCAAAAAGGTCTCTACATGCTTCAAGTTTCAAAAGCACAGACTAGCCAAAAGAAATATTAAGAGTTTTATGAGATGCAGACAAATCTTTTCAAAGATATGGAACTTGTCCCCTACATTTCCACTTCATTTTCTAAAAAATTAAAGTTTCTTTGCAAAAATGACTTATAGGAAGTTCAAATTTATTCAGTTCAAGAACTTCCAAATAGGTAGGGCTAAATTCAGGGCAAAGCATTCCTCCTCTCCACAACATCTTATAAACACTCCACGGCCCACTTGTGCCACAACTGCTTTTCTGCATGTAAGCCAGACCAGTGTTGAGGATAACAAGCATGGCAACTGTCAAAAGCCCCACATGAAGCTAAGTTCTTCAGGCTTTGATTTCAGCCCTAGCCCCAGGTGACAGACCTCAGGTACCCAGGCTTCTGCCCGATGTGGCAGTATTTTGGCTTTCTGCCCTAGGCACCACCAAATCTAATGGCAGCCGTGCTTGACAGGCACCCTAAAACCGGTTCATGGCCCCTTCAGATTCCTAGTTGAGAACCATTAGTTTAATCAAAAGAGAACTCATCTTCTAACATTTAAATCATTTACACAGAAAGTAATTACTCTTCAGATTGAGAGTTCCACTACTAGTACAGATTTTTTCATTCTACACAATTGAAAAGTATTTCAACATTTATCCTACCATCTATGTGTATGCCTACATATACAAGAATCATATATGAAATAATTTCATGATAGCTAGAATGTTGCCAAGTATAAAGGTGGAATGAAACAGGTCTTGAACAGTGTATACAACCACAACATTTCAGTAGAGGATGTAAATAATGCCACAGGAAACAGAAAAGCCACAGGGAATTACCTACATACTACACGGCTAGTACAATGGGATCAAAGATTACAAGAGGCCAAGGCTTCCGCTATTTAATTATAGTACCATCACACAACATGTCAACAACAGAAACACCACCAAATGAAGGGCTTGGGCAGAGAGGAAAAACAAAAAGACAATATGATCTACAACAGGGGTGGGCAAAAGGGCCTCCGCGGGCTGCATCTGGCCCATCAAGCAGTTTGATCCAGCCCATGGAAGCCCTGCTGCTCCCCCGCCCCCAGGCCAATTATGGTTTGTGGGTAGGAAAGCAGGGAAGTATCCTGGACCTGCCCCTCCTGGTGCGACCTGGGACCACTTCAAAAATTCCTGAAATGGCCCCTGGCAAAAAATTATTGCCCATGCCTGATTTCCTATCATGTAGGAGTACTGCTTGCATCTTGAAGATGGTTTTTATTTGAACATGTTATTTGTAGAATTTATATACGAAAGTTGGCAGGCCTCCCTAAAAGGAGCAGAGGAGAAATTTAATGAAAAAGAATGGAGGCATGGTGGACAAGCAATTTCAAATTTATGGATAGAATGAAAAACAGATAGGAAAATGGAGAAATTAGACAATATGGGCAAAGAAAATATTTGGAGAGACTAAAGCTGAGAAGGAGTACAAGAGGCTAAAAACAAAGAACCTGGAAAATGAGAATAAGCAGCTTGAATTTGGACCTACTAATAGACCTTTAACAAACCACAGGCAGATACACTTGATTCAGAGAAAGACATGAGTTATTTAATAAAATCAACCCCACTTTCTACAGTATTCTATTTTTATTAGGCAATCTCTCGATTAAACGGCCATCATTATTGTCCATCTGTCAGTCACGGAATTTTCAACTTTCACACACACATGCACATACGTATACAAACACATGGGTGTAGATTGTATTTGAATTGCAAGGGTTAGAAGGGCTTCTGGAAAGTTCGATTTGACTGGGACGAGTTCCAGAGGCTTCATGAAAGTTTGATTTGACTGGGAACGTACCCACACGTTTGCTTACCTTGAAAGATGGATCAAAAATAAATATTTGGACAAGACCAGACATTATACGCACCCTTCACTTTTCATACATAAGAGACAAAGAAAGCTACTTCAATAACTTGCTGGTTCTTCACAAACCTTTTCTAAAGGAATCCGAGCTTTTGGAAGAACATGGAACTGCCAAGTAAGCCTTTATTGCCAATCAAGACTTTTTGTGATTGAGGAACAGTAACATCGAAGAACTCTAGCAATTTAAACAAGAAATCGAAGCTGCCATCGATCAAATTAAGACTTTCATGCAGATAGAGGACGGCGAATCTCAACAGAATCGAAATCCAGATGAAATCCAGTTGATTGAGGTGGAAGAATCGAACTTTAACATGCCCAATGAAGATTTAGAAAGTGGAAGATCTCGAATGAATCTCAGAGATAACTGTTCAACTACATTATATTCCACATTCAGCGTGAGCTATCAGCCACAGATCAAAATCCAGCACCACCACCTCTCCGGTTGTTCGTCACTGGAGGCACCACAATGGCAGGACATTTCTATTCAAGCTGCGATTGAGCTGATTTGTTATCTTTACTGACCAGTAGAACCTGCTGGGATTTTCATCAAAGCGGCAGCTCCCACTGGAGTAAGCTGCGCTACTGGTCAACGGCCAATGCTCATGGTGCCCTCAATGCTCATACTGCACTCAATGCTCATGGTGCCCATTCAAAAAGACCTCCACATGCTCTCTTTCACACCCTTGTCTGCAGATTACCTTCAACATATGTGACGCCAATGGCATAATGTGAGATTTGTTATCATTGATGAAGTTTCTATTATATCATATGAGTGGCTAGTGTATACCGATTGTCAGTCAAGTTTAAGCCAACTTAATGTTGATGAACTTTTTGCAGGCTTGAACATTTTGCTCTTCAGTGATCTCCTTCAACTTCCACCAATATCAGCCAGTCCCATTTATAAGCAACCTGTTTCAATAAGACCCGCTGTGCATCTCTGGCGCCTCTTTAGCTTTTGTGAATTGACTGAAAACATGTGACAGTGAGGGGATACAACATTTATCGAAATTTTAAATAATCTTTGAGAGGAAAACTTACATGAGAACTACATATTTTACTACGTAAATGTGAGGAAAGCGAACAACAAGGGGACTTTTCACCCAGAAAAGTTTTGAGAATCATGCTGACTTGTAAAATGGTACATGACCACAATAATCAAGTCTTGTGCAGTTTAGACAATACGAACCTCCAAATGTTCATAATCATAGCACAAGATACCCTCGTTGAGCAGAAAAGACGAGTGCCTAACCTTTATTGAGCTATCCCAACAAAGATCAATCGAACAGCAGGCACTCTAAAGAGAACTGTAATACATCTGGGTGCCTCTTACTGTGCTTCCGTACAGTGTTGACCAAGCAAACTGCTTGATCAAAGGCAAAATTGGCACCATCACCAATATAATATGGCCCTACTTCCACACAACCAAATTCACGAAACCGATATCCGTAAAGTTTAAATTGAATTCGAAGGCGATGTCAGAAAGCACACTGAGTCAATTACATGTCAATTTCAAGCGAATTTTGGATAAAGCTTGGTGGTGCAGCAAATGCTTCCAATCATCCATGCTTATGAAGTCACCGTCCACAAACTACAAGGGACTACGATGCATAAAGCAGTTGTGACCTTCAGCTCTCAATAATTTGTGCCAGCTCAACCATTTGTGGCATTCAGTCAAGTACGTTCTTTAGACAGTGTAGAGATCGACAAAATCGATCCAAATAAATTAATGGGCGACAATGTTGGTCATAAAGACACCTTAGAAGAATTACAGTGTCTTTGAAGCCTTCCTCCTTTTAGTCAACAAAACCATTGATCGATCACCTCAATTACTTGATCCTTGCCTTAAACACAACTGTTTATAATTACAAATGTAAATACCTAGTGCAAAAAAGATTATGTAAAAAAGTCTACCTCAAAATATATAAGCATATCAAAATGAACCTTGGAGTTTTTATTACTTGAAACACATTAGACTTAAGACTAAAAAGACAAAAATAAAATAAAAAAAACTTTTAAAAAAGACAATCTTTCTAAAAGCACACCAAAAGACTAAAAAATAATAAAGTGCACCAAAAAAGTCAAAAATAAAGTTTTAAGCTAGCAATTTAGGAGAAAGATTGGATGGCTAAGTATGGTTCAAGCTAGCTGCTGTTGATTGGATGGCTAACAGCAGCTAGCTTGAACCATACTTAGCCATCCAATCTTTCTCCTAAATTGCTAGCTTAAGACTTTATTTTTGACTTTTTTGGTGCACTTTATTATTTTTTAGTCTTTTGGTGTGCTTTTAGAAAGATTGTCTTTTTTAAAAGAAGGGTTTTTTTCCATACATTTTTTATTCTTTGTGATCTTCCAACAGAGGATTAGTGAACAAAACCATGATTTTAATCACCAAGTGGAAAGCCTGAATTTAATCAGCATTTTCATTTGTACTTCAGTCATTTTCTAAGGCAAGGTACATTCTTATTGGTTAACATAACCAGTCAAACATGTTAATTTATAACTAAATAAAGCCATTAAACTAGATTTGGTAATTTTTTTTTGCTAACTAGAAGTGTAGACTATAGCTATATACAGTTATTGAAGAATTATATAACAATATTTTAAGCCATCATATAGCTTAATATAAGCTATATATATTTTAGTATAAGAGAAAGTGACGAATTATATTTTGCTTCTTTATTAGCTATTAACCTTTTGTTCTTTTTTGTCAACCTGCATTACGATGGTAACTGGAATTAGAGCAATTTATTAAATTTTAAGTGCTTTGAATAACAAACTTCTATCAAAATATGCTTCACATTTACAAGTTTAGACCATCACAAATTTTGCAATAAATTCAGATTTCATTTGAAACAGATTTATTTTTAAAGAAAAAATATAATTTAAATTTAAATAATCCAATTAAAACAATCAAAAATTTAATTATTTTTAAACCTATGAGTTTTTATCCTGCTAGTCAAGCAATTAAAAAATGTATTGATTAATAGTGCATGCTGCAGCAGTGTTTCAAAGGGGCAGCGCTGTGGAAGCCCAGGATCAGCTGGAGTCCTCAGTTGATCCCAGGCTCAGTACCACAGCCAGTTCGAAATGCAGAGGGAGTGTTTCAAAGGGGCAGCACTGCAGGAGCTCAGGACCAGCTAGAGTCCCTAGCTGACCCCGGCTCCATGTGGCGCTGCCCCTTGGAAAAACTGCCCCGGCATTTCCAAGGGACAGTACCACATTTCCATGGGGCAGCACTGAGGGAACCCAGGATCAGCTGGAGTCCCCAGCTGACCCCGGGTTTCATGCAGCGTTGGCCTTTTGAAGTGCTGTGATGGCAGCTGGAAGGGGTAGCGTATTAGGAGCCTGGGATCAGCTGAGGACTCCAGCTGATCCCCGGCTCAGCATTGCAAAGCCCCTTTGAAATGATCCCAGGCTCCTAATGCACTTCCCCTTTAAAGTGTCAAAACAGCACTTCAAAGGGGCAGCGCAGCATTAACACATTAAAAGGATTAATGCGTTAATCCTGTCCTGTGTTAACTGCAGGCGTTAACATGGTCAAGTGACAGCCCTACCTGCTAGTCAATTACTGATCAGGTCTATGGCTATTTCCCATGTAAAATGAGATGATTATAGCTCAAAGAGACATAGCTTTCCTTTATGCACTGCTAATTGCAGCAGCTTCACAAAAGAAAGGGCAAGCTGATGAACAAAAAAGACAAACTGTTAGATGGTACGCTTCACATCACAACTTCAAGCCACCAGAGAAGCAGCAAGCTTTTATAATTTTACCACAAGTAATGAAATTAAGGTAAAGATTCTCCCTTGCGATTCAGCCATCAGAAAAAACCAAAACTGCTGAAGTAGAAAATATGAGAAAGCACACGAGAGTGTAATTCTGTACATGTGGAAATAGGGAGAGAAACCAGCATCCAAACAAATGCGAACTTGAAGGACTTGAACAGAAGCCTATTTTAAGGGGGGGAGGAGCATCAGAAACTAGTAAAACAAACAATTTGGCAAGTCCACACAGATGATAGCAGGGAGTTTGTACTATATATTTGGTTAAGTGAAAACAGCTGATGCAGCAGAACACATACACACAACGTCCTACAAACTGTGACCAAAACAAAAAAAAATCCCACAAACACCACAGATGCACAACCACGCAACATGTAAAATCAGCTACAATATTAATAGTTAACAGGTGATGCTTACTGGTTCCAATTAGCTAGTAGGGCCAGGGCAGCTCCCCACCTGCCCTGGCCAGGGGGTTGCTCCAGCCTTGCAGGGTCCACTCGAACAGCACCTGTCAGTGGCAGGATCAGCAACCCCCCAGCCATCCCCCAGCTACAGGTTATATGATGGCTCCCCTTGCTGGCCTTGTTCCTGGGAAGCCGCTTTTGCTGCCGCAGCAGAGCCTCCTCCCAGGGGCAAGACTGGCAGCAGCCCCTGCTGACCCTACTCTTGGGCAGGCTTCGCTGCAAGCTCTGCAGTATAAAGCTTACTTAAGTTGATTTTCAGCAGTTACACAACACAGTTACATTTTTAAATGCATTTTTACAACCCTAATGGACAGGCAGCAATACATACAATGGTATCCAAAGAAGAGAATCAAACACTAGCATTTAACAAGGCTACAGTTACTTTAAGTAAAAGATCTCTTCTCACGACAGACAATATCTTGGGTCTTTCAAAATCATATTAGCCACGTAAGTGGAAAGTTATGCACTTCACTAGTGGTTCCATTTGCTGTTGCCATGAAGTCTTGCAGACTTATCTACCCAACAAAAGCAACTGGGAGGCATCTGCAAATCCTTGTTATAACAACAGTTACACACTAGTTTCCATTGCCCAACACCTACAATACAGATATAAAGTATAGATGATGTGAAAAATTCAGACAAAAAAAGCTGACTTTTGCTCTACTTGTTTTTATTTAACACTGCAGATTTTATAACATTCCTTCTGAAGCTTGAAAAAAAATACTTCCCCTTCCCCTCTGCTACCACAATATTTTATCCATTTCCTAGATAAACATTGATTTTCTCCATTTATTTAAACAATTACAAATACCACAGAATATGGACTGTATTATTTAAAATGATGGAAAATCTATTACTTGATTCAATGCTAACCTGTTATGAGCCTAATAATATTAGGCCTATCTGTATGAAATCTTTAAACAACTGCTAAGTGACGCTTAACAGCAAATAATTAAAGCAGGGCTTTGGATACCTGAATGAGTGTCCTCTGTTTTTGTAAATATGAATTCTAGAAGCTTGTATACTGGATGAAGAAACATACCCACAGTGCCATCCTACAGTCCATGTGCACACGGGAAATGTTGTAGAGAGAAGACACAAAGCTTCACAGCAGCCAAACTGAAAGAAATTAAGGAAGATATTACATTACAGTTAACAGTATAGGGGTTAGGAGCAAAATACATTGAATTTCCAAACGCCATCATTAACATTTCTTCATTACCGCTGTATGACAGTACAGAGGCATATGCATATGTAACCCACACACGTAGGCTTCGTCTAGACTGGCCCCTTCTTCGGAAGAGGCATGCTAATTTTTAAGTTTGGAATAGGGAAATGCGCGGGGGATTTAAATATCCCGCACGGGATTTAAATAAACATGGCCGCCGCTTTTTTTCCTGCTTGGGGAAAAGCCGGAAAAGAGCGTCCAGACTGGCAAGATCCTCCGGAATAAAGCCCTTTTCCGGAGGATCTCTTATTCCTACTTGCAAGTCTGGACACACTTTTCCGGCTTTTCCTCAAGCCGGAAAAAAGCGGCAGCCATGTTTATTTAAATCCCGCGGGGGATATTTAAATATCCCCCGCGGATTTCCCTATTCCAAACTTAGAAATCAGCATGCCTCTTCCAAAGAAGGGGCCAGTCTAGACGTAGCCTTAGTGTGGTTCATTGTCCCAGATAGTGGCACTTAGACCACTCACAGTGAGAGATTAGAACAAGGGAGCTCCAGCTGGCTTTATAGCTCAAGCTGTAGAGGCTCCTACACTACGCTCCAGAGGTCCCAGGTAACCCTGTGGAGGTAACACATATAGCAAGAAAGTACTGAATGTATTTACTGATCCCTATTTTATTAAAATTATATGTTATTTATAGATTATTAAAATACTCACAGTAAGTGCTCTTGTAGTTGATGTTGTTAATGCATGGGAAACTGCTGAGATAACCCTAGAAATGTTGTTTTCCATAGTGACATCCGCTGGACTTTGCACCATGTTGTAACCTCTGTAGATTCTGAATCAAACAAAATAAAACTAAAATATGTGCATATACAAGTCAAATTGTATCTTGTTAAAAATATGTAAAATTAAACATGAATGCTGGTTGAGAAGATAAACTGCACATAACACTGACTAGATATTAACAAACTGTACCAGTCAAATAGCAATGCATAATCTTATCCATATTCTAAATCCCAACTATCTTTGTAGAATTAAATTTTAAGATGTAAAACTTTAATGTCATCCGCAGTTACAAACGGGGCTTTTCTTGCCCCGGAGGACGGGAGCGGCGGGACACCCAGATGCGTCGTCGTCCGCCGCCCCCGTCTTCCGGGACGAGAAAAGCTGCTCCCCGTCTCCCTGGTCTGCAGGGAGACGGGGAGCAAAGCCTTGGAGCACGCCCGCAATGGGACAGCCTGGGCGCGCTTGAGCTGTCCCCCTGCGGGCGTGCTCCGCGGCTTTGCTCCCCGTCTTCCTGGTCTGACCAGCAGACCAGGGAGATGGGGAGCAAAGCCGCGGAGCACGCCAGCACTGGGACAGCCGCGGTGCGCCTGGACTGTCCCACTGCCCGTGTGCTCTGCGGCTTTGCTCCGCGTCTCCCAGGTCAGCAGACCAGGGAGACCGAGCAAAGCCGTGGAGGACTTGGGCGGTCCCACCACCCCCGTCTCCCTGGTCTGCTTGGGGGGGGAGGGGGGTGCAGCTAGTGCCCCCCCCCCCCCCCCCCCGGAGACCAGGCTTTTCTTGCCTACCTCTGGGGTGGAGCAGCTGGGGGCTGCCGGGTTGGTCCCACAGTGCCGCTCCGGACCAACCCAGCAGCACCCCAGCTGCTCTGCCCCAGGCGTCCCCAAGTCAGCCGCTGCTGAAACTGACCAGCAGCTGACTACAGGAAGCCCGAGGCAGAGTTGCTCTGCCCCAGGCTTCCTGGAATCAGCCGCTGATCAGTTTCAGCACCAGCTGACTTGGGGACGCCTGGGTTTCTTAAGTTGAATCTGTATGTAAGTCAGAACTGGCGTCCAGATTCAGCCGCGGTTGAAACTGATCAGTTTCAGCAGCGGCTGACGCCAGTTCCGACTTACATACAGATTCAACTTAAGAACAAACCTACAGTCCCTATCTTGTACGTAACCCGGGGACTGCCTGTACTGGTGAGAGATGCTCTTAGGGCCTGGTACCCATTTCAAAATCAGGTATTGAGTAATGAAGTTCCAAGTGCCTTTGCATCTGATGCACTCCCTCACAATTGACTAAATGGTTGAGAGGAGATCCTGACTCAAAGAGCGATACCCCACAGAGCCCAGAGTGGCCACTGGCATGGACTTGGACCATCCTTATCTAGGTCTTTGCCCCTTAGAAGGCCAATGTTTGGGTTGCTTCAATGATCATGGCTCTAATGACTGTGAAAGAACATAAATGTGCTGCGTCCCAATTTGGGGTAAAGAGGATTGCACTTTTGAGTCCAAATAGTCAGAAGCTTTACACTAGGGAGACAATGATGCTGATTCTACCAGAAAGAAGTAACCTGAACCTTGAAATAGCAATACCAATGAAAGAAAGAGAAGCTTGTCTCTTGATAAAACTGATTTGAAAAGGAGGAGTACATAGCAGTAATGGGGGATCTCAGTGAGAGTTGAGTTGTGGGTCCAGGAAGCAAATGGATGGCTTTCAGTGCTGATGAAAATCCATACAAAAGCTGCATATGTCTCTGAGGTAGATGAGACTGACTGCTGGCTCCTCAAACGCTTTTCAGGGAACAGCCCTAATGGACCTGTTAAGGGTCCAGAGACACTGAACCTTTCTTAACAGGTAAGGCTCCTGGGGTGGGGCTCTCTGCTACAAGCTTAGTTGAGTCGTTGCTCCTATCTCGTCTCAATACCAACATGGAAGAACAAAATGCTGAACCCAAGGAAAGTCTTGGTCTCATCTTCTGTACTAAGGATTAGGACCATGGTGCTAAAAATACGGATGAAATAGTATTTGGGGTACTCTCTTCATGCTATGTCATATGAGAGTTTGAAGCACTACTTCTATAAGCAAACACTTACACCTTGCTGCTCCATCCTTTGAATATGGTTTAAAGCGCTTGCAGGTGTGAAATGTATTACTAACATATGCCCACCCTAACACTTCAGGCAGGTCAGATGAGGATCACTGACAGGCACAGACTTTGAGCATGTCCCATGAGACTTGAACCGTGGGGCGTAAGGCATCGTTCCAGTACCAAGCCCCGTATTGAAATTAAAAAAATTACCCCAACACCACAAAAAACAGAAACCTAACAGTAATTCACTTGAGAAACTAACAATTGGCCACAACTATATAGGATGAATAATGGATGCATTTGAATAAAACCAATTTGATATTGCTCTGACAACCATCACTAGCATTAAGAAGAAAGGGGAGGGGATCCGGGACAATCTTGCTCTTACACTTGCACACACTAGTTCGTGACAGGACAGTAAAGCTACCATGACAGAGTGCTGAGGAAAAAAAAAAATCTGACCTATTTGCAAAGGCCTACAGTGCCTATACACCTAGGCTACGTCTAGACTGGCCACATAAGATAGAATAGGCATGCAAAGCAGGCAAGTCAGAATAGGGAAATCCGCGGGGGATTTAAATATCCCCCACGGGATTTAAATAAACATGGCCGCCGCTTTTTTTCCGGCTTGGGGAAAAGCCGGAAAAGAGTGTCTAGACTGGCGCGATCCTCCGGAATAAAGCCCTTTTCCGGAGGATCTCTTATTCCTACTTGCAAGAATAAGATCAGTTTCAACCTTGCAAGTAGGAATAAGAGATCCTCCGGTAAAGGGCTTTATTCCGGAGGATCGCGCCAGTCTAGACGCTCTTTTCCGGCTTTTCCCCAAGCCGGGAAAAAAAGCGGCGGCCATGTTTATTTAAATCCCACAGGGGATATTTAAATCCCCCGCGGATTTCCCTATTCTGACTTGCCTGCTTTGCATGCCTATTCCGTCTTATGTGGCCAGTCTAGATGTAGCCCTACAGTAGAATCGCTATGGGAAACCAAAGAATCACTCAAATTCCATTTTATAGATCTTTTAAGCATATTATCATGCTTTAATCAGCCTAACATAATTGTATACAAACAAAAGAATGCTCCTTCATAAAGCACATTTTGCATCTTTCATCACTGAATGTTTAATTTAATGGGATTTAGTTAACTTGAACATAGAAGGAAATATCACTTAAAGACTAAACAGAAAAGAGATATAATGCACACGCAACAGTTTCAAGAAGGAAAAACTTTTCCATTAGATTAGTATACATATCACTTTTCTACTATTCCATAACATAAAGATTTTGTTTTCAATGCAAGAAGCAAGAGAGGTACTCAAGTTATTTTAATAATAATAGACAGAAAAAGAGGAATGACTTGTAAGATATGAACAGGTTAAAAAAAAAGAAAGAAAGATCAGTGATGCACATATAAGTATTTTGTCAGAGCCTGATGCTTCACAAAAAAAAAAAATACACTACTAAAAAACCTACTGTGGCAATTAGGATATAACCATCCTCCCAATAGATAAAGTTTCTTCCTAATCTTATCAGCTGATAGTTGAATTACCCTTTGAAGCATGAGTTTCTCTCCATTTTAAAACAATTTACTTATGGTTGGGTTCATTAACATAAAATACCACTACCATGGACCAATGAGCTTCACAGACTAGTTTTGTATTAAAAAGAATTCTGTTATAAATTTATTTTCTTTCACTGTCGAGTGTCCAAATGCAGCTAGATTAAACAGCAAATGTGAAGTTTGGTGCGCCTGATTATCTTATGTCAAAGATGTCCAACCCATTCCAGATGAAGAGTCATAATAGCAGCAGAGACAGTGTGAAGAGCCGGGGCAAAGTTGTTGAGCAGAAAAAAAAATAATAATAATTAAAAAAACCCACGCTGGGGGAAAATAGGTGCTGGTACACTATCCCATGGCTGCTTTTTTTTTTTCGGTTAACTTTTCCCCAGATCTTTGCGGCCCTGCCGGAGCCACAAATTGCTGGATGTGCACCCTGCTTAACTCCTCTACCTGACTGGGAATTGAGTTTGTCCCTCTCAGCCCAAACGACTGGTGGAACAAGAGCAACATCTTTCAATGGGAACCAGTATGGTTCGATGACAGCGACTACCGAAATCCTCAAATTAACTCTGGGGGGAGGCAAGGGAAGTGGCAACAGACAGCATGGGGTAAGAACAAGACGTGTCTGCCATAAAAGATGCAGTTAAAGTGTTACATGCCGTAACTAAGGATGGAAAAAACTCATGGCTAAATTGGTTGGCCCAACAGTTAGGATTCTCCTTAACTCCTTTCCTACACTCTATCATAACCAGTATTTTAGTTGTTTTGATTGTTGTAATTACCTTTTGTATAACATTGTGCATTGTAAAACGCCTGGTTAATGTAGCTATCTCTTCTGCGCAAATTCGGTATACAGCACTAGAAAGAGATCCTAGCCAATTCCTCGATCCTGAACTCTCTAATCAGGCCATTGGGTACTTTCAGATTCCTCCAACGAGGGCAAGAGGAGCTGGCATCACCACCAACTTGTACCCCGGGACGTGGTGTGTCATATCGGGGGGGTGGAATGTAGCCTGCCACATCCTACCCTGCCACATCCATCTTGCTTGCCCACTAAGATGCCTCAGAAGCACACAGGGCACAGAGAGCAATAAAATCAGCATAGTCTTTGATGCCTTGACAGAAGGCCCGGATATGCTGGCTCATCGTGACCCTGGACAACTGTAAACATAGGTAAGAGGGCCATCAAGCCAGTCGTTGACCAAGAGGCTGCAGAAACTGCCCTTGGCTAGCACAGATATTGATACAATCACACAACCATCTCAGGAGAGGAATCTCCCGCTGATTAAAGAATGTCCAGTACTCCCAATTTAGTTCTCTCTCACAAGTGTAAATTATGTTCACAACTCCCTTGTAAGAACTGGCATCACAAAGACGAACCAGCACAATTTGGCACCTTAGATAAGAAAGAATACGTGACCCTACGGGTATACAGATGGGCCCAGCAGCACACTCATTTTGAGTATCAATTCATCAGCTGCCTGCTGGTCAGGCTACGTGATGGACTCCCGAGGTCCACATGGGGACACCCAGCCTCACATTCATCTTTCCAAGGAATTGAGTGACCAATTGTGGCCTGACACGCTGGAATTGAGAGATGCAGAAGGGAGTAAAAATTGTACCTGTTTGTGTCCTTTTCTTTGGTCATTGTGCACATATAGCATTAGAGCTCTATAAGGCTAAGTTGTCATTTTGGTACCATTATTTTGGTGTTTTGTTTTCCCTCCTTCCTTTGTAACCTCTTAAGACCTGTATTTGCTAGCAGTTAAGAAGTAGAGCAATAGACATTGTAACCGTATGATTATAAGTTTCTCTAATAAACTTGTAACTGTTTAAGTTTTAACCTGACTCCTTCTGTTGCTCTAACAGAACCAGACACAATTAAAAGAATCAGAGCCGGTCGGGGTAAACGCAGTAAGAGCTAAGTCTCGAGTCGTGTCGCCTCCACGGGGCAGACTCTTGGGGCACCCGTCAGCCTCCCTGGCTGCCCGCTGCAAAGGGACCTTCATCCTAGCAGTCAAAGACTTGGGTGTATTAGGGCTCTCAGACCACTCGCTATCCTGGCCACCGGCTGGGGGCAGGGGCACCTTGACAACTTTGCCCCAGCTCTTCATGCTGCCATTCTCCACTGCCACTGTGGCTCACAAAAAAAGCACTGGGAAGGAGTGAGAGGTGCAAACTCTGGGAGGGAATCTGGGTGCAGGAGGAAGTAGAGAAAAGGATGCTGGCTCAGGGAGGGGGCTTCAGGCTGGAGAGTGTTGGGGTCAGGTGGAAGGTTGGGGTGCTGAGCAAGTTGCAGGCTTGTGGCTGTGAGGGTGCAGGAGTTTGGGCTGAGGTGCATGAGGGGCTATGGGCAGGGAGGCTGGGAGTATGATGGACTCAGGACACAGATTTGCAGTGTGTAGATGGTGCAGGAGTGTTGTGACACAAGACTGAGGATGTGGGGGTGCAGGACTTTGGGGATGTGAGAGGCTCAGGACAGGGGGTTCCAGTGTAGGATAGGCTCAGATCTGGGGTCGGGGGTGTGTGTGAAGGAGTGTTACAATGTTGCGGCCAGATGGGGGCTTGTTGGCCAGGCTTCATTTTTAAATAAAATATTATGTCAAACACAAAATGTTTCAGCATTGTCTTTATTTATGAGAGGGGTGGAGAATCTATTTTGGGTCAGTGGTCACTGACCCACAGAAAAGTCAGTCGGGGCCACACAAGTGAAATGCAAAAAAAAACAACTACTCCAAAACCCGCCAAGCCTCACTAATGTGGCCCCAACTGTGCTGGGGATCGTGGGTCTCAGGAAGCATGTGGGCTGCTCTTCCCCTCCCCTAAAGAGCCGGTGTGCTTCCTGAAATACCTGGTGTGTCACTCCGCCAGGGACTTCCTTCAACCCTGCTGCCTGCGCAAGCGGCGGGGGGGAGGGGGGGATGTGAGTGTGAGTGTGTCTCCCAGGACTGCGTGCCAGCTCCAACTTCTCAGAAAACGCACGCTCCCCATGACAGCCACAAGCTTCCTGAGAAGTTGGAGCTCGCATGCAGTTCCAGGATTCCTACTCCCTCCCCTCCTGTGCAGGTAGGCAGCTAGGGGAAAAATCCCCAGTGGTGCGACAGATCCAGCATTTCAGGAAGCGTGCCAGCTGTTATGGGGAGGGGAAGAGCAGCCTGCGCTAACCCAGTCTCCCTCTCCTTCCCCAAAGCCAGGCGCCACACGCACACACACACACGCCCCCAACCTAATCCCCCCTCTCTTCCCCTTCCCGTAAGCCAGGCAAACACACCCTTAACCCAATCTCCCTCTCCTCCCCTTCCCATTCCCCAAAGCCAGGCACACACACCCCGCAACTCAATCCCCCTCCTCCCACTCTAACCAAATTCTTGGGTCCCGGAGCTGCTGCTATAGCCGTACGTCTCCCTCTAGGTGCTGGGGCACGTGCACTGAGCGGCCAGCGTTGAGCATGAGCTGGCCAGGATGCCATGTGCAACCCAATCCCCTTTCCCTTACCCTTCCCCAACACCTCCCCTCCCTGCTGTAACCCAATCCCCCTCTCCCCCAACCTTATGCTTGGGTCCTGGAGCCAGAGCCACTCTGCCGCATCAGGACACCATGCGCAACCCCGCTCCATCCCCGATCCTCCACCCTTTCCCTTCTCCAAAGCCAAGCATCTCCCCCTCAACCTTATGCCCGGGTCCCAGAGCCATTGCCTGCACTCAGTGGCTGGCTGCTAGCCCGTGCAGTCTGGGACACAGTGTGCGACCCGGCCTGCACATGCAGGATATGAAACAGCGTGCTGGGGGCCATGAGCAGAATGGCGCAAGCCATGACCACGCGTGCAACTCACAGCAGCCCGGCCATGAGAGCGGCTGACCTGAGCAGTTGCAGGTTCTGTTCCGGTTCCGTCAGGAGCCGCAATTTTTTTTTCCCCCCACAAGACGCATGCGGCTCACCAGCCTCGGGTTTGCCACCCCTGTCTTATGTCATTCCTTTTATTAAAATATCTGCAATACTGCCTCTTATTTGTCTCTTGAGAGCTAAACATTCCCAGCCTTTTCACTCTCTTCATTTGTTCATATGTTTAATCATTTTCATCATCCATCTCTGGATCTCTTATTTTCTTGTGTTTTGAGATAGGGTGACCAAGTACATTTAGGCCATAATACATTTTTAAAGTTTTATGAAACCTACAATAATACAAATAGAATTTTTTAAATTTTAATGTACAACAATTTACTTCATGATTTCTGTTTAGTGTTAAAATTCAAACCACAACAGCATTATGCTTGTTGATGAACACTAGAAGATCAATAACTATAAACAGATCCATCTAATTTCACAGTCCAAGCTAAATGAATTGCAAAATGTAAACACCACAAATGACAAAAGGGTAATTAAATTTCTAATATCAACTTTTAATCATTCTAATCAGTTAGGAGCAAAGGCAAGAATTTTTTAATCACTGCAGCAGACCAAAACTTTTAAGTTTAGATGCCTAATTTTAGGCTCCTATACATAAAAGACAACTTTTCAAAATGCTGACTGACTCTAAAGATCCTGCACCATTGAAAAAAAAAATCACCACTTTCAGCAGGACCGAGTGGTAAGGAGCCCCAAAGGGAGGGAAGGCAAGTGGCAGTAGTAGTGTCGGCACCCTCCGAGGGGTCATCTGTGACCACACCCCATCACAGAAGTATTGGACTAATTACCTCCTGAGGTCTCTTCAAGCCTAATCTTCTAATTTCACAGTGGATAAAATTAAATATTCATAGAATCATAGAATCATAGAATAATAGGACTGGAAGGGACCTCGAGAGGTCATCGAGTCCAGCCCCCCGCCCTCAAGGCAGGACCAAGCTCCGTCTACACCATCCCTGACAGATGTCTATCTAACCTGTTCTTAAATATCTCCAGAGAGGGAGATTCCACCACCTCCCTTGGCAATTTATTCCAATATTTGACCACCCTGACCACCTCATGTAAGTCTTCCTGGCAACACGCAAGCACTTGACAGAATTTAGGTACTTATCCATTGCCAACGTTTCTTTAATTAGAGCAAGGCAAATGCAATACTGCAAATACTGTACCTGGTGATAGTGCTCACTGCAAAGTGAGATGGAGGCTGAGTTTCATGCATTAGGAGTTTCAAGTAGACACTGCTTTGGTCTCTTGCAACTGCCACTACTGGATCAGCCTGTCCTTGGTCACAATTATAAAACAACTTGGGAACAAGCCTTAAATAAAACAGAAAACAGGTAAAATGATAAGCAAATCCTTTCTTTAAAAAGACAGGTATCACAAAAACTGATTTAACAAACAATTTAAAGAAAACTGTGGGTAAATCCATGCTGGTTTTTTAAATTAAAATTCTTATTCTGAATTCAAACTCTCACTCTCAAATATTTAACCCAAAGGAACCACTTACATCCATATAGGAGACTTGAAGACCACCTTTTCCAATTTTATCTTTCCCCTCACAATCCTCTTAGGCTATGTCTAGACTACATCCCTCTTTTGAAAGAGGGATGTAAATTAGACATATTGAAATGGCAAATGAAGCCGGGATTTCACTTTCCCACACTTCCATCTGCATAATCGCATCATGACATTTTTTTCAAAAAACGCTATTTCAAAAGTGAAACCATGGTCAAGACAGGATTCTTTCGAAAAGAAAAGCATTTTTCGAAAGATCCTATACATTTTCGAAAAAGGCTTTTATTTTTAAAAGAACTGCATCTAGACTGCAGTTTCACTTTCGAAGTAGCGTTTTTTGAAAGAACGCCGTGATGCGATTATGCAAACAAAGCACAGGAAAGTCAAATCCCGACCGGCTTCATTTGCAATTTCGATATGTCTAATTTACATCCCTCTTTTAAAAGAGGGATGTGGTACAGACGTACCCTTATGGCCACTAGCATTCCAATCCAGATAACAATAGACTCGCTCTGGAAACAAAGTAATTTTAAAGTACATGTAGCACTAACTGGTGCTGAGTAACAAAACTTTTCCTCTTCTGCCTTTCCCCCTCTGATGGGGATGCCACTTCCAGTGTTGATACGCATGCCAAGATGATCTTTAGCTTCTGACTCAAAATAATTCAGAGAGACATATGAATACTGGAGCATCAACTGACTAACTTTATCAAGTTAAAAAGGTTGAAGTGCACTGAAAACTGACTGTTGAGTCAGATTTCTTGTGTAAATTATATGAGGTAACAGTTAATCTTTGTTAATGTAGGTGGACTGGAAAATATAGTTTTGGTCAATAGGATAACCAACCCATTGACCAAAACTTCCTGACTGTTCATCCTGCATTTTGAGGATCAATCTTTTGCAGGGTTATATAATACCACTTCAACTTCTGACAACAATCCTTTCCCCAATCCCTGCCCTCTCCATTGCCACTGACTATTCTGGCAACTTTCCCACCATTTAAGACCAAGGTACAAAAACAGTGTTAAGTGACACTAGCTTATGTGCTATGCCACCAAATCAGATGTGGACATGATATATGTAATTTGGTGGCATAACACACAAGCTAGTGTCACTAAACACTTTTTTTCTGCCTGTGTCTTAAATGGGGGAAACTTCTTCCTTCCCAAATGCCATTCTTGACTATAGGAGCCATATCTGCTACAGGATTGGCAGGTACGATCCCTTTCATAAAACTGAAAATAGGTATAGTTTCTGATTTCTGTCACACCTTAACCACCAACTCCCCCCATATTACTGAATAAATCACAAACTTCTTGGTGTCTCAATTACCTCATCCATGTAATGGAGATAATACACCTCATTCCTGGAATAATTCTGCACCACTACACAATGCACAATTTGTACAGAGTTAATGTCCCGTGCAAAATTCCCTTCCCCCCGCCCTCACAGAAATGGGCTGCAAAGCTGTTTGCAGCCTCTAGAGAACATTGAACTTGGCAGAGCCCAGTTCCCCAGCCTGCAAAGAGACAGCAACTCCTGGGGACAGGGGGAGGGAACTGGAAGGTTCTGGAAGTTGCCGATCCAGAATGCCTTCAAGAAGGAAGGCAACATGCAGGCAACTGCATAAAAGTCTGGGACCCAGCATCAGTCTTTATTTCTCTTTATGGGTCCCCGAGTTCTGCAGAGAATGGGGTGTGAGTTTCTGGGCTGGAGATGGGGCCTCACAGTCGGGGCTCTGGTTAGGGAGGAGGTGCAAGTCTGGGCTGAGATGGGGCCCTGCAGTTGAATTCTGAGTAGGATCAGGTATGGGTATCTGGGCTGGGCAATTCCCCATGGCTGGGTTCTGGAGGAGAAAGAGGTACCAGTATTTAGACTGTGCAGGCACTTTGCAGTTGAGCCCTGGGGGAAGAGGAGGTGCAGGAATTTGGCCCCATAGCTGGATTCTGGATGGGTCAAGAAAGAAAGACAGGAACTGAGCTGTTGTAGGGGCTTCTTTAAATCTGTACTCCTGGGGAAACTCACTCACACACTATTATCAAAAATAAGTTATCAAAATAACTGAAACTGGTATGAATATATAGTGTTATTTTAACATATAAAATATGTAGAATGTTAAAATATTGTGTGCAGCATTTTTTAGCACAGAATTATGGTTGCCAGATGATTTAACCAAAAATACTGCTCCCCGCCCCCCGCCCCCCCCCAAAAAAACCACTGGGAAAAACATTCTGAGGAAAAAAAAAGGGGAGACCAAAGTTGTTAAGAGGAGTGAAGTGAAGGAAGAGGAGGAAGAAGAAAATCCAGCACGGCCCCTTTAAGATGAAGCTTTTTTGCCGGTAGCCCTTTTGTTTTTCTGCCAGCCACAAGACAAGCCCCTGCAGAACCAGGTAAGCGGGGGGATGGGGTGGGGGGGGGCAGACCCTGTTGCTGAGAGAGTTGCCAGGTGTCTGGTATTTTTGCTTCCTGGCTTGGGGGGAGGGGGAGGGGGAAGAGGAGGAGGGGAAGGATCAGAAAAATACCAGACATTTGACATGTCCGGTATTTTCTCAATTTTTTTTTTTAACCAGCGAGGCGGCAAAAATACCGGACTGTCCGGGTCAATACTGGACACCTGGCAATCCTACACAGAATTCCTACAGGAGTAACAGCTCAAGGGGTATTGTGAAAAATTAAATGTTTATACGATCCTTTGAAAAAATGGAAAACAGCATGATGATTCAAAATAATATGCAATTCTGAACAAATGTTTTCCTTCCATTACAAATAGTGTGTGCATGTGTATAAAATAAACACAAGAATTAAAATGTGGAATGCTAAGTCTTATTTAGTTGCAGATACATGGAGTTTAGGCTAGCATATTATGGAAATCCTATGTTTTAGCTCATACCTCATCAAAGCAGCTGCAGCTATATGTCTCACTCTGGGGTCTTCATCACCAAGAAGGTAGATTACAACACTGTTAAGCACTCTGTCCTGAAGTTTTAACAGCTATGAGAATAAGATTAGTGTAAGCAAAGATTAACTATCATAGCACATTTTCGTTACTATCAACTGTACAGATTATTAAAGATGTATTTTGTAGTGTTAACATGGAAAAGTATATAAAGGACAGTGCTACTTCCACATTGCTGAATAATTTATTTACATATGAAATAATCTAAACATTATACATTTTAAAAATCATATTATAAAGATCTCTATTTCAGTAGAAAAGCAATTTGACACCCAGTACTAAGAATTAGGCCATGATTCTACCACGGACATATGTAAAGCACATTGGCTTCAGCAGCTCTTGAACAACTGATTAAAGTTAAGCATATAATTTCAACTGTTTTACTGAATCAATGTTTCAAATTCTCAATCATAATGCTTTGATAGTGCACACAAAGATAAGCTTCTTACCCCAGTATAATGATGAACTCCTCTGTGTAAGTTGTCTGCTTTTCCTTCCAAAAACCTGACTAACCTTAATGGGTAAAATGGACAAAGACAAATCATGTTACTAAACATCATTAAAGTAACAAGATTTTTTTTAAGTGTTGTACAGTGTAATTGTTCATAGCAGAATTAAAATTTACTTTTATTAATTATTTAGGTAAAAAAGGTCAGAATTAGCACCTCTTAGTAAATCTGTTACAAAAGACAATAAATTGAAACAATTTAAAGCTTCTAACATACTGAACTAGCATCTGGCTGGTGATTTTTTTTTTTTTAAATAAGATTACCTTAAAAAAGCCTTTGGAGTGTGAGGGAATGTAAAAGCAAAGGCAAACACTGCAGTATTACCTATCCAAACAGTTTTGTGCAACAAATGAAGTTGAAAACAGCTGACAAAAAGTAGCAGAAGGAACTTAAAATATGTGCTGCATCTGGGCCTCCAAAGGATTTCACAAAAGTTCAGTTATTTCGCATACCAGACCATATTTATCTGTTTATAGTTTCTTAGAAGCCAGATTTAAGGAGATTAAAAGAACACACAGAAGATACTAATGTGTCCAATCTTGTGAACACTGATGTTAATGGCCGCTTTCTAGTCAGACTTGATTTATTGCATAAGAAGTTCATTAATATGTCAAAACTATTCTAACTTCAAGTCAAAAGCTAGGTTCCCATACAAGGTACTGTATGCACAGCTACAATGCAACCTACTGAAAAATGCACACTTACCGGAAATCTATCTCAGCAAGAGTTTCCAGAAGCTCTGTCCTTACAAGCCAATAAGAACTATTCTTCAGAGTAAGGAGGTCAATGATTAACTGTAAACCTAGTTCACTGTAACTGCTACTGCATAAGCTCATGATACAATGCTAAAAAGACAGAGGTAGAAAAGTTTTTAATCTTTTATTGTTTTAGAGAGCATCTCTTCTTGCACCAAATTCATGCTTACATATCTAAACTTTTTGTGGGGGCCAAAACAGAGAAACTTTAGTGCAGGGGTGGATAATAATTTCAAAAAGGGGGCCACTTCAGAAATTTTTCAAGGGGCCCAAGGCCATCCCGGAAGGAGCAGAGCCAGAGACTTCTTGCGCCTCCCCCACCCTGATTGGCCTGGGGGTGGGAGAGTGGCAGGGCAGCCACGGCCCTGATCCACTGACTTGGCGGACCAGAACCAGCCCACGGAGGGCTCTTTGCCCACTCCTCCTCAAGAGCATCTCTGCAGAGATGCTGCACTGAGAATAGTCAACTGCTAGGGAAATCTGAAGGGTCCAAATTTCTGTAAGAGAACTCAAAATTCAGTAGGGAATAATTACTGCCTATCATGCAAATTAAAATCTCATTTCTTGTATTCTTCCATCTATCTGTAGTCATGTGTTACCTTGCCTCATATTTCAACTATATACTCACTGGGGCTGGAATCTGTAATGGGGAAGTTGCCTAGTTCTGGTTTATAAGGATTTAAAAACAGCCCAGGGAGAGGGCTGTCATGAGAGCCAATTAGAAGGAGGTATCTGGCAGCTAATCAAACCCTGGCTAAGCTGCATAAAAGCGCTGCTAGACTGAAAGAACTCACTCCCATTCCAGCTCTGTAGGGAGAGAGATCTAGCTGCCTGCCAGCAGGGGACAGACCAATGCTAGGGAAAGGCTTGAGTAATCCCCAGGCTGAGGCCCAGCAATAGGGAGAAAGGTATTAAGTGGCCAATACAGACTGCAGTTTGTCCTTGAGAGAATGGGCTAGATGATAAATGGCAGTAGGTCACTGAGGCAAAGTGGGTTAAAGGGTAAGTGGCTTCACCAGCAGGGGAGGAAATCAGGCATGGGTACCCCAGGAGGACAGTACCGGACCAAGGGTAAGTACCCAGACCACAGAATAGGAGGGACAGAAGCCTGACAAGCGGAGAAGGAAGCAGGTAACTTTAGGCAAGACACCAACCAGCAGAACACATTCCAAAGCTGAAAAGCTAATTTCTGGACTGCCCAGTTTGAAGTGCTGTGAATGAATCACAAGCTGCTACAAGACCATTTTTTGTTGTGTTTTATAGCACTTAGCATGATAGAGCCCTGGTCCATGACAAGCATTCTATGGTAATCTAAATAAAAAGTAATAGAAATTTTGCTTACCCTCACTGCTGCACAAGCTAGTTTGCATGTAACTGAGGATTCATCTTTCAGAGTTTTCTGTAAGAGAGGTATACAGTCTACTGGAGAAAAGAGATTTCCTGAAAGAAATAATAATGAAAAAATAAGGACAAAGTTTTCACTGCATGCACCAAAACAATCCCCCAAAATTACTCAACTGTTACCTGTTGAACTTCTGACGTTTGCTAGCCAGTTTTCCACATCAAAACGTGATTTATTGAGAATGGAGTAGACAATGGTCCCACAGAGAATGGCAGTTGCTCCTCTAATCTGGGGATCTCCATGATCAATATAGTTCAAAACATCTGATACATACTGCTCTTCTGAGAAAAGAAGTTACGACTACTTTATTTTAAAAATACGTTCTATGCTTTAACAAGCCTTCTACTGATATTTCACTGCTTATAAAAATTTAAGATAGACTGCAGTAATAAATCAGCTATAACAAATGATGCAAAAAGCTTCATCAAAAACAAATAGAAAATAGTAATGTTTTCATTTTATCACCCAAGCATGGACTAAATTCATAATGAAGCAATGGTTCCAGTAGCACCAGTGCATTATGGAACAGTAGCAGGAGGACTACCTAATCATTTCTGCTTTGTTTGCAGCTATGCTGAAATTGAACCAGTTAATTTAACCCGTTTTAAATATGCTAATAGTAATCTGTTAAATTATTAGGCCCTTTCACTGCTGATCTGTAAACCATTTGGTATGTCTGTGTGAATGTTGAATGTTCTAAAAACATTGAAGGGTTTTTAACTGGTTTTAATTTTTCCCACAGTGCACCGTTGCTTCTGCAAATACTTGTTTCTAAGGCTTTTCATCGGCAAGAGAGAAAATGTGGGCACTGTAACTGAAATAGTTTGAGACAGCATTAGTGTACACCATTGATGTGACATGGTTAGTATACATGCACTGAGTTCTGTGTACATTAAAGAACTCAAATGGTTTAGACACGGTTTCCATTATGTATTCAAAAAATCAACAAGTTAATGTTTCACAAAAGAGAAGGGAGCTATAATAAAAACCTCAACATACCATACTCTTCTCCCATGGTTTCAAGAGGTGCCTTATACAGTTTGCTGAAGAAAGATTCAGGATGAAGGGCAACAGCTGCTCCAACACAACTTACTGCCAATGCTTTTACACTGACCCTCACATCCCGATCAGGAACTAAAGCTGCGCAAAAAAAAAAAGGTAGTAAAGAGCAAACAGAGTCTTATTACAACTTAACCTAGGCAGATACTATTCACAAGGAATCAATGCAGACCCTGTAATTGCATCTAGTTATTAGAATAATTTATATAGTGTTTTCTTCCTAAAAAAGTCTAGTTGCTAAATAATGGCTCGAGAGAATGTGATTGCTGCATTAGCAGTGCATAATATTCCATAGTTTATTATTTAATGTATTATTTAATGTATTCTTTCCTGTCCTAGTGTGACAATCTAAATTTTAAAACTACAGCTATCCCCACTTGGAGAAACAGACAAAAACCCATGTAAAAGGAGGGGATGGGCCTCCTGTGCCACAAAGTGTTTTTGAAAATATCCAATTCCAAAATATAGTATTCTAGATTATCTAAACTGTTAATTTGAACCAGAAATTAAGAAATCCGTAAGATTTTTTTTTTTTTTTACTCAAGACAAAAATGAAAAAATGCTTGCCACCCCAAGATTACAGTAGCTCAAGAATTAGGTAAAAAAGACCTCAAAATTTATACAGCAACATCCAATTGAAATTGTAAGGAACATTTTCACTGGGATGAAACTATTTACCCAAATTGGAATGTGACTGGAACAGTGAGATTGAGAAACACTCCTATCCTTGGCAGAAGTGCTTCAGAGCTTTTACTATCCACAAATGATCAGGAATTGTATGTTACATCTCATCTGAAAGAAGGCATCTCTAAAAACACTGTTCATATAACGTAAGGGATATTGGTTTAGGTTTTGACAGCAGAATGGGATAAGTAATGTAATGTTTATAGCCACAATTAGATTATAATCGTTTCAGGACAGGCAGTAGATCTTATTTCTGAGAGCCCTTTAGGGTGCTCAAGAACAAAATAAAAATAACATCCCTCATGAACCATATCCCAGGCAGAGCATAGGAGTATGGTCTGGGTTTTGTGTTTTAAGTGCAAAGCTATGGAAATCCTCATTTTTTGAGGAGTAACGTTAGTTTGAACCCAAGGGGTTTGATTCGAACTAACGTGTCCTGGAGGACACTTCCTGGTTCGAACCAGCTGGCGAGCTGAATAGCGTGTGGGAGTGATTATGCTAATTAAGCGCGGGATATTAAATCCCTGCTTCATTAGCAATTTCGGTCAGCTACATTTGCATCCCTGGTTTGAACTAGGGAGCAAGTGTAGACGTACCCTGTGTAACAAGGTGAAACACGTCATTCTCACACCACTATTTGAGGGAAGTCCACTAATTTCACAGATACGTAAATTGATTATTTGTAAACTGCTTTGATATCTTGAAATGAAAGACCCATTAACACCAACACTACCACTTAGAACAGCCTATGTTTTCCTTGCAGACATCCCCTTCCAGACTCCCCACTAAGCTTATAAGAAATAAGAATACAGCTGAAAGTACTATAGTTGTGTCATGGACATATCAATATGCATTATGGAAATATGCTTATGAATGTGCATAAATGGAAAAGCTTTATGCCAAACAATTCTTGTAAAGTATCACTTGAAAAGTTGTAATCTGCTGAATGTGTATATTTCATTTGTGTGCATGTATTATCCCTTGTATTTGAAATTAAAAATATGAACTTCTAGAACACTTACTAAATGTTGTCCAGGTCCTTCAGGTGAGGGAATTGACACACTGCATATGTGTGTGGTGGGGGCGGGGAGGGGGGGGTCAGGGCAGGACCTTGGGGATGGGGAGAGCAAAGGCTGGGGGGGGGGGGGGAGAAGAGGGAGAGTGCAAGAGTGAGGATTGTGGGGTAAGGGCTCAGTGTGGGGGATCCAATGTGTCACAGGCTTTTTCTCTCCCTTCTAGCCCCCAGCGGACATTTCTCCCCTCCCTTCCCCCCGCCACCAGGGGCCTTTTACTCTCTCCCTCCCTCCCATTGGCACTGACGGGGAAGGGAGGAAGAGTTTGGGGGGGGGGGGGCTACTTATCCAGTGCACTGGCAGGCCCCTGAACTTGCTTCTCAGTTCCCTTCTATCCCAGATATACTACCCAAACTCCAGTCTCTTAACCATTTGCTCCTACGGACACATTGCCTGGCTAGTGGCTCTGATCTTGTATGTAGTCCTTCTCTCCTTCCTGTTACTGGCTTCACTAGTAGCTGGCAGTTCCACTACTGCTGATGATTCTAGTACATTACAGAAAAAGCCATTTCCTCCACTTACGCAGCAGTAGTCTTTACAAGTTTCCTCCTCCTTGTTTCTAGTTTTTGTTACTTGTATCTCAGACTTAACTATGCTACACAAAACCTTAATATGAATGAAAGTCACTGGTAAAAAGTAGGGGCTGCTGGCTTTATCATGTGAATTGCCAGCTCTACATGGATTTCAATTAGACAACTAATAGAAATGTAGCCTTGTTAGTCTGGTGTAGCTGAAGTGAAGGACACTGTCTCAACGACTTAACTACCTGTATCCTACTACAAAGACCTTTCAAATCTGCACTTGAAAGGGAATCCTCTGAACTGTCATTCATGCTAAAATTCGACACTCTACATCTGAGTTTAAACAAAGGATCTAATTATCTTACCCATTACAAAGATAGCTTCCCCAATTATCACCTCTAATATCATTAGCTCACAGACATTCACATTTCCCCCCCCCCCATCCCTCTTCTGTTCTGAAATGTGATTTGTCCTTTTCATATGTGTTCATTTTTTTAAGTTGTATCCTTTGGTATATATTGTTGTGACTATTTTCTTCCACTACTTGATCTGAGGAAGTGGGTCTGGCCCACGAAAGCTCATCATCTAATAAACCATCTTGTTAGTCTTTAAAGTGCTATATAGTCCTGTATTTTGCTTCAATTAGACAACTGACATCTTAAGAAAAAGTTTAAAAGTTATCTTATTTTGCCATTTAAAAACATCTTTTAAAGTACACTCACCCACGCACTACAGATTTGTGCATCTGTGCGTCTCTCTGCAGTAAGAGTACCAAATTTGATATGCAGTTTGCCCTTATCCTAACTTAAAGCAAGGTCAGGGTTTGGTTGAGCCAAGAAAACAGGTAGAGCTGGGAATGGGATTGTTTTCCATAACATGGAAAGGAAGTAGGCAGAGAGAAAAGGGACAGGATCCTCAGTTACCAATGGGGGGGGGGGGGGGGGAGCAAGCACAGAGAGCGGTAATCCTGCAATGACCACTGGAGACAACCGCACCACCAAGGGAGTGGCCAGATAGAGACAGGGCTCATGATCTTGCCTGCCACTGACCCAGGTAAATGGCCTCCTACACCACCAGCCCTCAGTCCCAGCGCTGGAGTGGTTGGAGGGAGGGAAACCCCACTGGTTCCACCACCATGCCCCTTCCCCCAGGAATACCACCAAGGCTGGGCAGTGGAGCCCCGGTCCCCCTTCCCCCACAGAACCCCACTGGAAACTCCTTTGCCCCCCAGACCAGGCATGGGGAGCACCAGAGGGGAGGTCTGCACAGCCCCAACCCTGGACCCAGGCCAGGCTCACCCCCCCCAAACTCCCCAATGGGTGTCTGCAGCCTCGGTCTGGACCAAGGCATGCCAGGTACGTCTTCTAGAAATACAATAATATCAAGAATGAGCAGGTCAAAACTAGGTTCAGCCATTACAACACAATACAAATCCTATTAAAGCTCTTTACAAGCTATTGTCATAAAAAAACCCACAAAAAACAATAAGCTCTGTCAATGAAGAACTGTCAAACACGAGAAAGTGATTACACTTTGTTTTGTATACTGATATGGGCAATAAGCACAACTGTTTTTGACAGCAACTTACCACCTTTCTCCCCAGTAAGCAGAAAAGAAGCAGATAGGAGACGAACACAGTGAACCAGAGGAGCAGAATTTCCATCTGTGTAGTGACCTATATCTCCTTTTATTCTGGAAGGCTGTTCCAAAAAGCAAATCACACATCTTATATATGCTGTTAACTTTGTATTTAAACAAATCATAAAAAGGGAAGATACTCTAGAAATACTAAGTAATAAACAAGGATCCTAGAAATCTTTTTGCTATGGAAAAAATACAGAATTTGTGTTTCTTCATTTTTTATTAAAAAAATTGAAGTCAGAGACAAGGAACCCTGATTATCCTATTTAATTATAACCTGGGCCAGTTCAGAACCAAAAACAATCTGGACAATGATTGGGGCAAGGGCGGTCATCTGAAAAATAATGAATATATAAAAAAAATTGCGTTCATCTGATACCTATATATATTGTGGATACGGAAACTCAAGTTCAGCAGTTTAATTGATATGTGAAAAAAACAACAAATTCTGATTTTTTAATTCAAGATAATTTTTTTTAAATCACAAAAGACTAAGATGCCTTGTAATAAATCAGAGGCACATTAAATACATCTTCTGTGAGAATGCTACCACCAGCATTAGAATAGTTTTAATTTTATGATTGAGGCTATGACAGGTTTTGTAGATCATCATGATCATCATCTAAACTTGTTTGACAAAAGACTGTTCATAAGGCTCCTTCAGCTATGAAGTTATGCTCTCTAGAAACATAATATGGAACCCAACTCAGGAGTAATTTCCTTCTAGAAGTTGCCAAATTTGTCTCATTTGCTCTAATAAACTGTATGGCAGAGATTCTGGCAACATCTTCTCAGTGATGGGGATTATTTTTTATATAAAACTCATTGCATTCAACTGGAGCTTTGTTGTATTTGTTCATTTCAGGTGATGGTCAGCTCAATGATATTTGACATAAATTCATTATGTGCCCCTTCACTAATCTTCATTCACCCAACAAGGGAGAGCTGTTCTTTTTCTCTCTTCAGTTCTGACACCCTTAATTGCATTACTTGTCTATTTAGGTCTGCTTGATAGTATAATATCTTTTGTATATGCAAGTTGTCAAGATAGTGTATTTATGTGATCTAGGACATTTAATTGCAAGTTAATGTTTATGAACGGAATGTACTTTTTTAAAGTTAGGACACATACTGTTAAATATACCTACTTTTGCACATATCAAAGCATTTGCTTATAATACTGAATTTCATCAGTCTTGTTTCAGGTCATTTGTTTGGAAAATTTAACAAACATCTAACTTAAAAACCCATTTTGAGTGGGAGAATGCGTCTTACCTTATTTTCATGATCTCCAGATTCTACTGCTTCTTCTTTTGCCATGAATCTATCTACACTGCTGTCAGAAGGCTGCCTGCTATGGCCCATGTTTTTCAGTAAGTGGGGTTGCTGAAGAGCTTCAGAAAAAAGTAATGAATAGAACACTATTTAAAATGTAAATTAACAAAGATCACACACTTAACTGAAGTTTATTACCAAACAGTTAAAGTAGCGTAGAACTAACAAGAAAAATTATTTGTTAAAGAAACAAAAAGAGGAAAAATGAATTTTCTACTTTGATCAGAACAGCTACATTTGTTTATGGTGGACATAAAATAAGTAAATGAATTTTGCTAGAAATAAGATGAAAGAAACTACAAGTTCACCCTCTCTAGACCAGAAACATTCATAGTCTGGTGTGATTTTAGTTAGCCGGATGTCCACTTTCCATGGGTGTGACCAAGTTTCCCGCAGTTTCATAAACTTTGTTTATATTCACCAGTCCTAGTTCTCCGTGTTCTGTGCTGTTATTTAGCTCTAATTTACTCCTAAACGTCCTCTAACAGCCCAGTAAGCAGTGGAAGTGTTGGTAATGCTGCTAGACAATATTGACCTTCCATGGTCTGGAAAATTCTCTCGTTCAGAACCAGTCAGGTCCCGAGGGCACCGGACTAGAGAGGTTCAACTGTACTATTTTTGTAGTTGATTTTTTCTACTTAACATACCAAGGGAAGAATTTTTGAAAGGATCTGAGGATTCATCATGGAGAACATTTGCAGATTCATCTTCCTCATCTTGCAGCTGTCCAATCTGCATTCCAGAATACAGGCTTTCAGTACCTTCGAGAACCTAAGATATACAAGGAGTAGACTTTTAGACTAGATTAACTTAGTGCATTGGATTTTTGCACTCAAACATGCAGTGTTAGTAATTCAGAACTCCTTCCAAACCAAAGTCAGTCTGATGCATGTTAGCATTAGCGTGCAGCTCTGAGTTGCCCCATACCTAGTCCTCATTTTCCAAGGTACAAGTGTGATCTCAACAGCTCTCAGGCCTGGCTTACATGCAAGGGCGTCATTTTGGAACGGTGGGGAGGCCAGCAGCCATGCACTCTGGGACACGACTTACCTTTCATCCTATTCCCCGGATGCTAAGGAGAAAGCGCTTGCATTCCATACATGCCTCTCACATCTAGCTGGTGAAGGGAGCTTACCAGTCAGGTGTAAGAGGTATGCATCAAATGCAAGTACTTTCCCCTCATTCCCTTAGCATCCAGAGAACGGGATGAAAAGCTAGCCACATCCTACAGCACATGACTGCTGCCCCGCCCTTCCCTCCTGAAATGGCATCCTTGTTTTACATGACACCTTACATGGAGCCTCTCTCTATTTTACGGTTTGGGCCTCTTTGTTGAGAGGCAACATCCATCCTAGCTGTTATCAAACTCCATCATCCTCTTTTAGGGCCCAGTTGACAAATTTTCCAACAACTTCCAATTGGGTAGTGGAATTTTAGTAGTGATTCTGCTGGGCACCATAAAACACAGGGCTGGAGCTCTTCAAATATTCTCATTTTATCCTTTCATTCTAACTCAGAGTTCAATAGAAAGGAACTTAAAAAAAAGCCCACTGATACTAATGTTATGGACCGTCTTTCATTTATGTTGAGATCATCACCAAAATGTAGCAAAACATTTCAGTTACACTATCAGAAGGTAACTGTTAATATCCTGGCTGTAAAATGTACATCATGAAAGTGAAAAGTAGATACCAATTAAGCTGTCAAGAAATTTTAGCTGCATAGACTATAATATACAAATAAATACACAAACAATATACTGATTTGAGTCAGCTGTAACATTGCTATCATGCACTGGCAAGAAAATAACTGTGGACATCTCTTGTCTTTAATTTATAAAGTCTAAGATCAAATCATAAAATTATGGAACAAATCTTTGTCATTTAAAATTTATCTTTAAAATATTAAAAGGCCCTCTTCCACATAAAACAAATCCCAGACTTACAAAAATTAAATAAGCATGCAGAAGGACAAAGCAACACCTCACCTCCCATTCCAAGAACAAAATAGCTAGAAACACCCTTCAGGGTTCTTATGACATCAAAACTCTATACAACACAAATAAAAAGCAGCCTATAAATTTAAAACAACATGTAAGTCGGAAAGCATTTAAAATGTCTAACAAAATAAAAAAGCATCAAGAAAAAGATAGATTTCTTAGATTTCACACGGCAGGAAGCTCCATAAACAAAGACAAAAGACAAAAAAGCCCACTGTCCAAAGATTACAAATTTAACACCAAAAAAAAAAAACCCCACAAACAACAAGCTCTGCTCACGTAAGTGTATAGGATGTGACATCTTTCAGAATTTTCACTCCATCACTTATTTGAATCTCAAAATCCTATTATATGTTTAGTTTAACTTCTCTCCTTATTTGTCTAATTCTATAAAGATTCAAGATTTATACATTATACTCTGCTTTATTATTTCCATGGTATCACATTTTCCATTAAAGACTCAAATATTTTAAAAGCCAATTCATTATGTCTCTGTGTATTTTTCAAATAAATATTTTTATAACAGTATTTATGAAGCAGTTTCTCTCTTGCTTACCTGCCAAAACCCAAGTTGATTGTAACACACTTCAAGGAGGAAAGCTTATGACAATGTAGGAAGCACAGTTTTAGTTAACTGTGTTTTGATTAGCTGTTGCAAAGAAGATCTAAACCCTGGACTCCGTATCTGGCAGATAACTACACTTTCAAACACTGGTTTTCAAAACGTATTTGTGTTTTACACATTGATTTTACAATAAATTGTATTGGCACTGTAGATTCCATGGTAACTAAACATGATTTCCGCAACAAATGGATTCAGCAGGCCAAATTCTAACCTCAGTTACACTTGTTGCAGACCTGGGGGACAGGAGGGGAGCGAAGGCTAGTAGTTATTTGCCTATAACTCAGGAGACCATAGTTCAATTCCCTTCTCTGCCACAGACTTCCTGTATGACCTACGACAGGTTACTTAGTCTCTCTACTTCAGTTCCCCATCTGTAGAAAGGAGATAATAGCATTGCCCTACCTCAAAAGGACATTATGAGGATAAATACAAACAAATATATTACAGTGATGGAACCATATAAGCACCCAGAATTTGAAAATAGGCATCTGTTCTTGGATGCAACGGAAAGCTGGAGAATAATTTTGACATTGTTAATGCCACACAAGGAAGAAAGACAGCCGGACTCAGCCTCTCATATTGTGTCTGCAGGACTATCAAGATCAAAAGATTAGTAGAAACTTGGTTTTACCCACCAACTACACAAGAATCTGATATGTGAATCAATTAGCACATTTAGTCACTTTTCGTATTGCAACCAGTCTACATTTACATATATTTAAAGATCTAAATATGCCATTTGTTTGCATGAAAAGAGCTGGAATTTTTATGTAGCAATTTTAATAAAGTTTTGTAATTGTAATAATGACCATTTTCAAAAACTGAAATGTGATCTGCAACTATAAGCTCTTCTCTTCTCAATTTCCAAAAGTCATTTGCACTGGATTTAAATTTGAGCTCCTTAGTTATGATTTGTAGTTCAGGCATTTTAATGCAGACATCAGCTATTTACCAAGTATTTATGGATTGCCACTAAGTTAGTTAATTCTTAGCCTGTTTGCTAAATACCAGGTAAATTCTGAGTATTTCCAAGTTCTCTGTTTAGATAGTTATCAAATTACACTACTATGTGCATTTCAGAGGCACTTTGTATGCGCATTAAGCATCCCTAAACCTCACTGAGGATTTATTTACTGGATTTCCAAAGCAAGTACCAAGAAAATAGTAAAGTCCTTGACAATTCTGGATCGCAGCTCATGTTGAAAATAATTCTGTATTATTTTGGACACTTCTTAAACTGTTCATTTCCAAACTCCATAATCTCAGTACATCGGAGCAATGGCTATGCGCTAAGAAAGCAAACTAAACATTGAAAGGAAGGGGGGAAAAGAGATATTTAAAAGTTAAAAGCTACCAATAAAGGACACTCTATTTGGCTTATCTGCATCTGTCAAGTGGGACAAGTTTGATTATTCCGGGCTTGGCATCTTACCAAACTGTACTTTTCCCTGAAGGTAGAAACTTGGGTTTTAGGATTTAAACTTAATTTTAATTACTTACGGGTACCTTGTATTTGTCATTGCTTGAAGTCACAAATCAAGACTGATTATCTTTCTAAAAGAGATGTTACAGCTCAAAGAGAAATTACAGTCTGGATACAGAAATTAAGGGGCTTGAATCTATGGCCTATGTGATACAGAAGATCAGGCTGTGGATCCTTGTGGTCCTTTTTGGTCTTAAGATCTATGAATTTAAAAAAAGCTTAAAACTCCAACCTTTATGATTGCAAATATAACATTCAAAATCTGAACCAATTGTAAATCAATCCAGTGACATCAGCCCAAATATTCAGGCAGCCTGAAGCAACAGCTTTAAGGGAAGTGTGAACACTCCAATTCTCCTTAATAAAGTGTTCATTCTGATGCTGGCCACTACAACATAAGTGTTAATTATTTCTCTATTTAGAGTGTGCAAGAAAGAAGGTCAATCCTATTATGAAGATTTGCACCAACACCAGTTCATTTTTGCTTCATGAGCACTTAGGTGCTAGTCAGAGTTTGAGAAACTACTATTACTCCTCTCCTGCCCAATCTGACCCCTCTTTTGGGCAACAGTACCTGCGTGTCACACTTGTAAAGTAACAAGTTTTAAAAATAACTCCACTGGTCATTTATTCTTCCCAACTCATCTACAATAACCTCACTGAAGTGCTTTTAGGCCAAGCAGTAACAATACATTAAGAAGCCGGAATTGAGGCTTGACAAGCTACATATGTATATTTGTGTCCTTTGCCCAACCCACTAAAAAAAGCCATTTAAAAAAAATCCTCCAAACAAAAAAAGCATTAGTGTCTGTTGAATTGCTCTTTCAACCACATGACATCTTGACCAAAGAGAGATGGGCATGCTAAAATATCTGTAGAGTTCATTACTGAATAAATGCTTGAAGCAAGCATAAAAGCATCAATGGAGCATATATGAAGTTATGCAATGCTCAAATGATATAACAGAAATTCTATAAGTGTGGAATAAGTAGTAGTAAAATTGAATTCTCAAGTGAAAAAGCACAGGCAATAAGCAATATGAAAGTATGACGTTGAAACACACTCAGACTTGAGAAGTATTTATTATTCCAAATGGAGGGTTCACCCTTTAACACTTTCACCAGCTGTTTCAAACTGAAGCAACAATTTGATTAGTTTTAAGGGCTAATATGCTAATAAAACAGAAGCATACATTTAGAAAATTTATCATGAAAACCCCTTAATATTTTCATTCTTTCAGTGAGGAGAGTAATTTTATAGTCTCTTTAATACATACATGTCAAGTTAAAAAGTCTTGTTTTGATCAACTTTTATGTTCAGTAATTAATTTTTTAAAGCAGCAGTGAAAGTGTTAAAATGAGGTCAAGCTCTCAGATAAAGCTATGAGCTGCTGACCTTTTCGGTGTTACTAGCAGAGGACGGAAAAGTAGAAGATGAACAAGTAGATGTGTCCAAGTCTGGACCCTCCATGGAAGAGCTCTGAGATATGTCGGGCCCCTCAGTAGAAGACTGGGATACCCACTCTGCCCGTTGCACACTTACAATTTCAGAACTGTCCGAAGGGGTCACAGCTGAATCTGGACCTTCTGTGGTAGTCTGAGAGCTATCACTAACAGGTGAAGATGCCTGCGTGCCATCATTCAAGTCCATAATGGGGTCTGACTGGACAGTGCTGATTTGGCTGGAGCTCCGACTAAGCATGTCATCTTCTTCTCCTTCAGTAGCTGTGCTGGCCAAATCACAACTGGTCAGGTCTACAGAGTCTGATTGCAAAGTATGTTGTGAACGTGGCTGCTCAGTGATGATGTCATGTCCTGTAGGATCCGCTGCAGAACTTACTATTGATCCAGCTGTTGATACTCCTGATGAAGAAGCTAATTCACTGTTTATCTCACTCTTCATAGAGGCTGAAACAAAAAGTAAATTAATGGTCCAAACTAATGAATCAAGAAAATGTTGTGAGTATACATTAAAGAAAAGATTTAAAAACAAAGGAAAGCAAAATAATCAAGTTCATGTTTGCATCTCAGATGTAAAATTGGATTAAGGGAAAAGACTTAGAAGGGAGCAGGGAATGAAGCAATAAAATATTGTTCGGGAGGTATAGGGATGTTAAAAAAAGCATTTGCTTATCGGATAGTCTTTTGACTAGTCGATTCCCCTGCCCCCTGCTTCCTCTCTCTCATAGGTGGGAAGGGGAGGGGTACTTCAGCTATGCAGCGGCTGCCCCTTTAAAATGCCGCTTCTGGTGTTTCAAAGGGACAGCTGCCCTGGAGCCCAGGCAGTCAGCTGGGGACTCCCAGCTGACCTCAGACTTCGTGCGGCATTTCCCCAGAACCCGGGATCAGCTGGAGAGTCCCCAGCTGACTCCGGGTTCTGGGGAAATGCCGCACAGAGCCCAGGATCAGCTGGGGAGTTGCCAGCTGACTCCAGGCTCCATGGCTTTGAAATGCACAAGAGCCCCCCCACTGGGGATTCACATGCAGCCCGGAGTAAGCAGGACTTGCCACTGGTCCCGGGCTGTATGTAGAGTTCTGCATTCCTCCTTTGAAATGTACAAGAGCCCCAGTGGGACCTCTTGTACATTTCTAAGGAGGAATGCAGAATTGCCTGTAGATTAGTCAATTAACCGCATTTTAACATCCTTAGGGAGGTAAACGCCTGTAAGTCAATTACACATAGTACAACCTTCTTAACTTTTCATTGTTTCTTCTATAAAAACTAACTAGCTCTAACGCCCATATTTAGTCTTTTTTTTCCATCTGAACACTGCAGTCCAAGAACCATCTTTTCTAAACTGTGTGTTAAAATGCCAGAGGGGGGCTTTTAAAATTCAGTAAAAAGAAGTATGCAAATTTGGGTACAAGTCTGAGGAAGTTATGTTTCTAAATAGTATGCACCTTCTATTTTAAAAATATTATTTCTTCAGCTTCTGTTACTATGATTGCTAAGGAGAACAAGCAGATAGCACTTTAAAAAAATTTAACTTTTACGCTGTTTCACCTATAATCCTCAGCTACAAGTCACAGTCAATCATAATCACAGTTCAATTAGACTTTTATCAGTCTTCACACTTATTAAATAAAGGATAAACTGGTAAAAGATGTGTAAAATGTAACTATGTAGCCTTGGGCTATCCCACTTTTTAGTGAATTATATTTTAAGGACAGACACTTATTTACTATTCATGATGGACATACTGACCGGATTACAGATATACAGAAGTTACATACTGCATTCTGTAATAAAAAGAATGCAGATCTACCTGCAAAAGTTGCAGTGTTGACTTCCGAACGTGTTTCAGGGTCATCCTCCAAGCCTTCTTCTTCTCCTAAAAGTACTTTGCCTGGTAAATGACACAGCAATATTAAAGTTTGCTAAAACATTATCCTATACCCTTGAAACAGTCTAAATTCTTTTTAAAAAGAGCAAAGGTAGATGAGGTAATATCTGTAACTAGACAACTTTTGTTCCTGAAAGAAAAGTTTTCAAACTACACAAAGCTCTTCAGGAATGGAAATGTCTCAAGAGTGTCACAACTAAATACAAAGTGAAACAGAGCCAAACAAATCTGTTTCACCTTGTGAGTGAACACCTCTCCCCCCGACATGAATATACATAACTCAAAGGTTCTTTGAGCAAATTATTCCATGTATCCTGTCAATGTTCATGTCATGATCTGCTCATTCTGTTTATCTTATTTTTGTGTGTGTATCATTCTTGTGTGTAAAATTAGGCAAAGAGTAGGGAATACTTTATTATTTTTAAAAGTGTAATGAAAGTCATCATGGGAGGCATCAATGTCTTTGCAGTCGTATGCAAATAGCCTTTTATCCTTTAGGTTTAGCACTGGTTGGTAGGGAGTGGCCAGGTGACTCCTTATGCAATAATGGAATTCTTTAAAAAGAGGAGTTTTCTTTTTTTTTTTTAAAACGACTTTTGGCCAGGCTGCACCTGAAGAAAGGAGCCAAAGATCCGAGGGTAGGGAGACAGCCCTGATTTGGAAGGGCAGCTGGAAAAGTAGTTTTAGGCAGAGTTTTAAAAAGTTTGTATTGAGGTTTCAGTGTAAAATTAGCTAAGCGATTTTCGTACAATCATAGAACAGAACTGGAAGGGACCTCGAGAGGTCATCAAGTCCAGTCCCCTGGCCCCCTGGCAGGACCTAGTACTATCTCTAGACCATCCCTGATAGATGTCTAGCTAACCTGCTCTTAAATATCTCCAGAGATGGAGATTCCAAAACCGCCCTAGGTAACTTATTCCAGCGTTTAACCACCCTTACAGGAAGCTTTTCCTAATGTCCAACCTAAACCTCCCTTGCTGCAGTTTAAGTCCATTGCTTCTTGTCCTATGAACAATTTTCTCCCTCCTCCTTGTGACATCCTTTTATATACCTGAAAACCACTATCATGTCCCTTCTCAGTCTTCTCCTTTCCAGACTAAACAAACCCAATTCTTTCAGTCTTCCTTCACAGGTCAGGTTCTCTAGACCTTTAATCATTTCTGTTGCTCTTCTCTGGACCTTCTCCAATTTCTCCACATCTTTCTTGAAATGTGGTGCCCAGAACTGGACACAATACTCCAATTGAGGCCTAATCAGGACAGAGTAGAGCAAAAGAATGACTTCTTGTGTCTTGCACACACTCCTGTTAATGCATCCCAGAATCAGGTTTGCTTTTTCTGCAACAGTGTAATACTGTTGACTCATATTTAGCTTGTGGTCCACAATTTGTTTTTCTTTTGATTTGTAATCTACTTTGCTCTGCCTGTTCTCACTTATTACCACTGAAATCCTACTGCTTCTAGAAAATAAAAGTACTTTTATTTTCTATCAAACCCAGTGTAAATAATTATTACCTGGGGGAAGCAACCAGTGTGCACATTCCCCTTTTCATTGTTAAAAGCGGCTTACCTAATTCTTTGGAGTTAAATCCCATTTGGGGAGGGGTATCCCAGGAAGTTGGGCCCTAAATTGTACTCTCCTTGGACACTGAAGAGGTTCAGTGTCTGAACTGCTTCTCAGGGGGATGGGGGAGGAGGGATCTCAGGACCAGGTGATGAGAAGCCCCAGAGCATGGGAAGGCAAGTGGCAGTGGTCGTGTCAACAGCACTCCAGGAGACACCCCTGGAGGCGTATTCTATGACCGCACCCCATCACGTGTTACAGTTAAATAAAATTTTTTGTATATTTCCCAGCCCTGAAAAAGAGCTTTGTGCAGTTTGAGAGCTTCTCTCTCTCACCAACAGATGCTGGTCCAATTAGAGATATTACCTCACTCACCTCATATAATATCCTGGGATCAACACATCTATAACGTTGCATACATGAAAAGAGAGTCAGATGTAAAACTGCTTCCCTCCAAAGTAAATTATCTATCCTTGCACTGAAAAAATATCTAGGTTATTATAAAATATGGGGAAAATGAAAAACTAAGAAAAAGAACAGACAGCATCTTACTGTGTACTCAGGAGAGAAGTGGACAATGACAAACAATGAAAGCTGAATATTTTGAGAAGGAATGGGAATCTGTTTATGCAAACTTATGAATTCCAGTCTTATGTATTTTCTTTATACTTATTTCCTTACTGATACCTTTCACTCATCCTTGTTTTAAAGGGAGGTCGTGGTGTCTTTTCTGAACAAAGCAAACATTAAGGACTACCAGCACAGGAATATTCTTATCAGTACAGTCCTCCCGAATTCACAGTCCACTTTGGTTAATTTCACAATCATAGGATTTTAAAAATAAGTAAATTTCAGCCATTTAAATCTGAAATATCACTGTGTAATAACTGTAGGGATCCTGATCCAAAAATATGTTGTCTGCAACAGTTACAAGATTATAAGGGGGAACGACAGGAAGAATATTAGAATCTGCTATTAAAGAGAAACACTAACAATGGGGAAACATACCAAAACTAGAAGACAAGATTGGGCAGGAGTGAAAGGGCTGCAGACGAATTCTAGACTAGGGACATAAAATCCCATGTAACTAGTTAACCGGTTAAACATGAACTTTACTTCACATTTAACCAGTTAACTAATTAAGGAGGGGACTACTCCAGTGCCTGTGTCCCCGGCCCGCCACAAACAGGGGCTGCTCTGGATACCCAGAACAACCCCTGGTCGATGGTTCATGAGAACTGATATCATCACCTGCGAAGGGTGATATTAACTGGTAAACTAGTTAACCTTTCACATCCCTACTCTGTACTCATTGGACAATGTTGATTAACACCCAACCATCTCTCAGAATGGATTGAGAAAAGTGAGGAGGGTCTCACATGTAGGCGTTCTGTTATTTTTTGACAGATCTGCATGCATGTTGTGCTTTGTCAATGGCCAGGTCTATAATATAGACTTTTGTCAGCATAACTATATCAGTCAGGGAGGTGTAATGAAGTGTTATCTCTGACTGACAACTCTGCTACCACAAGCCCTGATGTAGGTTCAGTTGTTCCAGTAAAAGAACAGTTTAACTGGTCCCACCTACATCCACACTGTGAGCCTTTTGCCAATTTGCATATACAGAAAGAGATATACAATAAAGAACTCAGAGTATAGACATAGTCCAAGAGTAAAGCGTGTGTGATTTAGAAGTGCCTTTGCAAAGTCTGGATTACTGGTTTTGATTTTCACAAAATCCCCAAAGGGTGAAACAATCCAGACTATCCACAAGAATGGAGCTCTGGAGAATGGATATGTGAGCTACTCATGAAACTTGAGACGTCCACACTTGTCAAAGGTAACTCAGTTGCAGGGCTTCACATTAAGAAAATGGATACCAGCATTGCAGTCTGCACCTCAGGAGTGATCTTAAAAAGCCAGAAGTCATCCATGCCTGGATGCTACTCATATTCAGTAAATTCAAAAGCATGTGGTATATCCAAGAACTGAATCTAATACAGCAGCTTAATAAATCCCACAATGACATGCTCAGTAAGGGCTATCATACTTCAAGTGTGTACAGCATACATAAAGATGCAAAACTTCACCTAATGCAATAATCCAATATCCAACATGTGTAACAGGGAATTCTGTTTTACATTTCCAGTTTTGTTTTCTTTTATGTTACAACCACAAGACTGCATTAACACAGACACTAGCATGAAATATTCTTGGCTTTATATTTTTCATGTGAAGAAAAAAACAGATCTGATGATAAGAAGAAGCCATACCATGTTTATCCACAGCACTGTGTTAGACTAATCAAGTCTACAGACAAGGAAACGTGAAACTGTAGCATTATGGAATTGTGCAACTCCATAACACTATGGAAAATAATGCAACTGGAAATCTGTTCTACAACAAATGCTTAGGCTTCTCTTTTTTGTGCTGCATCTGCATGAGAACATACTTTTTTTCCAGTATGTAAGTTATAGGTATTTTAAATCATGCAGAAAATGGCTGAGTATGCTTAAGGTTATATTTTGTTCTGAGTCTCAAACATAGAAAACTCAGTATGTGATCATTAAAAGTGAGCAGCAAAAGAAAAAGTAGTAGGTTTTTGCCCTTTTATTTCACAAGGATGCATAAAATGGCAATTTTTCCTTGTTTTTTTACATTTGAAGCATCAGCCTTAAATTTTCCAATCTTCCAGAAAAAAAATGGCCAGTGGCATGACATCAAAACTAAAAAGAAAGTAAAGACCGAGCGAGAGCGAGAGCGAGAGCGAGAGAGATTTATTTATTTATTTATTTATTTTCTGGAAAAAACCCGTAAAATCCAAAACTTCAATACCTATTTAATTCAAAACTGGATACACTTAGAAAATAAATATTTTCCTTAATGAATCAACACCTTGTCTTCATTCAAGTACTTCCTAAAAGCCACTACACTTCTGATAATAAAAAGTAGTATGCTACTCATTTCCCCATTGCTTCAAAGCTTCCTCACATATTTTAGAATTCATATATTTGATTTTCAAGGCCATCAGATCAGGCACTGTGTTTTGTGTACAGACCAGTCACACCATCAAGTGTGAAATCATATGCATATATCCCTATCTCTATGAAAGGATGAGAAAACGACTAGAAGTCCCCCTACCAAAAGCAGGGAAGATATTTGATTTTCCCATCTTTCATGCATTTATCCATTTTAAAGAAACAAATGAGGATGGTTTTTCATTTCCCAAGCAGGTAAGCTTTCAGATTAAGTATAAAGTAGGCTATGAATAAACGCTAATGTCAATTTTAACTTTGTATAGGCCCTTTTGTAAAAAATGATTATGTGGACATGAAATCACCTGATAAATTGACCTTTTTAAGATGCTGTATTACTGAGGTCCAAAACGTAGAGCAATCATTTTAAAAACCATATAGCCTTTCAGTCTTATGGTTGACAAGACAGCCTTCAAAATATGACCCAGCTACAAAAATTGAAGCCTAAATCAGATTCCCTGAAACAACAGCACGAAGTGAATAAACGATACTACAGAGTAGTGGTGGTGGAATCAAATGTTGCTGTGCTTCTCCCTTTCCTCATCTCTCTACCCACTTACCCATGGGGAGAATATTAAAGTCCAATAGCCCCACTCCCAGCAAAAGGAGCAGAGCCTCAATGCTCTGCATGCCAGTAAACTGAAAAAATCAGAAATCCACTGCACAGCATCCAGTTACAAGGGGGATGCATCTTCGAAATTCATGGTAAGAACTATAATAATTAGAGCGAATATGCTATTCACCTATATCAAAGACTACAGGAATCAGTATGGGATTAAAACGTACACAAATAAAGAAATTCAAGCCTGGTCTATGCTTAGGGTACATTTACATGGCATGCTTATTTCGAAATAAGCCATTCCAGAATAGTTATTCCGAAATAGCACGTCTATACTGCAGGGAAGTCTCAAAATTAGTCCGAGGCAGACATCCGTAATGTAGATGTTCTCTCTCAATTTAGAGCCCAGGGGAGGAATAGCAGCCCCTCACTTGGGCCGCTCTATTTCAAAATAGCAGCAGTGGAGCATCACATGCCTTATATTGAAATAGCTATTTTGGAATAGGCGTTATTCCTCGTAGAACGAAGTATACAGATTTCAGAATAAGCCATCCATTATTTAGAAATAACGGAATAGCTGTGCAGACGCTAACTAGTGTTATTTTGAAATAATGTGATATCAAAATAATGGTTCAGTGTAGACGCACCCTAAAAGTTTAAATTGAACTTAGCTGCATTATGTCAATTTTCTAAACAACGAAGCCATGTCACCAAGACCATTCTGCCGACCTTGCATGGTCAACTTTAGGGAAGTGCAAATGCAGTTCTGTGAAAGTTAATGTTCTTGAACCCTGGGAGGTATGAAGAAATTACTCACCCTGTGAAGTAACGATTGTTCTTCGAGATGTGCCCCGTGGGTGCTCTACTCCGGGTGTCGGGTCCCGTCCCGGCGCCACGAATCGGAGAGCTATCAGAGCCGTGGTCCTCCGGACCGCGCATGCGTGGCTGCCCAAGGCGGCGTTCGCGCCTTTGATGTGTTGTGCGTGGTCCGGCTTGCTCAATTCCTCTCAGCCGCTCCCTGAAATGAGAAAATGAAAAATTCCGGAGCGGGGAGGAAGGGCGGGTCGTGGAGCACCCACGGAGCACATCTCGAAGAACAATAGTTACTTCACAGGGTGAGTAACTTCTTCGAGAGGCCCCGTGGGTGCTCCACTCCAGGTGACTTCGGAGCAGTACTCGAACACTTGAGCGCTCCGGAATTAAAAGTTTTTGGACATGCAAAAGAACTGCTGTAGCCACAAGGGAATCGGCAGCAAATTGGTTTACTACAGCGTAATGCCTGATAAAGGTAGAATGAGAGGACCATGTTGCTGCTCGACAAATGTCTTGGAATGGAACACCTCTAAGAAAAGCTGTAGTTGTGGCTACTGCTCTCGTAGAATGGGCCTTGGGAACACACACAAGAGGTTTGTTACGTATGGAGTAGCAGGTTGTAATACACGACACTATTAATCTCGCAATCCGTTGGGAAGTGATGGGTTGTCCCTTGGTTCGCTCCGCTAATGACACTATTAGACGGTCCGATTTCCTAAAGTGTCGCATTCTTTCGATATAAAAGGCTAATGCCCTTCTCACATTGAGCGTGTGCAACAGTGCATCTCAACAGTGAGATCTCAACGTTAACGACTCTTTAGTAAACACTGTGTAAGGAGGTGATGACACGAATGCAGCTATTTCACTCACTCTGCGAGCTGATGTCATGGCAAGCAGAAAAAGCAATTTTGTGGTTAGAAGTTGCAATGGTATCGTAGCCAAGGGTTGAAAGGTGGGGCGTGTCAGAGAATCCAGAACGAAGTCTAAATTCCAAGAAGGTGGTGGTGGTGGTCGTCATGGTGGGTTGAGGTTCATAAGCCCCTTCAGGAACCTCTTTGTAATTGGAGAGAACCCATCCTGACCCTGATGAAACGCACTAATTGCTGCTACATGCACTCGCAGCGAGGCTATTGCAAGGCCCGTGTCGTAGAGATGTAAAATGTAATCAAGTATCTGGGATATCCCTGCGACGTAAGCATCCCTACCATCACTGCTACACCACGTTTGAAATCTGGCCCACTTGGCGAGGCAGGTCTTTCGAGTTGAGTCTTTTCTGCTGTGTACTAATACTTGCTTGACACTCTGAGAGCATGAGCATTCGACTGGATTGAACCAGCGAGCATCCACGCCGTGAGGTGTAATGTTTCAGGTTTCGGATGGGAAAGGGAGCCGTTTTCCTGAGTCAAGAGATCCGGAAGCAGAGGAAGGATGTACGGTGTCCTGATGGACATCTGGTCGAGTATTGAATACCAAGGCTGCCGTGGCCAAGCTGGGGCTATGAAAATTACTCGAGCCCTTTCTATAGTGATCTTTTCCAGGATCCTGGGAACTAGGACGATCGGGGGAAAGGCGTATAGCAGTGACGTTCCCCAATTGTGGAGAAAAGTATCTCCCAAGGAGCGATGTCCGATCCCTGCCCTGGAGCAATAATAGGGGCACTTGGCATTGGCAGCAGTAGCGAACAGATCTATTGAGGGAAACCCCCATTGGGCGAAAATACCGTGTAGAATGTCCATGCGAAGTTCCCACTCGTGGTCGTGGGGAAACAGCCTGCTGAGCGAGTCCGCAATAGTATTCTGGACACTCGGCAAATAGGTGGCTGTCAAGATGGTATTGATGCGGGTACACCAGTTCCTCAAGCGCATCGCTTCTATACAAAGGGGGACTGGGATCGAGCCCCTCCCTGTCTGTTTACATAGTACATGGTGGCAATATTGTCCGTAAGGATTCTGACGGTCGTGTTCCTTATATGGTACTGAAAATGCTGACATGCATGACGTACTGCTCTTAACTCGAGAATGTTGATATGTAAGAGCATCTCCTGCGGAGACCAGTGACCTTGAACCGTCATGTCGTCCATATGCACTCCCCAGCCAGTAAGGGATGCATCTGTTATTTGCTTTGACGGTTGTGGACGGTGAAAAGGAATGCCCGCCATAACATTGGTGGACTTGGTCCACCACTGTAGGGATTGTTGTACATGTGATGGTATCGCCGCCACCTTGTGAATGCTATCCTTCATCGGAGTGTATACTGTAGTCAGCCAGTGTTGAAGGCAGCGAAAATGTAACCTTGCGTTTTGAACAATAGTTGTTGAGGCAGCCATGTGTCCCAGTAGTTGTAACGGCACTCTGACGGGAATCGTTGGAGCATACGTCAGCGTGTGAACAAGATCTTGAATAGCGGCGAAACGTTCGGCGGGTAAATAAGCGCGCGCTGTTCTTGAATCGAGCCTCGCCCCTATAAAGATCAGATCTTGTGTAGGTTCTGGCGAGGATTTCTGCATGTTTATGAGTAGACCCAGAGAGTGAAAAACCTGAGGCTGTTGTCACCATGTGTTTGGCCTCTGAATAAGTTTGGCCTCTTAGGAGGCAATCGTCCAAGTATGGGAAAATTGTCACTCCCAGCCTGCACAAGTGTGCAGCCACTACCGCTAAGGTTTTGGTGAAAACTCTGGGTGCACATGCCAAGCCGAAAGGTAGTACTCTGTACTGGAAATGTTCTTGACTTAGCTGGAAGCGGAGAAAACGCCTGTGTGCCACATGGATCGCTATGTGGAAGTAGGTGTCTTGCAGGTCGAGGACTGCAAACCAGTCTCCCTTGTTCAACGGTGGAATGATGGCATTTAGGGTCACCATCTTGAAGCGATGTTTCCTGAGGTAGCGGTTTAGCTTGCGTAGGTCCAAAATGGGTCTCCACCCTCCTGTCTTCTTTAGGGTAAGGAAATACCGGGAATAAAATCCTTTTCCCCGAAACTGACTTGGTACCCTCAAAGGGTAGATCTTCTACTTTATTCTGAAGCTCCCGCAAAGTTCCGGCGGATGATAACCAGGAAGACCGCCTCATTGCGACCCCCGTAGCCGTGGCCCGTGCAGCTGTGTCGGCCACATCCATGGCCATCTGCAAAGTAATATTGCAGGCTATATATCCTTCTTGGACTATGGCCTTCAGTAAGGGTTTCTTAGCATCAGGTAGATATTGTAGTAGCTCTGTAAGCTTTGAATAGTTATCAAATTTGTGGTTAGAAAGGTGGGCCATATAATTTGCGACTCGTAACAATAACGTAGCTAAAGAGTAAACCTTTCTTCCAAACACATCCAATTTTTTATTATCCTTGTCTTGGATTGTATTCTTATATTGAGGAGCCTTAGCCCTCCGCTGTACCGCATCAACTACAACAGAGTTGGGTTGAGGGTGGTTGAAAAGGAAATCCAGTCCTTTAGCAGGTACGAAATACTTCCTATCAACCCTCTTACTAGCTGGGGCAGCCGATGTGGGGGTCTGCCATATTTCGTCTGCCACTTCCATGATTGCCTCATCGATAGGGAGGGCGATTCTTGCCCGTTGTTGCTGCCGCAAATTCTTCAAGATATGATGTTTCTTCTTGGGAACGTCTGTTAACTGTATTTCCTGTGTGTTTGTAACCCTTTGGAATAGGTCATGGAACTGCTTCTGGTCATCCAAGGGAGAGGCGTTATCTGGAATCATTGCTTCATCCGGTGACGATGAGGAACAGTCAGCTGGAGAAATGTGTGGCTGAGGATCTTCTGTCTCGGACAGTTGGCCCTCTTCTGGTTCTGAGTGATCCTGATGGATGGGTAAGTTTTCTGATGGAGGCGATGAAAACAATCTTTGTGGACGCTCAGGTAAGTGCTGCGCACTAGGTGATATAGGGGTTCTTCATGTACCCGTCTAAGATAGAGTAGCATGTCCAGGGTGGGGGCGATCATATTCAGCCCTATGGTAGCGCCCATAGTAATGGTCAGACCATGCTGGTGAGGAGTACCTGGAGGATCTTGAACTGCGGATGTAGTAGATCCGCCGTGGTGACCGCCTAGGTGATCTATGCCTTGATGACCCCCTTGGGAAGCGAGAACTTGATGGGGGGCGTCTAGTTTCTATATAGACCGTGTCCCCATGGGAAGGTCCTCTAAGCACTTGATGAGATGGAGAAAGGCTATAGTCCCGGTGCCTTCGGTACCTGGGTGGAGAAGGAAGGCGATGGGGAAAGCGCCCTGTAAGTTTCTTTCTCTGCAGCTTTGCAAGGCAGTGAAGCCTTGTCAATTTCATCTGCTGGTGGAGAGCTCGGGGCCGCACGCGGCTGTAGTGCCTCTATCGCCACATGGGGGCGGCGTTGACGGTGCCAAGGAAGAGCCCGGTGCCAGCAGATCAGCCCATGGTGCCGCCTGAGAGACTTGGCGGCTCGGCACCAAGGGGTTTAAAATCGCCGCTGCCGGTGCTGCTTGGGCGGCAGTTGGCGGTGCCGGCTTTCGCAGTCCTGCAATCGTCGGCTTCTGTGCAGTTTTTGGAGCCGGTGCCGGTCTCGTCTGTCCAGGCGCCCGTTTCTGCCCTGGGGCCGCTGACCCAGATGCCTCGTCAGGGCATCTCATTTTGGTGGTGGCTGGCAACGATCAAGCTGGGTACACCTTAGTCTTTTTCGTAACGGCTGTCCCGGGAGACGTTGCCTGCCGTTTCTGGGCTGCTGTGCCCGAGGCAAGGATGGTATCAGACTCTAGCGCCTTTCCATAAAGGATCAGCTTCAGGCGCAAGTCCCGATCCTTTCGAGCCCTCACCGTCAGTTTGCTGCGGTGGATGCATTTTTGAGGGACATGCGTCTTACCCAAGCACCTGACACAGGAATCATGCCCGTCGGATGCCAGCATGGGTTCTCGGCAGACTGAGCATTTCTTAAAACCGGGGGACGCCGGCATACTGAAGTAGTGGGGAGAGAGAAATTGACACGTACAATGTCTCCTACGCTCGTCCCCCTCAGGCCTTTTTTTTTTTTTTTTTTTTTTTTAAAAACACAGATAGCCGTAGAAACTGTCCAAAGTCTGTAGAAAACTGGCTTTTGGTTTTTTTTTTTTTGTAGAACTGGTCAATTTAACGCAAAAGTAAGGAAGGAAAGAGTTCTGAAACTATTTACAAATGTGAAGGCTCTGGGAGAAAACCGTTGGAAATGAAACTGACAAGAAGGAGCTCTCGTCCGCGACCGAGGGCGGCTGAGAGGAACTGAGCATGCCGGACCGCACACAACACATCAAAGGCGCGAATGCCACCTTGGGCAGCCACGCATGCGCGGTCCAGCGGACCACAGCTCTGATAGCTCTCCGATTTGCGGCGCCGGGACAGGACCCGACACCCGGAGTGGAGCACCCACGGAGCCACTCGAAGAAGAACCTACAGTGTTCTGCAATGACCACTCTGGCCCGCACTTTCAACTCTGCTGCGCTCTAGGTACACAGGAAAAGCCCTGGGAAAATTTGAATTTCAGTTCCTATTTGGACAGTGTAAAGAGCAGAGCTGGCAGCACACCTGACCATGAATGCTCCAGGTTGCAAATGAGCTCCAGCACGGAGCACACAGGAAATCCTAGATCTGACTGCAGTGGGGAGAACAATCTGTGCAGGCAGAACTATGAAGCAATGGAAGAAATTCTAGTACAGTAATTCCTCATTTAACACTACAGATATGTTTCAGAAAATGATTGTGTAAAGTGAAAACGTGTTATGCGGGGTCAATTTTCCCATTGAAAATAATAGAAAAGGTGGGGGTTGTGTTTCAAGTGATGGTGTCTGTTGGAACCAGGACATTAGGTTGGGGGAGAAAGGAGACTGGGTTACAGGAGGAGGGGGGGGGGGGGTGTTGGGCTCTGGGAAAGGGAGGAGAGGGGAGGGGGATTGGGTTGGGAGTATGCCCCTGTGACAGGTCTGCCGGGACCCGCACTGTGTCCGGCGAGAGGGGGAGGGGTCCGTTAGCAGCAAACAGCGCAGCGAGCTGTGAACCCTCCGCTGTTTTGCAGGGAGGCGGGGGAAGCCCCGTGCAGCCACTGGCAACGGGCCGGCTGGGGAAACCCAGCCGACAGCCTACAAGAGCGGGCAAAGGGGGAGTCAGCAGGCAACAGCTAGTCCGGCAAGAGGGAGTCAGCGGGGAACGGTGCAGAGAGCGGCAAACCCTCTGCTGCTTTGCAGGGAGGCGGGAGAAGCCATGTGCAGCCACCAGCAATGGGCTGGCTGAGGAAATCATGTTATTCCGGGGGTGGTCATGTAATTCCAAAGCGTTCCCAAAAAAAAAATCATGCTATCGCGAAAAAGTGTTAAGCGGGCACATGTTAAATGAGGAATATCTACGCCAAAAAATACACAGAACATGGTGAAAAAAGGATAGGCCAGGGACACCTAGCAGTGCTGCGTGAAAATAAATGAACTCAGGAAAGCATATCAGAAGACAAAAGAGGCAAACAGACGATCTGGGTCAGAGTCATAAACATACCACTTCCATGAGCAGCTGCATGGAATTCTAGGGGGTCCTGACCAGTGTCCTATAGGTGTCTGTGGATACCTCCCCAAGAGGCTCTTCAAGCAGCCTTGGGCAACAACAGGGACGACATTGTTATGAGAAAGGAGGAGGAGGAGCCTGGCTCAGCCCCTTGTTGTACCACCGGCTGATCTCCCATTTTAGGCTTCAGAAAATGGGGAGGAAAGTGGGGGCATGTGAGTGACAGAGGGAGGAAGATGAACATAAGAACAGCCATACTGGGTCAGACTATCGGTCCATCTAGCCCAGTAGCCCTTCTTCCAACGACGAATGCTACATGCCCCAAAGAGAATGAACAGAACAGGTAATCAAATGATCCCATCCTGTGTTGCCCATTCCCAACCCTGACGTACAGGTCAGGGACACCAGCTCTACCCTGTAAGCCGCCTTGGATATTTTAAACAGAAAGGCAGGGTTAAAATGTTAAAATAAATAAATAAATACCCATTCTAGCTCATAGCCATTGATGCACCTATCTAGTTCTTTTTTAGCCCTGATAATATCCTGGCCTTCATAACATCATCTGGAGGAAGTTCCACAGATTGACTGTGCATTTTGTAAAGAAATACAGTAAAACTCCAATAGTCCGGCACTCCTGATAGTCTGGCATCAAAATAGCAAGAGCCTAGTGAGTGAGCTTTGGCAAAAAATGAGTCACAAGGTAACAGCGGCAGCGGCTGAACTGAGCCGAAAGGGTAAAAAAAGGCTTAAAAAACTAAAACATTACAGTACACTGTACACAGTATGTACAATAAAAAGGGTTAAGAACACTTTATATACAGTATATAATGTATACAGTGTGTGTATATATATATATATATATATATATATATATATATATATATATATAACCATCTTATAGTACCTCCTGATAGTCCAGCATATTTGATAATCCAGCACCACCTAGGTCCCATAGGTTCCGGATTATCGGAAGTCTATTGTACTTCCTTTTGTTTGTTTTAAACCTGCTGCCTATGAATTTCATTTAGTTACCCCTTGTTCTTGTATTTTGGAAAAAAGAGTAAATAACACTTCTGTATCTACTTTCATTACTCGTGTGTAGATTTTATAGACCTCTACCTTATCCCCACTTAGTCTCCTCTTTTCCAACCTGAAAAGTCCCTGTTTTATTAATCTCTCCTCATATGGCAGCTTCTCCATACTCCATTTTGATTGCCCTTTGCTGAACTTTTTCTAAAGACTATCTTTCTTGAGAGATGTGGTCCTACCATGGATTTATATAGAGGCAAAAAAGCAAACAATGTTGGTAATCATTAAGAGAGGGATAGAGAATAAGACAGAGACTACATTAGTGCTTCTACAAAAAAATATGGTATGCCCACATCTTGAATACTGCATGCAGATGTAGTTGCCTCATTGTTTGCTTTTTTGACTGCTACTGCACATTCAGTGGATGTTTTCCAAGAACTACGCATAATGGTTCCAAAAATCTCTTGAGTGGTTTGAGACCCATAGCTGTATGGTTTGGATTATGTTTTCCAATGTGCGTTATTTTACACTTATTGACACTGAATTTGGTCAGGCAGTTTTGTTAACTCTTTGGTCAGCTTTGGAGTGAACAATCCTGAATACATTTGGTATCATCTGCAAATTATCTACTTCACTGTTTACTCCCTTTTCCAGATATTTACAAATACGTTGAATAGGACCGGTTCCAGTGCAGACCCCTGGGGGACCAGTCTGTTCTGATGGAGTGAGTAGGGGCAGGGCGTCAGAGAAGAAGTGGCACAGGGGTATTTCGGTTTATGTGATTAGATAATTAGCAACCCTAATCCCTGTTTCTCTCATTAAGATGTTTTCCTGTCACTTTAAATACTCAAGAATACTGTAGTTTAGTGATTTTCACATATACAATCACCAAGTAGAGGGACTATTTGGAAGTGTAAATTAGATGCTGTAATGGCCCTAACTGGTGTAGTGGAAACAAATGCTTGTTGAATCCCCGTTCTACTTCTAAATTGTTTCTCCCAGGAAAGGTATTTTTCTCCATTGTACTTCCTTCTCTACACTGGAAATCCTACACTGGAATTCACTAGCACAGACATCTGTTTCCATGCTAAACGTCACACAAGCCAAAGGGATTTTGCACCGGCACAGCAGAAGTCAGCATGAATGAATCCTGACAGGATAGGGTTTATAATGATTTCATTTCTGCTGTTAAGCTTCTTCAGAAAACTACATAAATATGATTAAATATGAAGTACCTTATTATGGCCAAACTGTTCACAGAACATCTAAGGGTGAGCACTCAAACTAAGATTTGAACATTAACATCCAGTGACAGAGAAAAAAATAAAAAAAAGATAGGTAATACGGTCGTAAGTGAGCAATGTTAGTCATCACAGGACAAAATGACTAGATTAGACACAAGTGGCATTTTAAAACATGCAAGCCACACACATGCATTAGTGGAAAAAAAGATCAAAAAGCATAACAGAATTAAATTAGAAAATTAACTTTTATTGGTTTCATTCCCATCCAAATATTGTTGTTAAAGGGGAGGAAGGGGTAATTTGGCCCCGTCAGAGATTACTTTAACAAGTGCTACTTAAAAAGTCAAAGCTGCATCATTGAAGGCCAGGATCATTCGGCCAGCAAAGCAAGGAAAAAAATAGTAATATTTCTGTTTAACTGCTTTACTAAATTTGGTTGTAATGTCAAACTGGCAATAGTTAGATGTATACTCTTCAATCCCAGCTGCAAAGAGAAATGCATTAGTGAATGGAGATAAAAATTTAGCAAGACAAGAAAGTGAAAAATCAAAAAAAAAGAATGTGATTAAGAAATTGTGATTCTGAAGATAGTCACCTTTTTGTTTTCTTGACAGAACAGGGCTGCATGAAGACCCCCCTCTAGCTGCAAATCACAAAGTAATACATCAGAGTAAAGAACAAAGCTGCTGAAATTAAGCAGGAATTCTAATAGCCTCATAAGGTCATTAGATAAACATTAGAAAATTAAATAGAAAATCTCTTAAGGTTTCAAATCCTTGTGAGGTAGAATATCTCTAAATGTTGTACTCAAACACTTCTTCGCACTACAGAAAAAAAACTCAGCTGAAGTTTTGTATACTTTTAAAAGCACAATTAATTTGTCATTGCAGTATTTTTTTTAGTGTGGCTAATGAATTACCACCTACTAGCAGCAAACTTGTATATTAGAGATTGAAATGTTCATTCTTTCCTCTAATGCAGAAAATGAGTTCTGCATAAAAAGCAAAGTTTTTTTTAAAGTCCAATCAGGGATTAAGATTTTCATTTCAGGAACTTAAAAGAGTGAAGATAGTATTTTATTTATAAGAACATGCATCTCGGACAAAAGCATCAAAACCTTAAAAAACAACTACAGACAAGCTTAATTTATCTTGGTAGTAGGGCTGTCAATTAGTGGGCATTAACGCCTGCGATTAATGCAGGGCAGAATTAACACATTAAAAAATTAACTTGAGTTAATCGCAGAGGTTAGCAAACCAACATGAACTGCTTCAGAGACCATCTCCGGTAAGCCGCAGTAATGCAAACCGCCACCAAAGGGCAAACAGAAAAACAAAGCAGCCAGAAAGGAGGGGAAAAAAACTGAAGCGGTGGTTCCAGCTCCAGTGGAGAAGTAAACAAGAAAAGTAAAGATCCTGACACACATCCCTCTCCCCTCCCAGATGATCATATATTTTTTTTTTTTTAAATAAAACAGTTGGGGAGGGAGGGCTTGCCCAAACTGTCCACACACACACACACACACACCCACCCACCGCAGGGCTCACCTAAGCCACCTCTCTTTGCCTCCTGGGGCTGGGACTAACCCTCCCCCCCACATCTTATTCTGGGGCTGAGTCCCCCCCTTCCGAACTCTGCACTGCCCATGGTGGGGTCCACAAACACACACACACACACACACACACAGAGCCCAGGGGCTGCCCCCCACCCCTGAGCCCTATGCCATCTGCAGGCCGAGTCTCCCCTCTCCCCCAAACTCTGCAGTGCCCACAGCAGAGTCTACCTCCCTCTGGCCCTGGGCCACCCACAGCTGGGGCAGAGATAAAAAAGGATACATTGATTATATAAAATTTAAGTTCAGCTTTCATGATAGAATTTGTACTACAATACTTCAGTGGGGTGAACTGAAGGTTTTTTTTTTTTGTTTTTTTTTACAGTGTAAATGCTTTGTAATAAAAAATAAATACAAAGTGAGCACTATGTACTTTGTATTGTGTTATAATTGAAATCAATATATTAGAATATGTAAAAAGCATCCAAAAATATTTAAATAGATAGTATTCTTATTACTGTTTTACAGTGTGATTAATCGCAATTAATTTTTTTAATTGTGATTAATTTTCTTACTCGCTTGACAGCCCTACTTGTTGGTAAACTGGACAACTGATAATGAGCTTTCATAGTTAATGTACATTTTTATTAGATCAGCTTTCCATGCATCACGGTTGCCTGGTGAAAAGATTGGTAATTTTCTCATCAAGTCATCAAATAGAATGGTGGTCTGACAACTTCTGGTTAAACAAAAGGAGGTAAGCACAAAACGTGAGACTGTGCTAAGATATTTATGTTAAGAATTTTGAGCCACATTCCCATATCTCCAATATGTGCATAAAGAACCTGCACACCTGCTTCTGAAAAAGCTCGAAGTTTCCATACACAGGTTTTTAAATGCTATTTTTTTAAATCATTTTGGCTAATTCAGGATTTTAAAAAGCCTGCAATGTATGCTTTGCTCTCAGCTAAAAACACCAAAAATATTGCTTACCTATAAGCTCTAATATGCTTCCACTGCGGCTTCTGCTGATAGACTCATCTTTGGATACACTGACCTGTGTAATGCCCCCTGAAGTGGTCAGGGCATGAAGAAGATCAGGTGGTGGCGTTCTAAAAAGTTGCTGTAATAGTTCTAAAGCTCCAGTCACAACGTTATGGTCCTGATGCTGAGTGTAATGCAAAGTCAGCTCATAGACCTATAAATTGAAGAAACCTTAGAAAGTAAATATTTATAGCTATAGTCTTTTCTAAATAGGTTCATACACCACCCTCACAGCCATGTTCTAATCTTCCAGTAGTGCATTAAGTGATGTGATTAACATCTGTCAGATAAAGTTTGTTTTCCCTCATCCTTTTCCCACAAAGAAAATTCTATGAGTAATGTGGGGTTTTGTTTTGGTAAGGTTTTTTATTTTAAAACAGCATATATATTGCTATATTAGAAAAGGCAAGTCAAGTACGTTTGTGATGGTCCTTAGTGCCTACTAATAATTCATAATATTGCCATTGCACTTTGTAGTGATATGTATTTTGCCAATCACAAAATAAAATAAAATAAAAAATAAACCCTTCACAACTCAGAAATAAAATAGTTGATGACAAATATGAGAAATAGAATATAGTGTATATTACAAGGATGTTTATTGCCTCAAACCAATTAATACTTAAAATGAGTTACAATTTGACTGTCACCTGTATAAGCTGATCTGGAGAAGGTGAAATCTCTGTTTCTTTTCTTGTTACACCAAAACTGCCTTTCAGACTGGTATCCTTCACTTGCTGCTGCAGTAATGGTATTAGATACCTTAGTGTGAGCAGTACTCCAAGAATTAAAAGAGTAGGATGTTCATCTTCCACAGGTACTAACAGACCTGCAAAAAAAATGACTTATCTTATTGGTAATACAAGTACTATGCAGCAACTCAAGACGATATCAACAGTTTTTACTTATTAAAAAAATAACACTATGTCAGAAGCATTTTTAAGAGAGATGGAAAACAAAAATGGTTTACTACCCTGTTCTGAAATGGTTCTTCAAAATGCACTTCACATTTTCATTCCACTTCAGGGGTATGTGTGTAACCAACTTTTCTCTTGGTTTATCCACTGGTGCAGGATTGAGGCCATTAAACCAGCTCCCTGCATGCACAAGATCCAGCATGCCCCTCTCCTCATCCCTCTGTTTCAGAGGCAGCAGTGAAGGGCAGCAGGCAGCTCCCCATGCATACCAAGAGCCTGTGTGTAACCATGTACATTAAGTGATCAACCCAGGCTCATCAATTAACCATGTACATGGTTACATTTTCTTATCCGTAGTAGGTACACTGGCATATGTAGGAAAAAAATCCTGAATTGAATCTTGTGTCAAAACTAAAAGGCCTTTCATCATGACACAATTGTAATGAACAGCTGGTATGACAATGTAAAAAAAATCTAGCAATGTCCAAAAAGACAGCAACGTATGAACATTCTCCTAATCTTTATAAACATTTGTAATTATATGGCCTGACAAGTAGAATTCTACTACCTTAATTATGATTTTTGATGCAGAGGCAAATATATAAAAGTATGTAAGGAGGGTCAGCTCTCAACATTCATAACTCTACCATCATCCTTGGTGCAGTAATTATTAAAAATGCTACTTCCTTCGAGAAACGCAGCAAAGAGCAGGCAGCAACCAATTCAAAGAGCAATCCCGTCATCATTTCTGGCACCAGACCCAGAAAGGAAAGATCTAGGACACTGGGATATAAACTGTCCACACCCTCCCAAAATCTGACAAATGGACCAAAAAATACCAAGTCCACCCTTTGTGGAAAGCAGAGATCATTTAGGCAGTTAACGGATATGCCTTGTTGTTTTTGGTGGAACAAGTAATCCAAAACATGTTGGAGAGAAGCTAAGATTGGTTAAACACCTTTCTGTCTTGAATATAAGGATAATCATTTCAACTTTAACAAGTAAGAGTATTGTATAGATAGCTTTCGGATATTCAGGAAAATGTTTGCACGTGTCCTTGAACACTCTGCCCCTTCAGGAATTAAACATGGAATATCTAGGCTAGGGGTGGCCAACCCACGGCTCGGGAGCCGTATGTAGCTCTTCAAAGAAAAACTTGCGGCTCCTGCACCAGAGGCTCTGAAAGGGTCGGCATCCTATGCAGAGTTCAAAATGGTCACCTTAAAAGGGCAATGCCTGCTCTGCTCTTAAAAGGGAAAATTACAATTCTGCACACCCACCTCAACAGGACTATTTTGAGACAGCTACTGTCCTTAAAAGATCTTGATAAGACTTGTAACGTAAGGAATTTTCAACATATAAGAAATCCCATTGAACTACAGTCTCACTTGGCGATGAGGATGATGAGTGCAAAGACGACTGAGGCGGATCCTGCTTTAGTGCAGTATGTAGACATTTCAAAGCCAGCAGGCCTGGGAGTCTCGCTTGGTAACAACAATAACCTCCTGAACCGCTTCATGTGTTTCATGAACGTTATCTATTATAAAAGCTACAAAAGGTCCTTGACTCTGGATATCTGGTTGACAGGAGCTCAACTCCATGGATGAAAGAGAAGGCGAATGCTGCAGGACTGCAAGTTACCCAACCATGATGGTGTTGTACCTGATGGTGCTGAGGTTCAAGAGCTTCACTCAAATACACCGCTACAAGGGATGATATGCTAGTTTACCCCTGCAGTGCACAGATCTAGAAAGTGCTATGTGCACTCATGATCCCAGAGAACCAGCATGTAACCTGGGGGGAGGGGAAGGGCACCACAGATGGGAGTTGCTCCAATGAGCCTCACAGGGTTGGAGGAGCGCTCAGTCTGAGGTGGGCAGGGAAGTGGTCTAGCACCTACCAGTTAACCTTCTATATCCCTAACTCAAAACTTAGTTCCTCAAATACAGAAAGCCAGCGATATCCTTCAAGGATGGCTTTTAAAGAAGGAAAAACGAACATGAGAGGTGCTTCAGGAAATGTAGGCATCCACTAATGAGAAGCAATTAGAAAGTCAAAACAGATACCCTTGGGGGGAAAAGAGCCAAGATCCTTCTCACCAAAAGATAACTCTGCTGCATACAACCATGGTTTCCTCACATTTTGTTATCCTTTTCAGATCCTAGAACAACCCCTCCCAATGCTCCAACTGTATGCTTCCCTTCTTTGATTTACCTTTCAACATCAGAGAATAATCTCTGACACCCTCACTGGGCTGTGTCCATCTAAACAATGAAATAATTATAACATTGATTTGGATTTTAGTTTTTTTCTGTTTTTTTATGAAAGCTGAAAAATACCATCATTTCTTTGCCAAGTCTTATTCTTTTAGCAATAAATCCTTGTTTATTGCATTAATAGAACTAGAATTAGAAAAACATTTTCATAGGTGACAGACTAATGAAACTGTTTGTCCTTCAAACACATGGGGAGTTGTAATTTACTATATTACTCAAACTTTTCTTTTTTTCCATTAGATACATGTATCTGATTTGGGAAGCAGTGTTGAGTACCATAGAGGTATGTCATTATGTGTCTGTAAAAGTCCCATTGACAAAAGACAAAAATTAAACCTACCTATTTTTTCATTATGTTGATTAAGTGTACCATAGAGTAGCGGCCCTCAACCTTTCCAAACTACTGTACTCGTTTGGGGAGTCTGATTTGTCTTGTGGACACCAAAGCTTCACCACACTTAAAAACTATTTACTTACAAAAAAGTGCCAGTGCATACTACTATTAAATAACTACTTTACTTTCTCATTTTTACCTATAATAAAATATATTGATTAGAATATGAATACTATACTTGCATTGCAGTGCATAATGTATACAGCTGTATAAACAAGTCACTGTATGAAATTTTAGTTCATACTAACTTCACTACTGCTTTTTATGTGGTCTGTAGCAAAACCAGCAACTATCTAAATGAGTTGATGTACCTCCTATAAGATCTCTAGCTGCCCCCAAGAGTATGTAAACTCCTGGTTGAGAACCATTAAATATATGGAGACATACCTATCTCACAGAACTGGAAGGGACCTTGAGAGGTCATCAAGCCCAGTCCCCTGCCTTCACGGCAGGACCAACTACCATCCTTGACAGATTTACTCCAGATCCCTAAATAGCCCCCTCCAGGATTGAATCACAACCCTGGGTTTAGCAGGCCAATGCTGAAACCACTGAGCTATCCCTCCCGCCTTTGCCATAAAGCAGACACTTGTTACACTTAACATGAAAGAAAATGTCTGAAGCAAAACTATAATATAACATAGTAATTACTATCATGATTTTATTTGGCCAATTCTGTTTTTCCCCCAATATTATTCATGCCTTATGAAGTAGGAGCAGTTTTCTGAATTTTACCTAAAAGCACATTCAGTAGCCAGGTATAAAAATATTGTGTTCTTCGTGAGTGTTGACAGATGCTTACTGCTGATCCAGCTGCTGTTCGACGGATAGTAGGAGAACTGGATTTAAGATTAGCAATAAAAGCCTTCAATAAAACCTAAAAGGTTGCAAAAAATAAAAATCATGAAAGTTAAAGGCAGGCAGAAGTCAGTAAGCAAGCAAACAATAAAATTCTTGCCCTCTACCCTCCCAAAAAGTTATTTTGATTTAAAAGTTACTATAAGAAATCAAAAGGGTACTGAAGAACATGTTTTACAAGCCTAATTATAAATAACATATACTTTAATAATTCAAATCGGTAGAGGTTACAGTGTAAGTCAATCACATTTCATTAATGGTTCTAATGGTTGATTAACTATGTACTCATGTACAATACAAATATTTCTTAATAGTTTAAAGCAGCATTACCTTGATTTCGTTGTCATTTGCAAAGTTGCCAAATGCTGCCATGATTTTTGGTATTGCTGCAGCCAGCGTCTCTTGTACTGATTCTTCAGGTCGTTTACTTATCCGTGTTAAACAGGGCAGTAAGTTCACTAAGTATGGCCTAGTTACAGCACAAGAAGAATTTTTTTTGGTCAATACTACTTTACATATCTAATCATAAGCAGTTGATATATTCTTTCTAATGCTCCCCCCCCCCATCAAATCTGAGTGCTATACAACAGTACTATATACATTCAAAGATATAATATAGCAACAATATAGCATAAACATCATTATGGTGATAAGTGGAAAGAGTTTAAAAGAGTACAAAACACTGAACTAAATTTTGGGGTAGGGGCCATTATCTTTAGCAGAGCAAAACACAATGGGGCCTGCTATTAATTTCAATGGACTACTTAGAATCAAAGTGTTAAAAGATGTTAAACTGTCACTGTCCAACCTTAAACAATTTCAAACAAACTTCAGTTTTTGGCATACACGGACAGACCTTTCCTGCTTAGTACAATAGCAAGAACACCATTATTTTTTAATACAGAAAATAAATAAGTATTTATACAGTACAGTAATACAGAAAATAAAGAAAAATAGTTAAAGCATTTGGATTGTAAACTGTTAAATAAAGGCTTTCATTTTAAAAAGAACCTTTGCTCACTTTCTCTTTAGCTATACAGAGTTTTTAAAAAGGAATGCACCCCCTTTTAATATTCTTTCAATAGTAGAAAAGATGTTGGTGAAAGTCCCCAAAAAGGGAGTGATAGGTATAATCCCTTCATTAACTTGCCCATCAATTAGGCCTAAGTTCCAATGTACCATATAGTGAGTTAGCGTGGCCCCCCACTGAACCAAAGGAGGAAACTCCCACAAAAAACCCTTCGTGAGCAGTACCAGAGCCACCCAGCTCCACCCACAGCAAACAGAAAGGTGGGGCCGGAGGTATAAAGAGAAGAGCTTGGCTGCCAAGCAGGGCAAAGGCTCTTCCCCAGCCACAGTGGAGGAAGGCCCTGCCACACTGCCCTCAGAGGGAGAACTGGGTTGGGCCACCTGGCCTACTGCCGGACTCTGAGCACTGGCCTAGACCACCATGGCCGCTGCCAGACCTGGATCATTGGACAAGGCTGCAGAAGACACTGCCCAAGCCCACAGATTTACCCGGACCCCCAGGACCCTTGCTAGGCTGGACTGCCTGGACTCTTACCCACGCAGGACCCAAAGCCCGTGGACATGCTGCCAGCACCTCCATCACAGCTGATGCTGAGGAGCAGCCCCCAAGCCATGGAGGCCCCCAGGGGGAACAGGGCCCAGGAACAGCCAATGCCAAGGCAGCTGAAGAAATGGAGGTCAGCTGGGCAGCGCATTGCGGTTCGGACCTCTGCTGACCCACCAACCCAGATGGCGCATTATAGCTTAGAGCCCCGCCAGCCCAGTGGCCGTGGCGCCACCACTGCTAGGGCCTTGGGCTGGGACACAGTGGAGCAGGTGGGCCTACATCTCCCCGCCAGCCCCTTTCCTTGGGTGGCAGATTCCCCCTGTAGGGAAAGAAGCCCCTGCGCGTCAGCTCTCTGCCAGCAAGTAGACCCAACACCATCTCAGCCTGCAGATAGACCTGGACTTTGAACTCTGTGGACTACTCAACTGTTTTTGGACTCCTTGTTAATCGATTGCTGGCCTGACCTGCCCTTACGCAGGGCCCAGCCTTCCAAACTGGCTCTTCCTGCAGTCAGGCCTGAGCCTTAAACTGTTGCTCAGACTACAAATGCACTGTTTAACTGTTTGTCACCCTGCCCTGACCAAGGGTCTGTGCTCTGTAGACTGTTGATTAGCGTACAAACGTATTACTTAACTGTTTGTCATGCCGCCCTGATACAGGGCCTGGACCCCTACACTGTAGTGCAGAGTACTGCCTTAACAGTTGATTTGTTGCCACACCCCTGAACAAGGGCATGGCCTCTAGCACTGGGATTGTTGACCTGCAGTGAGGCCTAAAGCCCTGAACTTCAGAGGCTCGCAGTGAGTCAATTAGTGTGGCCTCCTGCTGACGAACTCTTACACACCAATTTTGGTCCATTAATTTCAAATCCCACACACTTCGTCAGATGTGTCACCAGAATCCAAAGTATTACCTTTTGCCAACAGCATCTTGTGACAGAGATTCCACCTACTTTCCCACGGGTAGGCTCACAACTAGGATAGGCCTACTGAGGCCCAGTTATTGCTACTGGCCCCAATCCTTAATAGGATCTTTGGATCATACAAGCTACAGAAAAATGATTACAAGGTAAGGAGGTGAAGAAAGATGGTGTAATAGTTACAAACACAAACAGGAAATCACGCAACTTGGGCCCAATTTACAACCTCTACCTTGTGTTGCTTAGGCAAGCTTGGGAAAGTAATTCTTCAAATCTGTGGTTTGGGTTCCTCATCTGAAAACTGGGGATCATTTAAGTTCCTTGAGATCAGATGCACAGCACTGTGCAAGCATGAAGTATTTTGGGTGACTACATTGTCAAGACTTTTCAGTTAACATATGTAACAGTGAAACACAATAAGGCTTGGTGGAGATACTCAAATTACATCAAAATCATATTATCTGGGGGGAAAAAAGATAGTGATACCACTGAATTATGATTTTCAAAGAACCATAGACAAATCAACTGAATCCCAGCCAACAGCTTTATTAAAACGAACAGCTGAATTTGGATTATGAAGCAGCACTACCACCAGAGATGTTGATTTTACTTTTTCTGTTTTATTTTTACATATGGCAGACAAGTAACACTTCTGCATACCAAAAACGTGAATCAACGAAAGGATTTTAAGCAGCACAAGCTTACCTGCATTTCTGAGGTCGAACCAGATGAGCAAGTTCAGCAAACCTCCAAACTGCAGCTCGGAGGCTTCGAGAAGCACCATTCTAGATATATAACAAATAATACTTCCAATCAATCAGCAATCACAAACAGCCTTGAAAAATGGATAAAATGATTGCCTGCATATGAATTTTAACTTTAAAAAAAAAATCAATTCCCTAATATCTCATGCTTATAAATTGTACTATGGCTTCCAGACAGGAAGTGATATTAAAAAAAAACAAACTTAAGTTCTCTCAGTTGAAAAGGAAAATAAACCTGTGTTGTAAAATGATAAAACTCCAGGGGAAAACTTTAAAAAAATTGAGCAAATGATCAAAATAGGGATCATATGACGTAAACATATTCAAGAGTAAATGGCTTGGTCAAATCAACTTCAGTGATAAGAAAGCCTACAATAACAATACATGGTTCTTGCTCCTTGTTTCCCCTCCTGCATCCCACAGGATAATAGAAGATACATAAAATGCAAACATCTACTAGCTCCAGGGCAAGAGTAATAAATTCAGGCTTTGCTTTATAGCCCAAGATGGCAGGGCAGTTTCAAGATAAAGAGAGTACGATATTTATTTTCTTTAAGCAGACAGGCTCAGTCTTGTCATTCAGCATAAAGGGAACATTAGTTTAAATCAGTTCTATTTTTGGAAGTGGAAGCTGAATCCTTTGTCAAAGAGTATTTGGAGCCTACAAGCAATGTATGAAATGGTAACTTACTGTAACTGGGTTCTTCAAGATGTGATGTAGACACATATTCCACTTAGATGTGTATACGATCTGCTCACTGGAGGCAGAAAATTTTTCCTAGCACTATTTGAAAAGAGGCAGTGCTCACACCTCATAGCCAACCCCCTCATCCTGCTATATGAGGTGACACTAACCTGAGTCCATTCAGTTCCTTTGCACTGAACACCCAGAGGAAATACTTGATGCAAAGGGGAGGGAGTAGCCCAGAATTAAGAGGAAATTGCTGCAAACAGTTTTGTTTCTGGTGCTGAAAAACATACTGGCCCCACAGTTGGCAGTGGTGCCAAGGTAACTGATGATACCAAACAGAAGGAACATGAGTGCTCCTATGGGCACAGGAATACTGAAGAAATTCCTGGTGCTGAGGAGATCACTTGTGCTGAGCCCCACTTCCACCAACTGCAAAGGGGAAACATCAGGGCACAGTGCAGATGGACACACAGGTTCAGCAGGCCACCCAGCCAATGGGACTATAAAGGTCACAGTCTTGGCAAATTCCTGAACCAAGGGAGAGGTCAGGAGAGAGAGGCAGAGGAAGTCTATTGCCACCTGATATGCTCCAATGCAGAAACACCATCAGTATAAAACTCAACCAAAATCTTAGTGCTAGAACCAGAGTCATCATCTGACCTCCCTGCTAGCATTCTCTGTAAGCTGTGCAGCCACTCAGGAGAGATTCTAACGTCACGCAGCTAATTAGCCGAGAACCCACAGCTAGTTTTTTTGTTTCTAATGGTAGTACACATTTGCACATTTCTTGGTGCATATAAAAAAAATTCTGCTCATGGATAGGAAAAAAATTCAAGCAGACTGAAAAAGACTAGAGAGAACCGCATAGTACTGGGGAGTGATTGATGGGACCCATTCCTTCTCACACAAGTATTCGTTCTGTACCAATCTGCAATTTTTCTGGAGAAGACAGACATGTCCCCACACACCCTGGCCCAGATGAAAACTTTTCCTTGGTACAAGTGACAGGGAACAACTCCTCCAACTCTTCGGAGAGGTACCAGCTTCAGAGAGCAAAGCAGCAGCACTCTTAGAACCCAAGGATTACCTGCACTCTGATGAAGGCCTTGGGGCTGAAGCAAGTTACACAGCCTGCTTCAAGCAGGTGCTGCTTTAGATGAATATTCCTTGTCACCCGAGTACATTTGGTAAACAATCTGCAAAAGTGAACTCCATTATTTGACATGGGCCTCTCCTGAGCACATCGCCCCCCTACACCATGGACACAAACGTTTAAACAAGGGATGTTAAATATCAGTTAATTGAATAGCCGAGCCACCTCATGAATTCTTATCGGTTAGGTGACTATTCTATAGTCCCCAGGGGTGGGACCGGCCTCACTCCCGAGAAGCCCCCTCCCACTCTACACTGCTGCCTCTGTATCAGAGGCAGCAGTATGGGGTGCCAGGCGGGAGCTGGTCAGCGAGGGGATCCAGTTTAAAAACCAGCTCCCTGCGCAGATCATCTGCCTGCCACCCCACACTGTTGCCTCTGATAAAGAGGCAGCGGCATGGAGTGGCAGCAGCCCTTGTCGGGGGGGGGGGGGGGGGGGAGAGAGAGAGACGGAGGGCATCTTAGCTCCTGGACCCGAATGAGCCGGGCTGCCGCCTGTCCAGCTCCTAATACACTCTAATGTAGAGCCACAGCAGGAATAGGTCTCAAACCCATTGCAAGCCAGGACGGAGCTGGGCTGCTGACTAGTCTGCTAAAAAATTTACTGGCAGAGGTGTAGGGAGGGAAGAGAGAAATGCACGTAGTCTATAGCATAAACCTATAAGCTTCTGCTTATCAATTAAAAGACTACATTATTACATCCCTAGTTTAAACCCTGGTGGAGAGACCACCACAGAAATACTTAACTAAAGATAATCCCAATGAAACTAACACTATACTAAGGGTACTAATCTACTAATCTACAAGAACTCCTACTAAATAGTATAAAACTAGGACCACTAAATTTGGCATGCAGCTTCCTCTTGCAATAACTTAAAGCAAGGTAAGGATTTCATTGTGGCAGGAGAAACAGGGTATGCCCAGCATGGGACTACTTCTCAAAACCATACAGAAAAGAGAGAATCACCACTCAGGTGAAAGGGATGGCTGGGTGGCAGGTGCTTCTTTCCCCACCCTTTCAGGACTGCCCCAGGCCCAAATTTTCCACCTGCCCAGAAGCCTTTTAGGGAGGACTGGGGGGAAGTGAGGGGACTGGAACTCCCCCTTCCCTGATTCATACAAGCACATTGCTAGCTGTTCATCAAGAAGTTGGGGAAAGTTCATTTTGCTGCATTCCTTACTCAGGGTGGGAAGCGCAAGAGGCAGATGAACCTGGACCTGCCCCAGATGGGGACATGCACACCTCCTATAGCTATGCCCACTGGAGCCACAGCAGCCATGGAGAGGTGCTTTTCACTTGACCCCAATCTGCTGTGGTAAGAGGGGGCTGGGATAATCCTCTTCCCAGGGCACTCTGCATACTCAACCTCTCATTCACAGCCCCACCACAGAATAATGATTTCAATGAAACAAAATTGAGTTAAGTACCCGAGGACCATCATGTAAATCTTCTAGTTAACTGTATACAATTAGAAAGAGTCATTAAAACAGAAGGCATGAGAGGTGGAAAACACACAGAGCTCCAATTCCAGCCACAGGTGGTAAGAAAGAACTGAAGAGGATCACATCGGCACCATCTCTTGTAACCAGAAGATGGGGGCTAAGGTCTTGAGGAGTGAGCAAGCACATATACATCTACACGTGGATACTGATAATCAAAATTCTCCAGCTTCAGTGCAATGAGTGCATGCACACTTAAGTGGAATATATGGCTACGTCTCCTCAAAGAACAGATGGCAATGTTTCAAATTTAAGCTTAAAAATATTTTCCCCTTCTCTCTGTATCTCTATAATCTGTCTTTATAGATGAATATTCACAAGTCATTAATAGCACAGGTTAGTAGAAGATTAGCACCTCTCAATATATTTTAAAATCTTTTCATAAACTGAGCTCCTCTCACCCCTTAGAAGGAATGTCTGAAGTTATTTTTCTTAAAACTAATGGAAGTAATAGGTTTTATTTTTGTAATCAGTTATGATCATAATGCAAGAGCGCCTACATATATGGCAAATAACGAGAGACTTACATGGGGTTCCACAGGGTATTTTAGTCTTTCGCAAAGAAGAGCTCAAGTCGTAAATAGATGTTCTATCTTGCCTGAACACTATTCCAGAGAGTGGTATTATTACCTTACCTCTTATATTAAATATATTATACCATTAGAAATGTGTTAGAAATTATTAATGATAATATTGGTCCCTCTATACATTCTCTTCACGTGTATCTCTTCTCAGGTTCAGTAAGCAGTCTCCCAACGATATACTGTCCCACATTTAACATTTGTTTAATTTCTTCTTCCTTATTTTACAGGCACCTGTCTCAGAAGCTACCACAGACTAAAATAATTAGCTTGTATATATATAATACAAGTATGATCTTCCATGATATACAGGAGGTACACATCACATAAGCAGCTGTTAACAAGGGACATTTTTATGTTTAACATCCACACACACAAAAATATACATTAAAAAGAAACCAATAAATATAGTTGTTGCAGTAGATCAAATATCAAAGAGAAATTTAAACTTTTTAAAATAATCACTTCAAAGATCAATGAATAACAAAACACTTCATTATTTAATATCACATATGTCCAAAGAGAAAAAAGGAAAGAGCTATGCTCACCTTTTTAATCTCTTTATAGAGTTCTAACTGTAACCTAGGAAGGTTGGAATCCATCAAGGCCTGTAACAAAAAATGCACAGAGACTTTATTGTACAAAGCAGAATGTGTTTTTCAATTAACAATGTACTTTTGTACTGGAACAGATTCTCAAAGTACTAGGCAGTCTGACCAGATGCTCTTCTACTGGGGGGGTAGGAGAGGGACACCAAGTGTTAGAAGCTGCAAGACGCTCCTCTTTGCAAAAGCTTTTTAACCACTGCCAAAAGAGAGAAGGAAGGAAAGAGAAGAAGAGGGAAAAATCTCAAGTCTACTATTCAAAGGAAGTGGAAAAATAGAAGACTCCCATCCAATCTATTCGTTCCCACATCGTGTAAACCTAATCTATCTAGGAAGTGCTTAGAGTGATGAGAGTTGTTTGCTACTAAAACATATCTGAAGGAAAGGACTGCAGCCCTACTCTAAAGTGATCAGTGATTTGAACTTTTGTCAACTGGAAATCTAAAACATTTGGCAGTTTACAGGATCGAATCCAATACCAGTTAATGGAAGCAGGCTGATATTACAATGCGTAAAACAAATTAAAACTTAATTCTTAATGGCATTGCCATTAAAGATTACATGTTACTAAGCACCAATTCTAAATTTGTTTTATCCATAGTCATTTCAAAATCATTATTTCTTTATAGACCCATTATAACAAGGGTCATGATAAACTAAAAATGACAAAAATAATTAATTACAAAAATAATACATTCCAATTTAATTATGTTAAGGATCCAAAGTGAGCTGTGAACTTACCCTCCACACACAGTCTCTCCACTGTCATTTTTGCTAAATGTATATAAATCTCTCATGGTAGAATCCCAAGATTCACCCCACTCTGACAGGGTCATCAAATTATAGTTTGTTTGCCAACTGTATGGGGCTATCTAGATTACAGTCCTTGCTAAGACTTTCCTCTGGGACTTTTAAACTAGTAAAAGAATGCAATCACTGAACAGCTTATTCTTGGTGACCAAGCTACAACCTTCTCCTCTGCAGACACTCTGCCCTTTGCAGCTCAGTTTTTTTCACCACTTTCACAGAATCAGACATGTAGGGCTAGAAGGGACCTTGACAGGTCAAAGTCCGGGCCTCTGCATTAAGACAGGACCAAGTACACCTAGACCGTCCCTGACAGGCATTTGCCAAACCTATCATATACAGTAAACTTCCGATAATCCGGCACCTTTAGGACCCAGGGGGTGCCAGATTATCAGATATGCCGGACTATCAGAAGGGGGGGGCTATGAGGGGTCTGGAGTGGGGTGGGAGGGGATGCCACCCCAGACCCCTCATAGCCCCCCCTTACGATAGTCCGGCTCTGCCCCAGGCGTCCCTGATTCAGCTGCTGCTGGTCAGTTTCAGCAGCAGCTGAATCCGGTATGCCTGCAATAGAGCACCTGGGGTGCTGCTGGGTTGGTCCCGTAGCACCGAGGGGCGGTGCTACGGCACCAACCCAGCAGCACTCCAGCTGCTCTTGGGGACGCCTGGGACAGAGCAGCTGGAGTACTGCCCGGTTGGTCCCATAGCGCTGCCCCTCGGGTCTGCGGGATCAACCCGGCAGCACCCCAGCTGTTCTTGGGGACGCCTGGGGCAGAGCAGCTGGGGTGCTGCAGGGTTGGTCTCGTAGCGCCGCCCCTCGGCGCCGCGGGACCAACCCAGCAGGACCCCAGCTGCTCTGCCCCAGGGGTCCCCAAGTCAGCCGCTGCTGAAACAGATCAGCGGCTGATTCCAGGAAGCCCGGGGCAGAGCTGCTCTGCCCCGGGCTTCCTGGAATTAGCCGCTGATCTGTTTCAGCAGCGGCTGAATCGGGGACCCCTGGGGCAGAGCAGCTGGGGTCCTGCCGGGTTGGTCCTGCAGGGCCGTCCTTTGGCGCTGCGGGACCAACCCAGCAGCACTCCAGCTGCTCTGCCCCAGGCGTCCCCAAGAGCAGCTGGGGTGCTGCCGGGTTGATCCCGCAGCCCCGAGGGGCAGCGCTACGAGACCAACCCTGGTCAGTTTCAGCAGCAGCTGAATGGGGGAAGCCTGTCCGGCTGCCCCAGCACTTCCAGGTTCCTGATGGTGCCGGACCATCAGGAGTCCCGGAGCATTGGATGCCGGACTAATGGAGTTTTACTGTATATAGTAGCCTAGTGTCTGTGCGTCTGTAATGCTGATGTACACAGCCACGCCCCCGGCCGTGTACGTCAGCAACCCGCCTCCAGGAGCGCCGCTCAGGTGGGTCTGGCCGAAGCGCCGCTCAGCTGGGAGCGGCACAGTGCGCCACACAGGGAAAAGAAAGGGGGGCGGGAATGGCTGGAAGGGGGAGGGAAGCAGTGCTGGTGTGGGGAGTCCGGAGGGCCGTGTGACTGACCGAACCATCACAGAGGAAGGGGAAGGGGGTCGGGGCGCCAGGCAGGACAGCTGGCCGGAAGCAGACCGGGCAAGGAGGGTGGGGGGGTGCAGCCACCAGCTGCAGCTGGACCCCAAAGGGCCGCTTGCTCCCTCGCTCCGTGCTACTCAGATGGGTCCGGTGGGACAGGAAGGAGGGCGGGGCAGTGATGTACATGGCCAGGGGGCGGGGCCATGTAAATCATGCCCCCCCTTCCTCCTCCCTGCCTCCTGGCTGTGTACATCACTGCTCCGCCCCTTCTCCACTGCAGCGGCCCAGCTGAGCGCGCAACACTCAGCCAAGCGCCATGGTGGGAGGAAGGGGAAGGGGGCGGGGCGGTGACGTACACAGCCAGGGGTCAGGGCTGTCGACATCACCGCCCCCCTTCCCCTCCCGCTGTGGCACTCAGCTGAGTGCTGCGCCCCTCAGCTGGGCCACCGGGGGAGCCAGCAGCACAAGGGGCTGTTTGGGGGAAGGGAGGGAGGTGATGTACACTGCCCCACCCGTGTACGTCACCGCCCCGTTACTCAGCCAAGCGCCACGGTGAGAGGGAAGGGGAAGGGGGGCGGGGAGAGATGGAGGGGAGAGAAAGGCAGGAGGAGGAGGAGGAGGAGGAGGAGGAGAAGAGAAAGGGAGAGTGAGAGGCAGGAGGCAGAGGAGAGCTGAGAGAGAGGCAGGAGGCAGAGGGGAGCTGAGAGAGAGGCAGGAGGCAGAGGGGAGCTGAGAGAGAGAAGACCTGAAAATCCCATTTTATGACGGGCTAATTGGTTAGTTCTTAAATATTCTGTGATGGGGAGTACACAATCTTCCACACAGCCTAATCCAGAGCTTAACTACCCATATCATTAGAAACCTTTTGGCCTAAAAAGGATACAAATAAAGAAACCATGCCAACAGTATATTAGAAAGTCTTTCACGTGCAATATTTTTCTTCCTTAAGGAAGGTGTTGAATTTGGTGGATAAGCAAGATTAGCAAGTGTACACGTGCTCTCAAATGCATTAAGAGAAATAGTTAATACTCAAAAAAATGGATGATGGAATGAATAGTATCAATTTATCTTCTTATAGGACAGTACTAAAAAGGACAAACCTGATCAAATATATTACATAATTCTTACTTTTATAACTTTATTGAGACATTCATCAGCAACCATCCTGACATCAGACTCTGCATCATCACTGCAGAGAAGAAAGAGTTCCATAGCAATACCAAGCAGTTTCTGAAATTCTGGAGAATTCCTAAATTGGAAAAAAAAAGTTAGCATGTTTTAAAGTGCACTATGGAAAAGTAAGTGAATGTTGCTGTTTGTAAAGACAGACGTTGAAGACGGGAGTCCATATTTTTAGTTTCCACTTTTCCTATTGACATGGTTTGGAAATAAAATAATTGTTACAAATGTTGTCCTTTTGCAATTAAATTGAATTTCCCATATCCAATATTCTAAATGTAAAGGTCAATATAGCATCATACTGTTTACTTTCCATTGAGGTCATCACTCATCCTGTTTTCACAGCATAACCTAAAGCAATACAACATTCCAAGCTCAGAAGCTACAATGTACAACACAGATTAGCTGGGTCAAACAATTTTTTCTCTATTCCTCAGAAGGGCAAACTAATAGTTGAGTCCAGGCACAAAAGTTTACATAATTTTACATATCAAACTCCAATTTGACCGCCTCTGGAAAATTTAAGAACATGCATACATTTTATTTTTCTCTAGAATTCTGATCTTCTAATGGGATATTTTCACAGAATTCTTCTGACTCTAAAAGGGTTTTCTTTACATTAAATTCAACAAATAATTCCCCAACATCCCATAAAATAGCAATGAAGAATGTTACATTCAGAATCCAAGCAGTTTTTAAAGGTGACAAATAATGTGAGAGGAAGGTTCACTGATTAAGGGCCTGGATCTTTTCCATGCTCTACCACAGTCTGCCTGTGTAACTGGGTTAAGTCACAGTCCCACATTTATAAAATGGGGACAACAGTATTTCTCCACCTCAAAGGACTGTTGTGCCACATTTAAAAAGACTGAGCTGCTCAGACCTTATGATAAAAGGAAGCCATGGATGAGTCATATCTTTTGCTTATATTTCCTTTGGGAATTGTCAACTGCTTAGCAATAGCTAGGATTGTTTTACCAATAGTAGCAAAGGCATTAGCTGACAAGCAGATATTCATCTGTCCCCCAAAGGGTATTTGGGTTTGAAGTGGATCCTGGACTGCACTTAAATTCAAAAAGTGATCTCATGCTGAAAAAGGTGACCACTGATATAAATGGTGTTTGGTCCTACCGGGAGAGCAGGGGACTGGACTTGATGATCTCTCAAGGTCCCTTCCAGTCTTAGTATTCTATGAAACTATAGTTTTACTCTGATCTTTGGGAAGCATAAAAGAGTAAACAGTGAAAAAGTATATACTTACGCCAAGATTTTTCAAAGCAAATATAAAAGTTCAATGTGAGACCACTTTAAAAGGGCCTGATGAGTATAGGCCCTCAGACAATTTCTTCAGAGCTGAAGCTTTCATTTTAAAAAACAAAATCGCTACATGAGAAACTGAAGTAAACTGAAGCAGTGTTTTCTTTGTAGTTTTAATATATACGATTTTAGTGACACTACTATTTGCTCACCCATACAAAGCAACAAATCTGTGCAAGAGACCTGACCAATTCCAATACTACTATATTAATAACACTTCCATTATCGAAGAGGCTTCAGGCCCCAATCAGGGGTCATCATGCTAGGATTGAACCCCACAATTAAAGATAGAATATTTTCCGAATAACTTACTCCCCCCGCCCCAGTAAATATTGCTATTCAGTTTGTGGGAAACAAAGAAACAGTCAAGACCATGTAATTTTCCTACTGCTCCTCGAGAATGCCATGAGATCTGAGACAGACACAGAAGTTTAGGGTATGTCTAGACTGCATCTCTCTGAAGGATGCAGATTAGACAGGTCGACATTGCAAATGAAGCGGGGATTTAAATATCCCGCGCTTAATTTGCATTAAAAATGGCCGCCATTTTTGCTGACTCAGCACTTGGTCTGCAAAACGCTGCAGTCTAAAGGGGGATCTGTCGAGAAAGTAAGCCTCTCTCAACAGATCCTGTAAACCTCCTTGCAGGAGGCATATGGGATCTGTCAAAAAAGACTTTCTTTCTCGACAGATCCCCCTCTAGACTGCAGCGTTTTGCAGACAAAGTGCTGAGTCGGCAAAAAGGCAGCCATTTTTTATGAAAATTAAGCATGGGATATTTAAATCCCCACTTCATTTGCAATGTCGACCTGTCTAATCTGCATCCCTCTGCCAACAGAGGGATGCAGTCTAGACATACCCTTAGGCTATGTCTACACTGGCATGATTTTCTGAAAATGCTTTTAACAGAAAAGTTTTCCACTAAAAGCATTTTTGGAAAAGCACGTCTAGATTGCTTTTGCGGAAAAGCATCCTGCCACTTTTGCGGAAAAGCGTCAGTGGCCAATCTAGACGCGGTTTTCCGAAAAAAGCCCCGATCGCCATTTTCGCGATCGGGCCTTTTTTGCGGAAAACAGTACTGTGCTGTTTACACTGGCCCTTTTGCGCAAAAGTCTTTCGGAAAAAGACTTTTGCCCGAACGGGAGCAGCATAGTATCTCCGGAAAAGCACTGACGATCTTACATGAGATCGTCAGTGCTTTTCCAGAAATTCAGGCAGCCAGTGTAGACAGCTGGCAAGTTTTTCTGCAAAAGCAGATGATTTTGCGGAAAAACTTGCCAGTCTAGACACAACCTTAGTGGGAAAAAATGAGACAAAGGACAGAAGTTGGGAAAACGAGTATAGTAAGGAGAAATTGTAGCTCCTGCAATGGACAGGAGGCCCTAAGAAGAGAGAAGCGATGCAAATTCTGTCTGCTTCCACCTATACAGGAACAGACTGAAATAAGTAAACCAAACAGATGCTGATATGAAAGATTAAGCTCCAGACCAGAATCTGAGGATAACTCCAGGTACAAATCTCAGCACTTTCCCAATATCTAAAGAAATCTGGAGGACTGGAGTTTTCACCAGGGCACTACTTCTGGACCTCATTTATGGCAAGGTCTCATAACAATCTTTGGATAATTGGTTTGTTCCTCCAGAGTCTCTATCTGGTAAATTTTTCCAACCCTTCAACGTCCTGTTTCAAAAAGGAGTATGTTCAAAATTCAGAATTAGAGACGGATTAAAATGAAGAAACCATAAGAACACTAAGCCACTTTACCAGCATTCATAAAGAGTTCAGAAAGTCTTTTATTACCTTAGCGACTGAGCAACTATGTTTTCACATATTGTCAGGCAGTGATTCACTCGATCTTTCTTGGAAGTTGTAAGTTCTTTCTTTCTAAAATAAAAATGAGAATGTACTTTGAATAAATCCAAACAACAACATGTCAAACCAATCATTGTTAGTTGTATGGTATGGCAACTTAAATATGCATTCCTTACTGTAATTCAGGTCCAACAGATACAGTCAGCTATTTTATTTGCCAACATTACCTTATTCACTTATAACAGCCCCAAAGACTGAGTTCCTTTCCTCCTTTTCCATGCTACTTTATCAACAACTTAGTTCTGCTTTAAAATACAGAACTCGTAGGGAACATCTACACAATAGGGGTAAGGCCAAAATAAGCTATGCAACTTCAGCTACATCAATTGAATAGCGTAATTTGAAATAGCTTATTTCAGCTTTTGGCACCGTCTATACAGCAAGAAGTCTGAAGAGCATTCTTCCTCTGACTTCCCTTACTCCTTGTAAAATGAGGGTTATAGGAATCTGAGTAAGAAGTCCTCCAGCTTGACATTACTTCAACAGTATGTCAAAATAACTACTTGTAGTGTAGACACAGACTAAGTTTTCGGAATAACATGAGTTATTCCGAAATAATACTGCTGTGTAGACGTGCCCTTACAGACACGCATCATAGCTAGCATCTATTCCACCCTAAGAAAGTGGATCAGAACTCTGAGATGCCGATTTTCAAACCGGCTCTGCCCGACACCCCTACGCTGCTGCCTCTGATATAGAAGCAGCAGCGCAGGAATGGAAGGAGCTCCGAGGAGTGGGGATGGGAGCATTTCAGTAACCATTTAACTGCTAAAAATTGTTGCAACTACACAATTACTAAAAAAACCAATATTTAATATCCCTATATGCCAGCAGGGTTCAGGTTCCGCCATCTTGCCTGTGAGCACACCAAGTAGTTAGTTCCCCTGCCCCAAACCGTTTCCCCCCCTCCCCAACACCCTTGGCTGCAGCATCGGGTACGGGGGAGAAAAAAAGGCCCCTGACGGTCAGGGTGGCTAGGAGACCTCAGTGGAGAGAGAGAGAGAGATAAGGGCCCCTGACAGCTAGAGGGGTTAAGGAGGAGAGAAAGTCCATGTCAGATGGGACCTCCCGCCCTGAGCCTCTCCTCACCCCTCCAATCCCAGCCTCCAACACGGCCCTGCCCTACAACCTCAAGTCCCTGCCCTGAGTCCTGCACCCCCAACACCATCAACCCCCTATCTTAAAGGAACCGGGCAACACTGAGTAAGTCTGCTAGTCATAACATAATAGTTGGCACTCTCATTAAGAAAAGCATGCCATATTAAATGTAATAAGCTATACTAATGAAATGATTATATAGAGACTTTAGATGTTCAGGTCAGGAAACTCAAAAGTTAGGTTTTCTGTGACACCTCAAATGCCAGCCTTTATGGGGATGGAAGGAGGAAATATTTGCACACTGTACTCATATTAATCCCCAATAATAAGAGTACAAAAGTTTGACATTAAGTTAAAACTTATTTCAGGAGATGGGAAATCTGAAAACGTTTAGCCTACTGATTTAAAAGCAAGACCTAAGATCACTACAACTAGAAGATTAGAAAGAAAATCTTTTGCTTTATTTTATGTCTTTAATTTCTCCTTTCCTTTCTGCACATTTTTCACACAGCAGAAAACACATTTTGAAGAGAAGTTGTGAATGGAGAATGACAAAAACTGGTAGAAGCAAATACCACCTAAAAACTACTTTTACTTTAGTAAGATTTTTAAAAACTTCCAGTATGTGTCAAACCAAATTTGTAACAATTTTAGGGATGTGAAAGTGTAACCATGTACACAGTCAACAGATGAACTTTCATGGTTATGTAGAGGCTCTCGGTACACACGGAAAGCCAGCTTAATAGCCAGCTCTCTGCTCTCACAAGCTTCTGGGGGAGCTTCCTGTCCCTTAATCCCCCATCCACGTGCTACTACTAAGGATGTTATGGACTAGTCAATCTTCTCCCCCCCCTCCCGTTTGCTGCCTCTATCAGATAAAGGCAGCAAAAGGGGGAGGGGAAAAAAAAGGGTTCTTCAAAGTGGCAGCTCGTACCTAGACTCCGTGCAGGATTGCCACTTTGAAACTTCGCGGCGGCGATTCAAACGGACAGCGCCGCACAGCTGATCTCAAACTCAGCTGTGTGGCATTGCTCCTTTGAAATGCCACCATGGGACACCCTAGCTGACCCTGGGCTCCGCGTGGCATTTCAAAGCAGCAGCGCGTTCATGGAGCCAGGGTCAACAGGGGACTCTCAGTCCCACGCTGGCCCCAGGCTCCATGAAGGCGTTTCTGCTTTGAAATGCACAAGAGCCACGGGTGGGGACTCTTGTACATTTCAAAGCTGGCACGCTGAGTGCAGCCCAGAGTCAGCAGGACTTCCCACTGGTCCTGGGCTGCACACAGAGTTCCTCATTCCTCCTTTGAAATGTACAAGAGCCCCCTCTTGTCTTGTACATTTCAAAAGAGGAATGCAGAAGTGCCTATCGACTAGTCGATGGAAATTCCACTGACTACTCGACTAGTAAATTACTCGCTGTTTAACATCCTTAGCTGCTACCTCTATATCAGAGGCAGCCGCATCAGGGAGGGGAGAGAGTGCAGGCAGAAGCCAGTACGTCCAGGGAGCCACTTGTTGCTCTGCGTGTAACCACAGTTACATGTTTACTTAAATGCATTTTAACATCCCTAATTAGTTTCTTCAGTGACACAAATCTCAGCTACCTATTTCTTGTCAGTTAGTGACATCCAATTTTCTACTTTGGTTGAAATATTTGATACAATGGATTTAACTCTCTCAAACTTCCTTTTGGGAAGAAACGCCTCATATTTTATAGTAACCCAAGAGATTTTTTGAGGAATGAGTGAATAAAGGAAAGGATTCAGAATATGATTTTATTATTATTTTATATTAAAGCACCTTTCATCCTTAAGAATTTAAAATATCTTACATATTTACAGAAAAAAATTTCAAGCCCGCCTCCAAAACACACAAACACTTAAATGAAACCATATGTGGAATAAAAAAGCAGACGTTTAAGAACAACCACCAACTCTGAATTAGTGTTTAAGACAAATAATGGAAAACACCACGGCCAAATTACATAGTAGGCAAGATGAGTAACCAAGTTGACATGTGGCCAAAAGGACTATGAGAAAAACCATTAGCTCTCGGAAAGGTAACACAGGATCTTTAAAAATCATGGTCAATCCCCATTTCACATCACTTTTAAGACATCAGGATAAAATTATCATAAATACTTAAGCGACTTACAGTCTAAGTCCAATTAAAGTCAACAAACTCTTCAATTAAAATTTTAAACCAAGGTAGTTTTGAAATTTTTAGCAAGCATCTCCAGCAGCACAGTGCCTTCTAACACCAGAAGAGCTGTGTACTCTGACACAGAGGCAAAGTGTAATTTATTTAATCAGGTTACATTTGGAAATGCATACACACTCATCAGATAAAAAGTATGCCAACTAAGTGGCTGAATATGGCTACATTTGTAGTTTGAATTGTTAGAGTCATGCACCGATATAATTTGTATGTGCAAAAAATGAGCCATGGATATCCACATTCATGGATGGGGATACCTCTGATAAAAAGCACATACCTGAAGATTTGCAGACCTCTAATTATTAAGCCAAAGACACTCCAACTCCAAGCAAGATTCAGGCATGTCTTCAAAGTTAGTTGAACTGTCACAAGCTAATCCAATCCTATCAAAGTCATCCACTATAAAAATCTACACAATTATTTGAGCTAAAAATGGAACTTAATCTATCTGAAAACAATGACTCAGACTGTATTTTGGTTTAAACTCAGAAAAAAAAACAACATCTACACTTTACTAGACTCAAATCTTTCCAAACACTGACTCCTATGGACTGAATTATATTACATAGCTTTAGACACACATCATGTAAGCAGGACCAGATCTCTCAAAGGATGCAAAAAGTACAGTAGTCTATCACTCGACTTTTACCAAAGGTACTGGCATTCATTTGTCTGGTATATCAAAAGATAATCTTTTAAGGTAATCTTTTAATCTCATAGCAGTAATAGTGTACTGTTTGAATTATATGAAACAATTTCTTTAAAATTCTCAAAACTGAAAAGAGATCAGTTATTTTCACTTTTGTCAGTTGTATGCTCTACTTCATGTTGTAATGTCTTTGTGGCAGATACTACTAGGGAATTTCTAAATCCCAAACAAAACTGGCACTCATTCAGCTGGTGTTTTCTTGCAACTTTATAGCACTGATTTAGGTGATCCTCAAATATATATTTTCCCCCCAAAACACAGAACAAGAAAATCATTCATGCCATTTGTATTATACTGTACGTCCCAATTTTTTGAAGAAAATGAGTCCGGAGTTTCAGTACATCTAAATTTCATACCTGAACGTCCTGATAATTTCCTCTAGTTTTAAATATTTGTATAGTATGAACTTACAAATCTCAGGTGTCTCCATTTGTTTACCTGTAATATACAGTAACATTCCATAGCAAAAAGCTTAATAAGAAAAAAGTTATTACTGTATCAGATAAATGAATATTAAAAAGCTGACCATGCCAACTTTAGCTGATTGTGCACACCAACGATGAGCAACTTAGGGTACTGAGTGGGCCACACAAGTGGCCCTCCATCTAGTGGGCCACAAGACTGTCATAATCAAGACCACCTCCCACAATAGTGTAGTTTTGCTAACTGCACTTGCAGGTGCACCAATTTAACCATAGCAATAAGAACGGCCATACTGGGTCAAACTGAAGGGTCATCTAGCCTAGTATCCTGTCTGCCAACAGTGGTCAATATCGGATGCCCCAGAGAGATGGAACAACAGGTAATCCCCACACAATCCCTCTCTTGTCACCCATTTCCAGACAAACAGAGGCTAGGGACACCATTCCTACTCATCCTGGCTAATAGCCATTGATGGACCTAATCTCCATGAATCTATCTAGCTCTTTTTTGAACCCTGTTAAAGTCCTAGTCCTCACCATATCCTCTGGCAAGGAGTTCCACAGGCTGACTTTACACTGAGTGAAGAAAACCTTCCTTTTGCTTTCAGCCTGCTACCTATTAATTTATTTGGTGATCCTCCTAGTTCTTATATTGTGGGAATAAGTAAATAACTTTCCTTATTCACTTTTTCCACATCAGTCATGATTTTACAGACCTCTATCATATCCCCCCTTAAAGTATGTCTAGACTATATCCCTCTTTTGACAGAGGGATGTAATTAGACACTTCAAAATTGCAAATGAAGCCGGGATTTGAATTTCCAGCGCTTCATTTGTAGATTCGTATCGTGGCGCTCTTTCAAAAAAGCTCTCTTTTGAAAGTGAAACCACGGTCTAGACGCGGTTCTTCAAAAAATAGAAGACTTTTTCGAAAGATCCTGCAAACCTCAGGGACACCCTGAATATACAGGAGGTGGGGTGGGTCCTGGAGTGGTTGAATGCATACAGCATTCGCCTGAGAAGCACGTGGTGTTGGGTTCCCCCACCCCTTCCCTGGGAGCAGACGAACAGAACTGGAGCTGGCTCAGTTTACAGGATCTTTCAAGAACTGCTTCTATTTTCAAAAGAACCTCATCTAGACGGTTTCACTTTCAAAATAGCACTCTCTCAAAAGAGTGCCATGACAAATATGCAAATGAAGCATGGGAAATTCAAATCCCAGCTTCATTTGCAATTTCAAAGTGTCTAATTTACATCCCTCTGTCGAAAGAGGAATGTAGTCTAGACACACCCATTGTCTCCGCTTTTCTAAGATAAAAAGCCCAAGTCATTTTATTCTCTCTTCACATGGGACCCATTCCAAGCCCCTCATCATTTTGTTGCCCTTTTTTTAAAATCTTTCCCAATGTTAAAATATATTTTCTGGGATGAGACAATCACATCTGTATGAAGTATTCAAGATGTGGGCATATCATTGTTTTATATAGAGGCAATAAGATACTCTGTTTCACTCTCTATCCCTTTTTTAATGATTCCTAACATTCTATTTGAATTTTTGGCTGCTGCAGCACACCAAATGGATATTGTCAGAGAACTATCCACAATGACTCCAAGATCTCTCTCGAGTAGTTGTAGCTCAATTAGTCCCCATTATATTGTACGTGTAGTCGGGGTTCGTTTGGTTTCCCCCCCCCCCCCCATGTGAGTTACTTTACATTTACCAGCATTAAATTTCATTTGCCATTTTGTTGCCCAATCACTTAGTTTGGTGAGAACTTTTTGAAGCTCTTCAAAGTCTGTGTAGGTCTTAACTATCTGAGCAAGTTTGGTATCATCTGCAAATTTTACCACCTCACTATTTACCCCTTTCTCCAGATCATTTATAAACAAGTTGAATAGGTTTTGTCCCAGGACAGACCCTTGGTGGACACCAGTTACCACTCTCCACTCTGAAAACTTAGCATTTATTCCTACCCTTTGTTTCCTGTCTTTTAACCAGTTATCAATCCACAAAAGGACCTTCCTTCTTATCCCATGATAACTTACTTTACTTAAGAGCCTTTGATGAGTGACCTTTGGTGAGTTTCGCTTTGTAGAAACCTAAGTACACAATATCCACTGGATCCCCCTGTCCACATATTGGTGGGCCCCTCAAAGGAGTCTAGTAGATTACTAAGGCATGATTTCCCTTAACAGAAAGCATGCTGATGTTTCCTCAACAAGTTATGTTCCTCTTGTGTCTGACAATTTTATTCTTTACTATAGTTTCAACTCATTTGCTTGGTACTGACGTTAGACGGTACTGTTCTGTAACTACCGGGATCACCTCTAGAGCCCTTTTTAAATATTGGAATCAGGTTAGTGATCTTCCAGTAATTAGGCACAGAAGCTGATGTAAAGGATAGCTTACAAACCATGGATAATAGTTCCTCAATCTCACATTTGAGTTTTCAGAACTCTTGGGTGAATGTCATCTGGTCCCGGTGACTTGTTACTGTTTAAGTTTATCAATTTTTTCCAAATCCTCCTCCAATGACACCTCAGTCCGGAACATTTCCTCAGATTTGTCACCTAAAAAGAATGTCTCAGGTTTGGGAATTTCCCTAATATTGTCAGCAGTGAAGACTGAAGTAAAGAATGCTTTGATTAGATGTAACAAAAGCGCATGGCTCTCAGTCAAATGATGTGTGCAATCAGCATGTTCTTCACCTCATGTGCTTGTCATTTTGGTAATACAGGTACAAAAACAAAAAACAACCACCAAAAAAACCTTACCTGAACAGAAACCAGGGATGTTAAACTGTGTTTATTTGGCTAATCATATAGTCAATAAAATTTTCATTGGCTCCAGGAGCCACCTGTGCTGTGGCCCTGCATTTTAAATGTAGTAAGAACCTGCTGGGCTCTTACTACATTTAAAATGCAGAGGCGCAGCATCCTGGACCAGCATGAGCTGGGACTACTCAGTCCCAGCTCACACCAAGTCCAGCTGCCCCGGTTCGTGGTGGCCAGAGCTGGCCACGGGCAGCGGCTGCTTGGTGGCAGCAGTCTCTGTCCACGGAAGTTGGGGGAGGAGGAGGGGGGACAGGTCCCAGCTGGGACCCCCATGGACAGGAGCTGCTGCCTGAACAGCCTCCAACTACCATGAGCAGCCTTCCTTATCTCACCACACTTGCCTCTCACAGAGGCAGCAGGGAGAGGGACAGGCAGCACCACGGAGATGGTGCTGGGGGGGGGGGGGGGGGAGACACCAGCTTTTAAGCTGTTTCCCTGTCCTTGCTACCTCTCATACAAAGACAGCAAAGCAGGGGGGAAATGAGTAGTCAAAGACTCCACTCGACTACCGGATACGTTTATGCTTATTGGGTAGTCGAGTAGTCGACTACTCACTAACAACCCTAACAGAAACCAGCGGAACCTGATTATCTTGAGTGTGGGCAATGATAAACAAAATGTCTCGTGGGTCACATGTTAGCAATGTAGCTGCTTCAGTCCCCGCTGGTTAATCAAAACCAGTAACCGTTAAAGGGTGAGGCTTAGCAGTCAACTTTTGACATCTATATCACACACAGAATGCTGATGGGCTACATGTGACCCACAGCTGTAGGTTGGCAACTGGAGGTTTTGGGGGTTTTTTTTGTTTTTTGTTTTTTTTAAGAATGAAAAATAATTTGTGGTGCTATTTCTTTGGTTGATGAGAATTACAAAAGAGCTTATCTCCACTGTGCTTGAGTACCTCAACTGATTTGTTCTAAACACTTAGTACATAAAGTACTACTATCCCTATTTTACAAAAGGAAAAGAGACAGTAAGAGGCTATAGGGTGATTTTTTTTTTATGTGATCCTGCATCAACCAAGCCCTTGTAGTTCAGTGCCTTACCCACAAGACCAAGTCCCTCTGCCACTTCGCAGTTTTATCATATTTTCCTATTTTTAAGTGATTTGCTCTCCCCTGGTGAGACAGACACACAAACAATTATGGAAATTGACCAGTAGGGGCAATGAAAAAGACCAAACACAAACTTCTGTCAAATGCACAGTGAACACACATTTTTTTCCCTCTAACTTCTATATTATAGAATTCTTGGGTCAAAATATTGCAGGTAAAAGAAAGATTTAAAATGAAGGTGTCCTTTTTAGTTTATAATAGCATTTTAAAACATAAGAAGACTATAACTACATCCTATGTAGCCTAAGTGTGTTTTATTTTTGCATATTTATTTGTTCTGGGTGACCCCAGGAACTACATAACCAATTGTTTGACATACCATACTGCCTATTTTTAAAACGGTGTCCATGCGGTTAGATCAGAAGCCTGGATTTTCAATGTTCCTATTTTGCAAATTTAAATTAAAATCCTTGCCATGATATTTGATACTCATTTGTATGTAATACTTTACAAAGGTCTTTAGTGGAAAAGATACCATTATAAGAAGCTCTCTGGAAAAAGTTTTCTGGATAGCATTAATCAATGGTAAATGCAAGTTTCAATCTATTCTCTAAACCAGGATAAGTACAGAACAGCTGTAAAGGGTCAGACCAAAGGTCCACCTAGTGCAGCATTCTATTCTGTCTTCTAGCCCAGCATCTTGCCAATGCCAGGTGCCCCAAGGGAATGAATAGAACAGGTAATCCTGTAACACATTCACACCTTCTGACAACCAAAAGCTGGGGACACCATTCCTGCCCATACTAACAGCCACTGATGGACCAATCCTCCATGAATTTATCTAGCTCTTTTTTGAACCCTGTTAAAAGTCCTGATCTTAACAATATCCTCTGGCGAGTAGTTCCAAGGGTTGACTATGTGCTGTGTGAACAAATATTACCTTTGTGTTTGTTTTAAACCTGCTACCTATTAATTTCATTTGGTGACCCGCTAGTCCTTGTGTTATAGTGAGAAGTAAATAACTCTTCTTTATTCACTTTTTCCACACCAGTCATGATTGTATGCATCTCTATCATATTCCCCTTGGTCGCCTCTTTTCCAAGCTGAGAAGTCCAGTCTTATTAATCTCTCCTCACATGGTACTCGTTCCATACCCTTAATCATTTTTGTTGCCCCATTCCCAACTTTTTCCAACGCCAAGACATCTTTTTTGAGAGGAGGCGACCACATCTACAGGCAGTATTCAAGATGTGGGCCTATCATGGATTTATATAGAGGTAATAAGATATTTTCTATTTTATTCTACGGATGTAAGCAGCTAGTCAAGTGACTCCTCAACTAGTCACTTCCACCACCTTGCTGCCTTTATGAAAAGCAGAAAGGAGGATGGAAGCATAAGCTGGTGCTGGGGCAGCTTGAAGGGGAGGGGACAGGAGAGGCAGAGGCACAGCATCTGGGATTGGGCATGCACAGGGACAGCTGATTGCCAGCTCGTGCTTGGTCCCCTGCTGCACCTCTGCCTTTTAAATGCTTTTAAAGCAGAGGTGCAGTGTCTGAGTCCAGGCACAAGCTGGGACAGCTGATTCTCAGCTTGTGCTCGGTCTCCTGCTGCACTTCTGCCTTTTAAATGAGTCATGTGGCTGTTACTACATTTAAAAGGCAGAGCAGCAGCAGAGTTAACTCCCGGGTCCAGGAGCTAACTCCACTGTGGCTCTGCAGTTTCCCATGTTCTAGACCAGGCTCCAGCTTGGCCAAAGCAGCCTATGCCCATGGTGGGACCAGCGCATCACCAACAGGAAATTCCACTGACTACTCAATTAGTTGATTAAACAAAATTTAACAAATATCCCTATCTAAGTCTCTAGCCTTTTTTATAAATGATTACTAACATTGTTTTCTATTTTTGACTGCTGCTGCACACCGAGCAGATGTTTTCAGAGAACTATCCACAGTGACTCCAAGATTGCTCTCAGGTTGCGATGTGAATGGTTAACCAGTGGACGGAAGCAGCCACCCGCCCAACTTGGGCAGGGGGCTGCTCCAGCCCAACAGGACCCACTGTGGGCAAGGGGAGCTCCAGCCTGGCCAAAGCAGCCCATGCCCATGGCAGGACCAGCGCATCACCAACAGGAGCACTCATGCCCAGCCAAAGCAGCCCCTAGTGTAGCAGGGAGGCCACTCCAGCCCAGGTGGGGTGGCTCACCATCCACCCCCTTTTAAGTTGTTAACTGGTTAAATATAATATTTAACTGGTATTCTGATTAAACAGGATTTTACATCCCTACTCTTGAGTGCTAATAGCTAAATTTAACTCCCATCATTTTATACATATAGTTGTGACTGTTTTCCAATGCATTATTTTGCATTTATCAGGAACTGTGGGTATGGGCAGATCACTGCTTCTCACAGGCCAGGAACAGAGAACCAAGGCCAACGGAAGCTGTAAGCAGTTGTGCCTGCAGATATGCAGGTAAACAAATGACTGGCAGCCAGCCAGGGGCTAGCCTTGGTGAAACACATTCAGCCCAGAGTCCACTTACTATCCCCCTGCTCAAGATTGTAAGAAGCACCTGCACAACAGATACACAAACACTGGGATCATCCCACTGCCACATAAGAAAGCAGCCAAGGACAGGTCAGGAATATGAGCATTATTCTTCTTAAACACTTCCCTGTAAAAATAAAAATGGGAGGAGGGAATCATTCACTGCTACTTTCTCCAAATATGAGAGGAAACTGTTTAACTAGTCCCACATCAGGGTGTACACCAGGACTGCAGACTTCCTTCTGGCAGTTCAGTAACATTCAGCAAGTCAGAAAACAGAAAGACAGATCGGGGAGATTATATATTTTAGTGTACAGAAGTGACTCAATAAAAGATATTACTTCATCGACTTTGTCTCTAATATCCTGGAACCAACTCCAACTATAATTTCACTACATAGATGTCAGAAAAATCACTTCACCCACAGCCCTTCCGTTTTCCCTCATACTCTGGGAATCAGGAAGAACACCGTTTTCTACATTCAGCATTTAGACAATAAAGATTTTAATTTGGGGCCCTCTACACCTGCTCCATCAAGACTTTAAAAAGAAAATCACAAGGATTGTGCTACTACAGCACTGTAGCACTGAACAGCTCCTTGTACTCATCCTCTACCCAAGCATTATAGTTAAGAGTCCAGAACAGTCATCATTAAGGTTAAGAATTTGACACTTATTTTTAGTAAAATTCACAGACAGGTTATGGGCTTTAATTAATTTTTGTTTATTTCCCAGGACCTATTCAGGACTTTTATTAAAAAATAAGTGTGTGGGGATAATGACATGGAGATGACTGAAGCCTGAAAGGGGAGAGAAGAGAGCCTGAGTCCTGCTGGGGGATGGACCAGCACCCAAAGCCACAGCCAGCTGACAGTTCTGGGGATGCAATTCCAACCCAGGGTACCCATCCAGAACACACCATACGATCCATCATCTATAGTCAAGCCCTTCGATACAACTGCATCTGCTCTAATCCCACTGACAGAGACCAGAAAATTCAGGATCTCTACCAAGCATTTATAAACCTCAACTACCCACCCGGAGAAATAAAAAAGCACATTGAAAGAGCCAGACTAGAAACCATCTACTTCAAGACAGACCCAAGAAAACCAACAATAGAACACCACTTGTCATTACTTACAGCCCCCAACTTAAACCTGTCCAACACATTATCAATAAACTACAGCCCATACTGGAACAGGATACTAAACTGGACATACTTCACTAATACCAACCCTGGTACCTTCCCTTGCAACAAACCCCATTGCCAGCTTTGTCCACATATTCACTCTGCAATACCATTATTGGACCCAATCAAGTGAGTTATAAGATCAAGAACACATATTCCTGTGCATCCAGAAATATAATTTATGCTATCATGTGCCGAAAGCGTCCATCTGCTACGTACATTGGACAAACATCTCAGACACTTCGCCAAAGGATCAATGCCAACAAAACAGATATTAGGATCACAAAGAAAAACAGTTTCTTACCATTTCAACCAGAAAGGACATTGTCTCAACGACTTAATTACCTGCATCCTGCTTCAAAAGCCTTTTAGACTGCACTTGAAAGAGAATCCTCTGAACTGTCATTCATGCTAAAATTTGACACTTTACACCTGAGTCTGAACAAAGGATCTAGTTACCTTACCCATTACAAAGATAGTTTCCCCAATTATCACCTCTAATATCATTAGCTCACAGACATTTACCTTCCCCTCCCCATTCCCCTTCTGTTCTGAAATTTGATTTGTCCTTTTCATATGTGTTCATTTTTTTAATTGTATCCTTTGGTATATATGGTTGTGACTACTTTCTTCCACTATTTGATCTGAAGAAGTGGGTCTGGCCCACGAAAGCTCATCACCTAATAAATCATCTTGTTAGTCTTTCAAGTGCTATATAGTCCTGTATTTTGTTTTAGCTGTTTTAAAGTTATTCATTCCTCCATATCAGTCTCATAGTTCACATTTTATAGTATACATCATAATTACTATAATAATTTGTCTGTTTTAACAGAACTGCTGCTTTAAGAAAAACAAACCTAACTACCGACCAAGGATCTTTCACATAAAGCTTCTTTTTCCCCCTCAAAAATAAAAGTTCAGTACATGCTAGACTCTGGATACCCAATTACCAGGATACTTTATTAAATTATCTTCTTCCAATGAGAAAAGGCCAGCTGAGTACAGAATACCAGCCTTGCTTTGCGGGCACACACGTGAATTACTATTTATTATTATTCCAGGAGTTCGCTAGAGCATGCGAGAGGCTCCCTGGCTGTCACGAGGTGTATGTATGTGTGTGTATATATCTACGTAGCAGATAGCAGCGGCCTAAAGAAGCTGCTGCTCTACTCGGGGGAGCGACCCTCACTGCGGAGCAGGTTAATAAACCTTTTCTTTCTGGTGAGAGCCTTTTGCTGGGTTCCTGTAACGGAACCCAACTGCTTTGGAACCCGCCGCCACGCATCCGTCAGCTCAAGAGACAACATCAAGGGCCCATCCGCCCCACCAGTGGCAGGCCCCCCCACGGGCGTCCCTTCCCCCGCCCACTCCACCCCCGCTGCTGGGGCGGCAGCTTCTAAGAAAGCTCTATGGTCCCCTCCTAGGTTTGCCCCCGACCTAGCCTGGCCGCCCCGCGGCCGCACACTCACACTCTCTGGAGCGGCTCCTCGGGAATGGCAGCCGGACCCTGCTGCTGCTGAAAGGAGCGGAGGGACTCGAAGGCCTTCATCAGCTTCTCCATAGTGGCCATGTTCCCTCAGGGGCCAGGCAATCGCAGCGCCCGGACCGGACTCCCCGAGCCGCCTCGCAGCGCCCGGGAGCGTGGAGCCTGCCCCCTCTCAGCGCACGGACTGCCCCCTCCTAGGGCCTCAGAAACTCTCCGCTTGCCGCGCCCCGGCCGCCGCGCCGCCGTGTCTGCAGCCGCCGGGGTCCGCACGCGCCGCCGCTCGTCACTGCAATGAATGGAGGAGACGCTGCAGGGGTCTGCGATCACTTCGAAACCGCCTCACCGCCATTTTGGAAACCTCCCATCATCCCCCACGCTAACCCTCCCTGCCCGGCCGAGAGCAAAGGTCCCCGCGCATGCCCCTGAACCCGGCCTATCCTCAGGGAGGGGGTTGGAAAACTAAAGAGTGACAGCCTCAACCACCAATCAGAAAGGAAGCTCAGGAATACTGGCCAAATCACCACTAGCGAGGGAGGCTGGGTCACCCTTCAGATAAACACAAACTTGGTTGAGAGGGCATACATTCATCCGCACTCCCCTCGCCCCCAACCACTCCGTTCTGCCCCGCCTCCTCTCGCGAAAGTCGCTGTCGGGTCCTAGTGCCCCTTTGGTTCATGTCAAACTTGGGCCGGTCTGCCAGAGTCCGCCGGTCGCATGGTGCTGGCTTCGTTCCCTTGGGCTCCCACAACCCATGATCCTCAGCGCACAGCAGACTGCACGAGGGCCGCTGGGGGTATGCCCTACTTAGAGCAACCTAAGGGACCATCTACACCCAGATCTTGTATTTCCGTTGCTACTAGGTTCAGGCCCCATGGTGTTGTCTGTCCTTTAATAGTCAGGAACATGACAGGGGACTTAATGACAGACAAGAAGCTAGTGCCCATAAAATTCTGATGTGAACACTCCTATTTGCGAATGAAATGGAGCTCAGGGCGTAAATAAGTTTGTTCTCTGAAAGTTAGACTTAGATATGTCTAGAGCAAGGGTAAGGTTGAGTTAAAGCAGTGGAAGGACTCTGCTACCTGTTGCAGAAGTGGATTATGTAATTCAGAACTTCAGAAAAACCCACTTCCATAGATCCAGGAAGCATACAAGGTACAGTACTCTAGCGGCATACACTTGCTGCTGTAATACACCCATATCCTAAGGTTGAGTTGAATGACATCATCCCTGTAGGTTTAAAATTGAACAACATGCATGCATCCAAGGGCTAAGGCAGGAATGGGCACTAATTTGTGGAATGATCCCTCTGCAAAAACAGGCCACAAAGTTCTACTATTTTAATGAAAAGGCTCCATTATGTTTTTATACAACAAATTGCACTTAGTAATTAACTGAATACACAATTATCCACAGCTTCTCTTAGAAGGCAATTGATATTGCAAACTATTTTATGAACACTTGTTAAATTTGTAATAATACTAATACTAAACTTTTACTTACAACTTACATTTAGTAAGTGAAAAGAAGAAATAAAACTCAATGAAGAAAAAGTCTCCAGTGGGTATTACACAGCTGCCAGACTCCTGGGGAGGGGAGAAGTTAACTCCAGGACTCAGAAGGGGGCAGGGCCTCAGGCAGAAGGGGCAAGCTTGAGGCTAGCATCCCCCAGTCAGCCCTTCACACTTGCGCACCTTGCAGCACGCAGGGCACCAGCAATTGGACTCCATCCTCTGCTGTGGTCCTAATTGCCAGAAACCAAGGCAGCCTACACAGAAGTGGCAGATGGGCCAGATCCAGCCAACAGGTTGTATTTTGCCCATCCCTGGCCTATCGTCTATACACCTCATGGGGTAAATCTACCCTGTAAGCACTAGTGACGAGTTGCAGCTACTTTCCCATAGTGCTGTAGTGTAGACACTTGCTACAACACTGGAAGGGGTTTTCCATTGCTGTGGTAAATCCACCTGTGGCAAGGCAGTAGTTGGGTTGATAGAATTATTCTTCCATTGAGCTAATGATATCAACAACAAGGCTTAAGGCAGCATAACTGTGTCTCTGAAGGCTGCCTGTGTCTCTGAAAAATGAATTTTCACACCCTTGAGTGACATAACTAGATAGGTTGATCCAAGTTTTAAAAACAGACCAGGATGCAGAGGAAAGGGACAGCAGGGTAAGTAGAGCTCTGAGCTCCATCTTGCACTTTTAAAGGAAAATACCTGTGACAAAATTTGAATGGAGCTCTTCCATGTATATCTCTAGAAATCCTTTCACTTTTTTCAGATCCAGTTTTCAGCAGTAGTTTCCTTCATTTCTTGCTTGAAAGTATTATCTGGGTACACTCTCCTAATTACAGGTGGATCAGACAAGCTGAGCTAAGACATTGCTACAGAAAAGACGATGCCTCTGAGTCTGCACCAGCCAAATGCTATCATTTGTCTCCTTGTCTAAGGGTTCAGGTAGCTGGTACTCACATAAACGAAGTAGGAAGACAATGAGGTTTATGACTTCTCTTTGAGTACAGCGACAAAAATTCTTTAAGCTCAAAGACACTTCTTAAAAGTAGTTTTTTACTTTAGACTGAACAGGTTGCAAAGATCAAATAGTATTTTTATACAACTTTCATTCTACACTCCAGAACACTACTTGTGCTATCAGTACTCAATATAGTTTTACAGAATATACAAGTTTCCAGTAAGTGCACTTAGTATACACCTACTTTCCAAGTAGCACGTCCTCTTGATTTTTATTCTGTTGAAATGGAAAAACCAATTAAGGTTTCTTAATTTTTCCACTATTACCACATGGACTATAGAACAAAGATATTGACATTGGCTAAAAGGAGACATTACAAGAACTCATGCTAAAAGACTGAAAAGAACCAGTGATACATTGCTAAGCAGAGTATTTAATCTGAATTAGATCCCATTTTTCTGTTTTCGAAGCCATAGTTTTAAGACAGATGTCGGTCAAAGTTAAAATAGGGTTATATTAAGAATGGGGCTTTAGTACTGTGTTTCATGCCAGCATGACATTTTGCATATGATTGTATGATTCATATGAATCTTTATAGAATCTGTGAGTCTACATCGAATCATGATTCTATATAGACCTCTTACTTTGAATCATTCATACTTGTATATATTCAGCATCACTGAATTGAAAATGTTTGCCTTTCTGAAGATAAAACTTGTTCCAAGTACTCTGATTTACAGAAAAGCACCTGGCTCCTCTTCTTCCTATAATTGTACCAAGGGTACCTTTGTTCTTTTGTGAAAAAGTAATACTAATTTCGCAGCATACTGTTATAAACTACTTTTTAAGTCAATACTTCTGTCATTATAAATGCAATTTTTGCAAATCAAAAAAATCAATGTAGGGTTCCACTGAATTTTCCACAGTTTCAACTGCTGGTTTTAATATAACTGGCTGCTTGAACCCATTTAACTGAAATCCCCTTATTATGCACATTATAGCAGCTAGAAAAAGTAAGGCAAATTTAATCAATGTAACAAATACTCTGCAACAAAATATATGCAGCTTTTGGAAAACTAAGTGCTGAAGTTTGCATAGACTAGGAAAGTTATATGGCTAGTATATGCTCCACCTGCTAAGAAAAGACACTTTGAAATAGATTTTCATACTACACAAATTAAGCTTCCATCTTCTCGGAAAAAGATGCTTAACGTAAGATTGAGGATTGTCCAAGGAGTCTTTCTAGAATTATATCTGAAGTTAAGAATTAAAGTTTTCTTTCTTAGGGTGTGTCTACACTGCCAGGCTTAACTTGAAATAAGATACGCAAATTGAGCTACGTCAGTTTTATTTCACAATAGCTCATTTTGAAATTGGGAGCATTTACACAGCACTTATTTCAAAATAGAGAACTCTTCCTCTGACTTTCCTTATTCCTTCTACAATGAGGGTTACAGGAGTCAGAGTAAGAAGTCCTCCACTTTGACAGTATTTTGACACTATTCCAAAATAACTGCCTGCTGTGTAGATGCAGACTAAGTTATTTCAGAATAGCGCTAGTTGTTTCGGAAGTGTTGCAGGGTAGACGTACCCTTAGTCCTGTCCATTCTTGATTATTTAACTTCATTATGATGCCAGGTTTTCAGAGGCACAGATAATTGTAGAAAGTCATTTATGTTAATTTACTGCAGTTGCACACTGAATTGTGTTCCCTGGGAAATTGCTCCAATAGTTAAATTAGTCTCACTATTAAAATATATGCTAGCATCAATTTGACTTAGCTTCATATTTCAGCTATTGCTCATGTCATACCTTTCTCAGCTAGATTGAAGAGACATGTATTCAATATTTCTACCCCGTGTTGAGAGATACCTATAGACTGTAGTCAAGTCCCTTAACCTTGTCTCTGTTAAGATTCAAAGTATTCAGTCTATGTGTCTACTATAAGATTATTTGTAATCCTTTAATCAATCCTGTCACTCTTTTCTGAAGTTTACGACAATGTAGAATGAAGAAGCCTCATTTTATCAATTAAGCATTCAGCAACTCATTGCTCAGACAGGATTGGCTTGAATTGTTTATTGTATTTGACTAAAAAAATATTCTGTGATGGTTGAAACATTATGATGTAATATATAGTAGTATGACATTATAATGAAACAGGTATTTTGTCAAAGTCATATTGCATGTAATCCTTAAAACTGAATTATGTTTAAGAATTCAAAAATAAAAGAATGCCAAAATTTTCAGCTTTTCCGTCAAAGAAAAATGGTATCTTTTCCTTCAACATAATCCCATTATACATTATCCATTCCCAGACTATGTGGACCATTATGAATTTTGTATGTATTAAGTGATGAAAATATGAGTTTGGCTAGAATATAATATATGCCATGTATTGATTACATGTACCACTCAATATACATAAAATGCAAATTGAAACAACAAATTCCTATAAGTAAATCAAATCAGATTGAGGTTTGTAAAACTAAATGTGAAACTTAGGTTAAAATGTATAATGTTCTAAATTATAAATGCCAGAACAGGAAGGAAGTGTTGTAGTTAGAGGTAGAGAATCTTATTTGAAATTTACAAAAAAAAACCTGCCAGACAAACATCCAAAAATAATGAAAAGTAATAACTAATGAAAAGTAAACCTAAGCAAATGTGGAACTTTAATCACACAATTGACTCCCATTCAGCAGCACTATCCATGTGCTTAAAAGCTTCAGAGGGGTAGCCAAGTTAGTCTGTAACAGGAAAAACTTAAAAAACAACAAATACTTTAGTTCCAGTGGTTCTCAACTCCTTTCAGTCCATGGACCACCAGGCCAATCAAAACATTTTCATGGACAACCTCCTTTTTGAGACATGATAAAAAAAGAGCAGACAAACATACATTTTGGTTTGAAATTTATTTCTTACTAACAGATTTTTGGTGCCTGCCCACACCATGTGACTTTGGACAATGTTCCTGTTTCCCACTTGGTCATCTGAAGAAGTGGGTTATGCCCACAAAAGCTCATGTGCTTACAGTTAAGCATGTAAAGAAGTGTTTCCAGCATCAGAGTGTAAAGTTGTATTTTCATGGGGGGAAGTTTCTCACTGGCTATGCCTACAGTGCAAAAAGCCTGCAGAAGAACGACTGTTCTTGTGCAAAAACTTGCAGAGCGTATACATTGCACGCACGTTCTTGCACAAGTAAATTTATAGTACAGTGTCGGAAAACAGGGCTGCTTGAGGAAGAGTTATTCCTCTCCCCCTGAGGAATAAGTCCTCTTGTGCAATAGCTCTTCCACAAGATGGCAGTGTAGACAGGCAACATGTATTTCTTGCGCAAGGCACCCCTATGGCTAAAATGGCCATCAGAGCTTTCTTGCACAAGAGAGCATCCACACTGCCATGGACACTCTTATGCAAAAGCTCACATATAGCTGTTGTGGAAGACCTTTTGCACAAGAACTGTTCAGCAAAACAGTTCTTGCGCAAGAAGCCTGCAGTGTAGACTTAGCCGAAGGGTATGTCTACAACACAAATTAAGGTGTGATCATAGCACAGGTAGGCATCTTACCTTTGATCTAGCTAGCATAATGAAGATGTGATAGCAAAGATTTTTGTATAGGCTAGCAACCCAAGTTCAAACACAAGATTATTGGCAAGCTTGTATGGAGTAGCTAGCCCAAACTGATGTGCCACCATGTTTTCAATACTATTGTTATCCCTACTAGCTAGATTAAAGGTAGTACAATCATGCCTACATACATTACCTTCAAACCTTAATTTGCAGTTTAGGCATACAGAAATATGTCACTTCAGACCAACACTGTATATTTTTTAAAAATTATTTTCACTTTCACGCCACTAACAAAATAATTTACATTTTTATATATTGGCCAACATTTTCAAAGTTTGCTTCAATGTCCATATTTTCAAGAACACAAGTAATTTAGGAGCATGCATCCCATTCACTTCAAAATGATAAACCCTGCTCGTGGAATGAAGCCTGTTTGAAGCATTTTACTTTCCTTGACCTGTGGAAGTTCAATATTCTGGAAGGTGATTGTGTGTGTGGGGGGAAAGAGTTCACAGTAAGGCTGTTCATGAAGACCAGGCTCATCTTTAAGTGTAATTGAGCATTTTAAGTGTGAAATGTTTCAGTTAAAAAAAACCCTATATATAAAACTTAAATTCTACTAATGATCTGGAAGCTAATCAAGTACACAACACTATTTACTTTCTTCCCACTTTAACATCTTAAATTGCTAATGAACTATCAATATGAAAATAAAAATCTATTTATTAAAATTATTTCATCCACCCTGATCCCCATGAAAGACTCATTACATAGAACAAAATGCAGACATATGATCTATTTATTTGGCAGTGTTTTGCTTTTATTTCAGGAATAAAAAAAATGCATCATAATATGTAAAGCTGCTGATACAAGAACACTTCAGTGATTGGAAGACACTTTTATAACTTATGTTGCTCACATATAGCAATGAAAATGGTTATACTTAGAACAAGAATTCTGGTGTATTGACATTATTATACAAAGACGAAATGAGAGCTTCTTATGCGTACTACATCTGGACATACAATAAATATGGACATTGTGCAGACATTCCATAAGATATAACATTCCATCAAAATGCCTCTAGGATCATTCAAGTTAGAAAGAACCAGAATTCAGTTTAATGGTTTGTATTAATGTATTCTATTAAAGTTGTGCTGATTGGATAACTATATAACAAAAGTTACTCAAGTTTTTCTGGAAACCAAAACAAATACAACTCCTGATACAGTTGTTTAAGTTCATGTTACAGAACTAAAACAAAGGTCTATTGTCTCTGTTGACAAGTTTCTAGAATCTTGTAAACCAGTGTTTCTTAAACTGTGTTCCGTGACACACTGGTGTGCAGCAAGGTGGTCGGAGGTGTGCCACGGAGAACAACAAAGTTCAAAATGGCCACACTTAAAGGGGCAAGCAACCTTTTATTAACTTCCCCCTGACCTTTTTCCCCCCCTCAACCTTTCCCTCGCCCCCTCCTCAACAAAAAAATCCTTGGTGTTCCTCATAAAAAAAAAAAGTATTGTTTGGTGTTCCTCGGTTTTAAAAAGTTTAAGAAACACTGTTGTAAACAGTACTTTATTTCATTAGTGACAAAATGGGAAATTTCTCTACATTGTGCAAAGCTAGATTCAGCATTTAGAATTCACAAATACCACATTGGAACCAACTGACACAGTGTCATTAGTTGCACCTTTAAAGAATCATCTTCACTTTGAATAACTTTCTAAAAAGTCTATAAACTGGTTTCTCAAACTAATCAAGTTTTCCACTGAAACAAAAGCAATTCTTTTTCATATATGGGAATAAGGCTGCATAACTAAAATTTAAAGCTACCAAAAGGAAAACACAGCATTCATCAATAGCTACTACATTTTGCTATCTGAGGTACTACAATTATTTCATGTTGATGTGGTAGAGTAATTTTAAGTTCTGATTTTTTAAATAGAGACTTTTGTATAGGTATTGTGAACACAGATATACAGCACTATCTCAACAGCTAACAACAGAGAAGGAGAAGACTCTTAATAGAAACAAAAACAACCTGAAACAGGAACACTCCATTTTGATGGTCACAGGACATGATAATGAAAACTTCTGAGTTACTGTCACATTATTTCACAGCTTTGAAAATATGACCTAAAAATATATATTTATGTATGGTCATTAAGAAACCAAGGAAGACACACTAGAGAAGACAAAACCAAGTAGACTGTTTATGTTCTCAATTACACAATACAAAAGCACATCCAGACCCAATATTTTAGATCCATAGCTTGCCACTAATAGCTCTGAGTATAACATAGGGGTTTTGAATCAGATCTCATGTATACCAGTTTTACTTACGATTACCCCATTGACTACAATGATGTTCTGTCTAATATACAGGTTGAACCTCTCTAGTCTGGCACCCTCGAGACCTGATTGAATCATAGAATAGTAGGACTGGAAGGGACCTCGAGAGGTCATTGAGTCCAGGCCCCTGCCCTCAGGACAGGACCAAGTACTGTCAAGACTATCCCTGATAGACATTTATCTAACCTACTCTTAAATATCTCCACAGATGGAGATTCCACAACCTCCCTCAGCAATTTATTCCAGTGTTTAACAACCCTGACAGTTAGGAACTTTTTCCTAACATCCATCCTAAACCTTCCTTGTTGCAGTTTAAGCCCATTGCTTCTTGTTCTATCCTCAGAGTTTTCTCCGTCCTCCTTCTGACACCCTTTTAGATACCTGAAAACTGCTATCATGTCCCCCTCAATCTTCTCTTTTCCAAACTAAACAAACCCAATTCTTTCAGCCTTCCTTCATAGGTTTCTAGACTTTTAATCATTCTTGTTGCTCTTCTCTGGACCCTCTCCAATTTATCCAAATTTTTCTTGAAATGCAATGCCCAGAACTGGACACAATACTCCAACTGAGGCCTAACCAGCACAGAGCAGAGTGGAAAAATGACTTCTTGTGTCTTGCTCACAACACACCTGTTAATGCATCCCAGAATTATGTTTGCTTTTTTTGCAACAGCATCACACTGTTGACTCATATTTAGCTTGTGGTCCACTATAACCCCTAGATCACTTTCTGCAGTACTCCTTCCTAAACAGTCACTTCCCATTCTGTATGTGTGAAACTGATTGTTCCTTCCTAAGTGGAGCACTTTGTATTTGTCTTTATTAAACTTCATCCTGTTTACCTCAGACCATTTCTCCAATTTGTCTTTTGAAAAAGGCGTTCTTCCTCATAAACTGAGGTTTACCAATGTTGAAAAAAACCCTGAATTCTTTCGATTTAATTTTGAAAGAATGTGATTGCAGTGTGGATGCAGGTGAAGTTTTTTTTTTTTTTTTTAAAGGGAAGTGTTTTCCAAAAAAAACAATGTAGTCTAGACATACCCTAAGAGTAAAAACATTTAGTACCTTTTTCCTTCGCTTGCATCCCAATCTTGAGTCCCAACCTTGCTCTGAATGAAGTAAACAATCAAATGTCTACAAAAGCTTAAATGGCACAAAACCAGGCCCTCAGTGCATAGAAGTGGCATAGTAAGATGAGCAGGCAAGAGCCTAATACTGCCTTTATGGTATATGTGCTTGTCTGCAAAGGTAGCAGACACAGCAGGACTGTACATACATCTCCGTAGAACTGGATTTCCATCAGTCTCTACTTCCCTTCACAGATGTAGAAATTTTGTAACTCGAAGTTCTTAATAAAAATGATTTAACTGTTCATTGTTACATCCACCTATCCATACCCAAAGTCTCAAATAAAAAACTATGACTACCTCATGGCAAAAAAAAAAAAAAAAAAAAAAAAATACAATCTTCAGTGCAGGCCAAATTCATTAGTATGATTGAGCCATTTTATGCCACTCTGGTGATGTAAATCCAATTTAAGTGGCTAGTTACTCCAGATTTTCAGTTGTATTGTATTGCTTGAATAGAATAAAGCAGCCAGAATGCACTATTGAATTTGGCCTTATGAATATATACATTTTGAAACGTACGTTGCAAACAATTTAAAGAAATTTAATGAACACTCATATTTAATTCACTGTTGGATAAGTGAAACAGGTGCTTATTTGGAAAGCTATGAAAATTTGACAGTTTTCTGACAAGACAGCACCTTTTGAATGAGGAAAAAAATGCTACTTCTCTCTGCAAATAAAATGAGATATATCTTTTCTCTACAGATCTTACAATTGTTAGACCTCAACACTTCTTTAAAGTAGAGGACATGCACATTTTAGAGATGTTTATACAGATTAGTTATTTGCTAATGGGTAAAATGCTGACTTAGTTAGGAATAAAACCCAGGAATCTTGATGGCTATACCCTTGCTCCACTCATTACACTTTAGATAAAACTCCAATTTATAAAAAACAATATGCTGTTGCTTGTCAAGAGTGCCTCTTTTCCAATAGACCTAAAATCGCCAAAGGTGGCAACAAAAGTTGAAACAATTATGATTAAAAATTACGTGTTCCTTTTTTGCCCATATGTGAACAGAGTTTATTTTTTTGAGCAAATTTACAGCAGATATGTGTTGATCCATATGAAGAATTAAGAATGAACATGAATGAGTGGAAGTGCAGTAGGAAGAGGCAGTAATATTCATCTGGTTGAGATGTACAACTATAACAGGACAGGACAGTCAATTGTTTCGAAAGGCGCTTGTAAACATTGCCTTTCTCTGAGACAGACCCAAGACTGATCAGGACATCCCCTGGTGTCAAATTATCAGTATGAGGAACTGAAATCTTTTTTTTCTTAATTGGTGAAACAAAGAGGCTACAATTTTCCTAATTTTGAAACTTTGTTCGTACAGATTTTTTTTTTTAGTTACATCATAAGATCCAATTCTGCAACTACAGATAGGCCAATGCTCTGATGACCGCTATTCCAATTAGTTGCAACTGAGCACACCTGATTATGGGAATTATGTCCTTTTGATAGACGGGGGTGAGCTAAATTGGTGAAAAGGCCAATTAACTCATTAGCCCAGAAGGTACAGCCAGAGGAAGGATTAGGATTATAGAACCAAAGTCATGAAAAATCTTGCTCCTCCGCATTTCAAGAACTAAGGACTCTATGTTACTCTTGGGATGACGCTGTATAACCTGTAACAGCTTCTCCGGTCTGGGACTCACCAGAACCAGGGGTCCCTGGACTAGAGAGCGCGAGTGGCCGAGGTTGCCGGCTGTCAGAGCCTGCAGGGCCCAGTGACTAGGGAAGGGAGCCCCGCAGGGAGGCTGGCACCTCCCGGAGAACCTAGAGGCCTAACCTCTCCCTTGTTTAGCAAACTCCCTTGTCTTGGACTGGTCAGATACCAAGGGTTTTGGACCAGGGAGGTCCATCCAACCTGTAGTGGGAGAAGGATACTGTCAAAAAATTGCATGATGTATTTTACTAGAAGGTCTCTGAGCCATTTTTGACCTAGACAGCAGCAAGGAGTGAGTCTGTCTTTCTCCATCATTACATTAATTTCTGCTACAGCTATTGAACTGAATTCCAAGACCTAGGGTTAGGGTGATTATTTTATCATTGCACTGAGGATGAATTTTGCACTCTACTTTTTTGCAGCTTTTAAACTTGAAGGTGCATAATGACTAAGAATACAGATTATTGAGAAGGGTTAATATCAGTTGCAGTTTACTGTGGATTACTCATAAGACATCACTGTTGTATTTTCTGTTTCAGCTCTCCTCTAACACTTAGTATTTTTAATTCCTTAGTTCATGCCCTGTGTTATGGGAACTTTCTGTTTAGAGTAAGGGTGTTACAGTAGTTGATTTCCTAATTAAGATATTACCTATATTTTTAAAAAATCCTATTTGATGTTGAGAGCTTAACATGGATGGCAAATATAAATACAATATTTTCTTTAATCTGTTAAAGCTGATATCTGCAGTTTCATCATTTAAAACTGCTCAGGATGGATCCATGGTATTTTTGCCTAAATTGCCCTCTGCAGCTATTAAGTCCAGACAATCACTCCATATACCCACTGTTAATGTTGTTACTTTCATATCACCATACTAGCGCTGTGTCTAGACTGGCAAGTTTTTCTGCAAAAGCAGCTACTTTTGTGGAAAAACTTGCCAGCTGTCTACACTGGCCGCTTGAATTTCCGCAAGAACACTGACTTCCTACTGTCTGAAATCAGTGCTTCTTGTGGAAATACTATGCTGCTCCCATTCGGGCAAAAGGGCCAGTGTAGAAAGCTCAGATTTGTTTCGTGCAAAAAAGCCCCGATCGCGAAAACGGCAATCGGGGCTTTTTTGCAGAAAAGCGTGTCTAGATTGGCACAGACGCTTTTCCGCAAAATATGCTTTTGCGGAAAAGCCTCTGTGCCAATCTAGACGCTCTTTTCCGCAAATACTTTTAATGGAAAACTTTTCCGTTAAAAGCATTTGCGGCAAATCATGCCAGCCTAGACGTAGCCTAGATGTTTTAACATAGAAGTTATAGTAATCAAATTAGAGAAGCTATATCACTGTTCGTCGCATCTCTAATAAGCACTGGTACATTTGGGTTGGGCTGGGTTTTTTTGGGTTTTTTTAAACCATATAACCCACATGTGCCAGAGATTATTCGAGATGTTAACAAATGTTTATTTTTGTTAAACTGTAACCACTAAATTTTTAAGCCATTTTCTGCCGACGACTCGACCTCCTTTTCCCCCACGCACTAGCTCCCACCTGCCCCTTGTTGCAGCTGCCACCTGCCCCTTGTTGCAGCTGCCTCTGTGAAAGACAGAGGTGGGTATTGCGGGGGTAAGCAGCTCCAAGGGAGCCAGCACACATGGAGAGCAACTTAAAAGCAGGCTCCCCATGCATACCGGCTTCTGCCTGCTCCCTGACGCTGATACCTTTGATTCAAAGGCAGCAAGCGCGGGTGCATGTAACCATTAGAATGAACTGATGAGCTCGGTGTTATCAGTTAATCATGTAAACTAGTACACACTAACAGCCCTAGTGATTATGTCCTACCTCTTATACCCTTAGCCTCTCTGTCTCCCTTTGCTCCTATCTGTTCCATCTCAGCTCATGCTCACTCTCCATCTGAGTTTATTCTGTTGCCCATCCTCTGGCTCCTATACCCATCTTCTGCTTCCTGAAACCTCTGGTTCCTGAAACATTTCTTCTTTTCAACCATTTAACATTTCTTCTTGACCGCATTTCCCACTTCTGTGCATTCCAACCTGCCATTTCCTCATTCTCCATACTGGATGGCAGCAATGGGGAATATTGAGAGCACAGGAGAATGTCTCCCTGATTTCAATTTGCGTTATAGCTACAGCCAGGAGCCCCATTTGCAGGAAAAGTCTTGTTCCGAGCCCTGGGCTGAAGCATGCTCAGTTGCCCTGTGGAAATGACACATACGCAGTCCAGCTGTCATACAAGAGCTGTGAGGGGAGTGGAACATGCTCAGTGAAGATGGAGTTTCAGAGAATTTAACTGTCAAGCAGTCATTTGGTAGATAAGAACATACTTTTTTTCATCATTCCAACTTAGCACCAAGCCACACGATAAATGAAAGCCTATTTCATAGAGTTGGCTAACAATCTCAGGGGAAGAGTTCTGTCCACAATGGTTAGGAAACCCTATTAACAATAACCATGAAGCATTCAAGTTATATAACTGGCATGGTTCTGATTCCAGTGTAGAGAAAGACCTTACTCAGATAAGCTATAGCTAGAGTGGGGAAGGGGAAAAACTATGGACCAAAGACATAAATTACTATTATTAAAAATCTGGACTTCCTGTTATAATCACTCCTGATTTAAATATATGAACAAAAATGCAATTATTCTAAAAAGCTTACAGAGACACCATTTATCTTTCTGATAAATGGAAATCACACACACACACACACACACACACACACACACACACAATTAAGAAATTAGTCATGGTCTCCTGATATCAACATTTAGAGAAATTAACTCTGTTGCAAAAACAAGGCAATACACGTTGTACACAATATACAAAACAAGAACAATTTGGGACCAATAAATAGTCTTTAAATCCAAACTTGTAAAAAGCATTTCACAGAAACAGGTCACTGCACTGAACTCATTCCTTCTTTTTCTATATCAATTTCATTTTAAATTACTTAGGAACTACATTACAGTGCAATCTGACAGCAAACAGAAAAGTGTTATTGAAACCAGAAATATTAAATTAATCAGTATAACAATAATCCTAAAAATATTCTGAGGAATAAAAAACATGGTGCCTTTCAGTAGAATTGCTAGGAACAACAACAACAAAACCAACCCTAAAAAAACCCCAAAGCCAAGCAACATCCATATCACAGAGAGCATAAGTTTTCGTACTTTAAAACCCTTAAGTATTTCCAGATTCATTCCAATTAAAAATACATTATATAACACACATACAAGCTTACACTTAAGTGGCACTCATAGCTTTCATACAATGAAGATTTAGTGAAAATATACATCTTAACACTTAAAATTAAGAATAAATATACGTCTGTAAGCCCATATATATATTTTAAATGTATAATACACTTTACAAAACATAAAAGATAAAAACATTCAGAGGTCATTAATCTTTTTTTTTTTTTTTTTTTTTACTATAATTCTCTGATTTAAAGTCTAGAGGACTCCTCTTCATCATCAATGTAACCAGATTTAAAACAGACCTGAGAAAGAGACAAGACAAAATGGTTGCATTTAGTTAAATAATTAGCAGTTAGTTAAATAATTTTGTACTTTGTTTTGTTTGGTAGGTTGTTTATTTAATAAACAGGGCTTGACAAATAATACAATCTACTCGTCCATGGCGAGTAGATTGTAACCGGGAAGAGCCGGGTTTGGGCGATCTGCGCATGCGCAGATCGCCAGACAGCGTGGCTGGCGAGCAGGGCTCGCCGCGGTTCGGCGAGCCCTGTTAATAAGAATCAATGTAATTTTTCAATTACATAAGTAGTGTTGTGGGTATCAAAAGGAAGCAGAAGGCATCCTCAAACCAAACCTCAGGCCTTTTTCATTTCAGCTAATCTTCCTTTAATTCTTTCCTTATGAAATCCCTAATAAGAGACAAGATTTATATTGGTAGTTCATACCAATTGAAGGACCTCAACCCATAAAACCCTTCACTTGTACAAAGCCCAGATTTTGAGCACAGTTTAGGCAAAAGAAATATGATCTGCAATACAAGTCCATAGCAAAACTGTGGTCAAAAGATCAACATTTTCATTGCTGCCATGCTAATCTAGGAACTATTGGTACAGTTGCCAATTATCTTCTGTTCACCAGATGGGATAACACAGTACCTGCAAAAGCTAAAAACAGTATTTTGAACATCAGACAGAGATAGCTATACTAGGTAAATCAGTAACAAATGTTTATATTACTGTACAAATTAACTTAACATGTTTTGACTCTATGTTCCAAGGCGTTAGCAAATTTTCTAGTACAGTAAAACTCCAATTGTCCAGAATCCAGTGGTCTGGCACTCCTGATAGTCCGGCACCAACTGGAACCCGGAAGTGCTCCAGCCAGCCAGACAATTGGAGCTGGTCCACACTGCTTTCCTAAGTCTGCCGCTGCTGAAACTGACGAGCGGCAGACTTGGGAAGCTGCAGAGCAGAGCAGCTGGGGTGCTGCCTGGTGCCGAGCAGGGGGGTTAGAGGCAGCGCTGCGGGACCAACCCGAGAGCACCCTAGCTGCTCTGCCCGCTGCTTCCCCAAGTCGCTGCTGCCACTTGCGGCCGCAGCTGTCCTGTCGCCAGCGGTTGCACGGGGCTTCCCCCGCCTCCCTACAAAACGGCAGAGGGTTTGCCCCACACCCTGCCGTTCCCCGCCCGACCCCACCCCCCAGTCCCGTCACAGCCCCCCTGCCGGAGTACCTCCTGATACTCCAGCATATCCGATAATCCGGCAACCCCTGGGTCCCAAAGGTGCCGGATTATCAAAGTCTGCTGTACTCTGACAGTGTAGGGATTAAAGTGTTTCTTCTTTTATATTTTTCATGTAAATAGTTGAATGTCAACATTCAAGGCAGACAGTTTCAAATCAATTCAAATGTCTAGTCTTCCCTCAGGATAGATTTCCATTAGAAAACTAGATCCATTCCTATGTTATGAACTGGAAACTTTCTTTTAAGTACAAATCAAATATTTTCTGAGAATGGTACTCTGTTTTTCCTTGTTTAAAGAGTCTTTTATTGTAAACAAATGGTCAGTTTACACCAACATTCAAATGCCCAGTTCATGACAAAAATATTCAGCCTACTATTATAATGCACAGCTATTTTGTGGATGATTCATTATTTGTTCCTAGCAATTTAAAATAATTAAATCTTTATAGTAAGCCAACATTATTTCTATGGTTCTTCATTGAAATGCACTTTTTCTTCATAAAACAAGTTTCACTTTGAATTTCTATGTGCAGAACAAACAAAATTGTATATATGAAGGTCTGCATATAGAAAACAATACTTAACAGCCAATTTTGTTCAAATCTATATGCAACTTGAATATACTAAAACAAGACATATTTATCATGTCTTATAATAAATATTTTGAAGTGCAATTCCTAAAGATTGCTCAAGTTTAAGATATTTTAATATATTAAACATTAGGTCTTAGAAATGGAGTCAAATTGTTCATGGAAAACTCATGTATATCTACATCACCTACATCAAAATCTATATACATTCCTAAAATATCCTGATATTTGTCTCCTAAAATATCTTCTTCAAAGTCACTGTTCATTCAATGATCATATCAAGCATCAATCTACTCTTTTAATTATTTTTCCCATGATAAGTCTTCTATATAAATAGCGAGACTGTCATTTGATAAATATTTTAAATTAAATTTAAAAATAAAAGGCAAAAAATACTTATGTTGCATAAATCAAAACCATAGGCAGTATTCTTACCCCTCTCTTAAAAAGTCTGTGAAAGAAGCCTCTCTTTGGTTTTGGGATATCTTTGCTCATATCTAGATCTTGTGACAAAGCGACATCAGTTTCATACGTATTGAGTTCTTGAAAGCATTCTGTTTCAATCATCTACATGAAAGTGAAAAAGATAAAAATGAAAAACGCACTCAGAAAAAGACTCCTCCTCCCGGACATTATTCAAGTTCATTCAAGTTAATTGTGAACTCTGGACTAACGGCAAGTTGCCAACATAAGAGGCACAGAAGACGACAAGGCAGCTTTATCCACTTTTGTGCAACCCAGAACCTAAAACCTATTTTACAATTAGTTTCATCTCAGCCCTGGATAGCAGGACACAGCTGCTCCCTTAGCTGCACCCTGTCTAATGCACAAGCAGGTACACTGCATTTACAGCTACTTTGTTACAGCAATCAAACAAAAAGCAACCATACCATAGCCATAAATGTGGGCCCTTATGTAAAGAAACTAAGACCAGCTTTCTATAATTCTTGCTTCAGAGATAATACTCATAAGTGTGTCCCACATCATTCCCCCAAAACACACCCACACTTTGCTGAATTTCCATTGCCCAAACTGAAACAAGCACAACTTGAACTAGATTTAATTCATGCCAAATAGATAAACATGGATCTCTCTTTCTACCCTTCTGTTTCAAGACAGCCTATCTCAGATTAATTACAATCAATCCAGTGTCCCCAGCACAGTGGGGGCAGGAGAAATTAACTCTATATATTGTCCTAAATGAATTCATTAACTAGTCAGTTTAGAATACTTACTTAAGAAGCATGATCAAGTCATGTTTGATTAAAGAAATAACTACATGTTCTGAATATCTAAAGCAAGGTGTGTCCACAGAGATCTAGACTGAAGCTTCTGGTTGCTCTCAACATGAATACCTGGGTATGACTCATTAAGATCCTTATAACAATGGCTAACATTTAGTAAATTTACTTTTTCATACTTTGAATTAGAGATGTTAAAAAGCAGTTAACTAGGTACAGATGTAACAATGAAAAATCTCAGTAGTTACACACTGTGGGCTCTGGAGTATACAACTTATACTGCAGAACCCGCAATGCAGCTGACTCGCCTAGAGCGCAGCTAGCAGCCAGTACATGCCAAGAGCTGGCTCCCGGCTGCTGGTCCAACTCCCAGAGGGCCGGCTGCATTGCAGGCTCTGCAGTATAGGCCTTATACTTCAGAGCACGCAGTCTGGGGCAGCAGAAAGCTCCCCGGGAGCCAGTGCACGTCAGGAGCAGACAGAGGCAGCAGTGCAAGGTGGCAGCCAGTTCCCCGAGTCCCCTTTTAAGCCGGCTCCCAGCCCCACTCCTGGCTCCCGGTCCCACTCCAAGGGAGCCAGCAGTCACCCCGCACTATGGGCTCGGATACAGAGCTAGCAGTGGAGGATGGCAGCCGGCTCCCCAGGAACATGGCCGGGAGCCAGCATGTAACCACTTCAGTAGCTGAACGTTTATGCTTATCGACAGGGCTTGACAAACTGCGGTGAGAGCTACTCGCCAGCCCCGCACTGCACATGCGGAGAATGGGGTGCACGGAGGGACCAGCTGAAATCTACTTGCCACAGGCAAGTAGAAACAGTGGTTTGTCGAGCCCTGCTTATCTGTTAATCATTTAAATGGTTACACTGTTACATCGCTGCTTTGAATGGCACTTCTTGAAGTCCCACTGCTTTGAATAGGTAATATTAGAAATCTTTCAGAGACAGGGTAAAAATAAGCAATGTGCTCATCCTAGCAGATGCTACAGTTTTCTGGGCAGCATCCACTAAAGCATAGGGTGGTGCAGCTTCCATCTGTTCAATTTTATGCAAGTTAAGTGTGGCCTTGAGGCTCCTGTCAAATCATCAATGGGACTGTTAACTGGAAACATGTTGAAGCAAATGCCTAAAGAAAAAAGGAAGTTTCATCATAAAGCCTGGTTAGGGAAGTTAAACAGTGCTGTATTTTTTTAATGTTCATTACTGTTATGCTAACACAAAGAGGATTTGCTCAAAGTACAGTACCTCATTTTGCCAAGGGATTGAGACACAACCTGTAACAAATTTGGAATAGAATTCATCATCTGTGGTATCCAGGTTCACTCCTTTCACTGTGGAGAATTGCTCTATATCCAAGACATCTTTACAATACACTGCACGTGGCTGTAAAATTAAACAATCATTGCTTTTTTGAGATAATTGTTTTTTAGAGAAAACTGGGCAATTAAATATTTTAGGTTCACATTATTGCCTATTCACTTTTTATTTACCTGAACACTGAAAGAATACCACTATGTCCATTTCAATAATTTTGTTAGGACTCTCCTAAGTCTTTGCACAAAGTTCAGGTCAATCATTTACAAATACCACCACCTACCCTTTTTGCAGCTTCTGCACCCTTCCTATGTTTCAGTGCAAACAGTTTTAATTAGCAGAGAAGCATATTGCATCTATTTAAGTACAAGACAGGTCTATCATCTACTCACATCTGGGAAAAATGGAGGCTCTAACATGTTTGCTTCCAGTCTCTTGAAGTTAATGTTCTTGAAAATGGGATGCTGTTTTACAACAGCAGCTCCATCTCCACTGCACCCCAATCGTTCCTTTGGATCTTTAGCAAGTAGCTGTAAAGAAATAGTAACTATATCATTTAATTAGCCTTTTATACATACCCTTTTAGAAATAAACTTTACAGCATTTTTCAATAGAAAAGAAGAGGTTACTTGCCTCATAACTGTAGTTCTTCAAGATGTGTCGCTCACGTCCATTCCAATCAAGTGTGTGCGTGCGTGCATAGATCACGGAGCTTTTTTCCCCTCAGCAGTATCCATAGGGCCAGCCAGGGAGCCCCCTGGAGTGGCACCGGTATAATGGTGCCTATATACCCCTGCTGGACCCTTCACCCCCTCAGTTCCTTCTTACCAAAGTTCTCCGATGAAGGGGAGGCGGGTGGGATTTGGAATGGACATGAGCAACACATCTCGAAGAACTACAGTTATGAGGTAAGTAACCTCTTCAAGTGCTTGCTCATGTCCATTCCAATCAGGTGATTCCGAAGCCATTTCCACTGGCGGTGGGGTCGGAGAGTAATGACACCTATCTTTCTATAAATTGCAGCACTGTCCTACCCACAGATGTGTCAGCTCTGGCCTGCTGCATGATGGCGTAGTGGTCTGAGAAGGTATGTACGGAGGACCAGGTGGCCACCCTACAGATGTCCAATATAGGCACTTGAGCCAAGAATACAATGGATGTGGCCTGTGCTCATGTGGAATGCACTCTCAGTGGGGGAGGAGTCTTCACCCGTCCATAGTAACACTCGCTAATGCATGAGGTGATCCATGAGGATAAACACTGAACTAACACTGGCGCTCCCTTCATTCTTTTCGCGAAGGAAATAAAAAATTGTGATAACTTCCGGAACACTTTTGTCCTGTCTATATAAAAGGCGATGGCCCTCCTCATATCCAGGCAATGTAAAGCCTGCTCTTTAGGTGTGTTGTGTGGCTTAGGGAAAAACACCGGTAAATAAATGTCCTGGGATATATGGAAATGAGAAACCACTTTGGGAAGGAAGGTCAGATGAGGGCGAAGCCTAACCTTGTCCTTAAAAGAGACTGCATATGGAGACTCTGCGGTAAGGGCTCGTAGTTCGGAAACCCTTCTGGCTGATGTAATCGCTATCAAAAACGACACTTTCCATGACAGATGCTTTAAAGAACAGGTGACTAGTGGTTCAAAGGGCAGCCGCATAAGTCCCTTAAATACCACATTAAGGTCCCAGAGGGAAATAGAGGGACGCACTTGAATCATTAGCCTGTCAACCCCCTTCATGGTTCTCTTTATCATCCTATTAGCGAACACCGACCTTCCTCCCTCCCCCAGGTGGAAGGCTGTAATCGCTGCCAGGTGGATTCTCAGAGAGTACATGGCAAGGCTCTGGTGCCTGAGCTGTAGGAGATGGTCTAATATCAGAGGAATATTGGCCGTAACCGGTTCTATGCCCCTTTGTTGAGTCCACAATGCTTCATAAAGGGCCCTGGTAGATAGTTTTCTGCTTTCCAATAAGACCCTTTGGACTTCCTGAGAGCATCCCTGTTCTATGTTGGAAAGCCACTTAGGTTCCAAGCTGCAAGGTAGACGGCCCCCAAGTTCGGATGGCATAGAATCCCCCGCCCTAGATCTTGCGTGAGCATATTCGAGACTATAGGTGGGGCCTGTTTGGTGAAAGGGACCCTTGCACACACTACATCCTCCTGAGTCCACCAGTCCAATGAATGAAGTACTGAGTTTGGGAGGGTAACCACCATGTCCAGAGGCTGTCTCACTGGGTTGCGGGCGGTTTTCAGCCAGCCCTGGAGTGTATGCAGCCTCAGTCTGACAAGTGTCACGACATAAGTGCAAGCCTCCATATGTCCCAGTAGGCGCATAGAATTGTGGATAGTAGTCAAGGGAGACCTCTGAGGGTCCATAATCATTGCACACATAGTCTGAAACCTGAGTATGGGCGGAGATGCTGTCTCTACCATAGAATTCAGAAAGGCCCCTACAAATTCTATTGTCTGAGACAGAATCACAGTAGACTTTTCTTCATTTAGTACGAGGCCAAGTTGGAAAAACAGTCACTTGGTATTCGAGACGTGTTATCACCCATTCCCGAGATGACCCCCATATTAACCAATTGTTCAGATAAGGGAAAATGTGTACACCCTGATGTCTTAGAAAGGCTGCTACTGGGACCATACACTTGGTGAATACCCTTAGCACTGTGGTTAGGCCGAATGGCAGGACTGCAAACTGAAAGTGTTCACTGGCCACTACAAATCTGAGGAATCTCCTGTGGGCAGGGATTATCATAATATGGAAGTAAACATCTTTTAAGTTGAGGGCAGCGAAGGGAAGGAATGATAGAGGCTAGGGTGACCATTCTGAACTTCGTTTTCCTTATGAACAAGTTCAAGCCCCTGAGGTCTAATACGGGCTGAAGACCCCCTTTTGCCTTTGGAATGAGGAAATATCTGGAATAAAAACCCCTTCCTTTGAACTTGCCTGGAACCGGTTCCACCACTCCGAGGTTCAGAAGCTTTGCAACCTTCTGCTTTAGCAGTGTTTCATGAGAGGGGTCCCTGAAGAGGGAAGGGGAGGAGCGGGGGGAGGGGGGGACAAGGGAGGGAGGGAGGCAGAAGGGGATCGAATAACACTGTGCCACCAGGCCTAAGACCCACTGGTCTGAAGTTATGGAGGCCCAGGCCTGGTAGAAGTGGGACAAATGGAAACCAAAAGGGAGTAACTGAAGTGAGAGTGGTGCGCGGTCCTTGATCGTATCCTCAAAATGAGGATTTGGGGTGCTGGCCCACAGACGTTGTAGGCCCCTTATCTTGGCCCGATCTTAAGCGCCTATGTCTGTGTCTAGGCAAGACTTTCCGTAAGTAGTTACGGTTCCTCCGTTTACCTTGGTCAGGGTTGAAATCCCGCTGGAATGGTCTGCCTCCGGGTCTGGGGTTGAAGGACCGCCTCAGTGGACCAGGTGTGTGGATCCCCAAAGATTTTAGCATTGCCCTCAAGTCCTTTAAACCATGTAATTTCGGATCGGTCTGGTCTGAGAATAAGCCCCTTCCCTCAAAAGGAAGGTCCTGAAGAGAGGTCTGGACTTCGGAAGGAATGCCCGACACCTGTAACCATGCACTCCTTCTCATTACAATAGCAGTAGCCATTGTCCTAGCCGCCGAGTCGGCTGCATCAAGTGCTGCTTGCAAGGCAGTACACGCCACCGTTCTGCCCTTGTCCTTCAGGGCCCCAAACTCTTTCTGGTCCTCCTGTGGCAAGCAATCTTAGAACTTTTCCATAGCGTACCATTATTAAAAGCATATCCCCCCAACACAGCCACCCTCCCGGGAGTATTTGCCGAGAAGATGTCCACCATCAGATCTGCCTCTTCATGTACCTCCGACATCTTTACTGACAAGTTTTCTGCCAGCCTCCTCAAGAGGTCTTGATGAGTCCTTCCATCCATCGAAGGTAGCGGTGGGGCTGGATCACCTAGGGCCTCATCAGGCGAGGACGATGAGAAGTCCCTCGGGATGAGCAGGTCCTCCACCTGCTTGTCCACCAGTGGCCCTGGCTGCAATGTCAGGACTACCTGCACAGGCTGGGGGGGGAGGAGGGTCTGGTTGCCACTTCGCTCTGAGTCAACGTGGACATTGACTTATCCGTCTCAGACAAAGGAGCTCTATGCAAGTCCCCTGCTGGACTCCCTTGTCTTGACGACCCCGAGATGGATGCTTCGAAGGGTGGCCCTTGGGCTTGATGGTAGGCCCACAGGGTCCAAAAGGGCCATTGCTGGGGAGGCCAAGTGTACCGCTGGGCTGGGTCGACACCAACAGCCCTGTGGCGTGAACAGGACTGGTGCCTCGATTTTGACCTGTATGAGGACCTCCCTGGCCTCAAAGACTCCGCATCCAAGTCAGATGAATATTCTGAGGCCAACTACGGAGGGGCACCCGACTCCTGTTCCTTCTGCTGCTAGGCCATAGCCCACGGTTGCTCCCTGAGAGTCGTGACTGGTGTAGGGGGTAAAAAGGGGTGCGCTGGTGCAGTGTGCACTTGCAGTGCCATTTGCACTGCCAGACCTTGCGAGGGCAGGACGCTTGGAGTCCCCACTACTGACCACACTGGTGGGACCGGTGCCAGGGATGACGTAGGCATCAGCCGGTCCGGAAATGGCACCAGTGCCGCCATCTGAAATAGATGTCGGTATCAGTGCCAGCACTGAAGCTGAGGCTGATGCCAGTACCAGTTGTGTTACTGTAGTTGATATGAGCACCGATAGAGCTGTCGGTGCCGGGGCCTGCACCTGAGTTGTGCAATAGCCCAGAGAGGGGCTGGTGCCGGAGTCAGTGCCGATGAAGTGATAGGTGGCACAGACGTCGTTGGCTCCGGCACTCCCGGTGCTGCAGCAACAACCGTCGATGGGTGTCCATGTGCCCAGGTCATCTGAGGGCCCGGTACCCGTAGAGCCGGTAAGGATGTTGTCGTGCCGCTGACTGTTACGACCAATGCACCGTTGACCAACTCGGTACTGGTACGGAGAAAGCGGATGTCTCTGAGGCGGTAAGCGCTATCAGGTCACGCACCGCATGAAACGTCTCCGGCGTTGATGGTCTCAGGTCTTGTAGGGCTCCCTCAGCCTCAGCCATTACGGGAGCGTGGCCGTGCCCAGGCTCTGCGTGAGTCTGGCTTGGAGCCTTCATGGCCAAGTGCCCCTTCTTCAGGTGCATTTTGTGGCCTGTTCTGTGGGGGGAGGAATGTCCCCTCCCCTACTTGGATCTCCTCTGAGAAGGAGATAGTGAATGGTGCCGGGAAGGCTTAGCCTTAGTCTTTAGTGGTGCCGTCGAGGCCTCCTGCACCAAGGAGTGGGCACTGTGTACCAAATGGGCCTCTTCTGGTGCTGGCAGTTGGAGAGTAGACTCCATGAGAAGTCTCTTCAGCCTAGAGTCCCTCTCCCTTCTTGTCCGCGGCTTAAAACTCCTGCAGATCTTACAGGCTTGTGTGCAATGTGTCCCACCCAAGCACTTTAGGCAGGAGTCCTGCAGTTCCCTTCAGGGCATAGATTTCAAACAGGACACACAAGGCTTGAATCCCTGTGGCCCTGGCATCCCCTCCCCAGTGGGGGAGAGGCAAAGAAGAGGAACAAAGACCTCCTATCTCTAAATATTTACACTCTAAATACTATATCTACGAACTATTTACAAACTAACTCGGTGCTAACTACTCTACTGAAGAAACAATGAAAGCTAAAGGAAGACTAAAGATCTAATGCTCCAACTGCTGCATGAGCTGTAAGAAGGAACTGATGGGGTGGAGGTGCCAGCAGGAGTATATATGCGTGGTTATACCAGTGCCACTCCAGGGGGCTCCCTGGCTGGCTCTATGGATACTGCTGAGGGAAAAGAGCTCTGAGATCCGTGCACGCGGCGTGCACACATCTGATTGGAATAGACATGAGCAAGCACTTGAAGAAGACCATATATATATAGTTTTATTTGGCTCCTTTGCTTACTGATATCTGCAATTCAATGTTGCACCATAACATTAACTTTTAAAGAACTGGAAACCTGAAGTAAGTGGTTTAAAAGTGTCCAAGCATTTTTATTAGACTACAGACAGGTTGAACCTCTTAATCTGAGATTTTCCTGTCTGGCAACATCCCTGGTCTGGCACAGTTAGGGACCCTGAGAGTGCTCTGGAGTTGGCATGAGTGAAAAATTGGCACAGCAGGACAAGGCCTCAGGGATGTTGTCAGACCAACAGAGCCCAGCTGGAAGCAGAGTCCCAGGATGATGGTCAGTTGCTGGGGTAGGAAGCTTATCGGCTAGGGCCAGGTGGATGAGACGGGGAGGGAAGCCAACAGCGGACACTAGGGGTGAGGGGCCAGGAGGCGGTGGCTGGGAGCCAAGTCCAGCAGCCGGGGCTGAGGGCCAGGACCTTCCCTGATCCATCAAACTCCCTGGTTCAGGGTCAGTCATGTCCTGAAAGTACTGAACAAGAGAGGTCCAAACCTGTAATTTAAATTACATTCTGCTTTTTTATAGGTTCTATCCATAACTAATTTAGCAGCTCGTTAAACTATATAATTATATGTGATCTGCAAATATATAAACATAGAGTCAGAATACCAGAACTGGAAGGGACATTAAGTTCAGTCCCCAGCACTCATGGCGGGACCAAGCACTATTTAGATCATCCCTGACAGATATTGATCCCAAATGTTGCTTGCTCATGCCAAGAGTACAGGGAACTGGACTTGATGACTTCCTCGGGTACCTTCCAATCCTACCTTGTCACCTTTCCTCAAATGAGAGATAAAATTGTTTCAGTATCTTCATAACTCTAAAAAAAGATATTTTTGTAAATCATACCATAACAAACATAAATATTATGTTTCTAAAAAACTCCCCTAAGTGTATGTTATCTACCAAGTTTTACTGCATTTTACTTCAGTAAACACAGGTTAAAAAATTAAAAATAAAAAAATCAATCTGTCCTATTCTGTAATCTTTTTCTTTACACAAGAAAATTAACATGCTACTTTTCTACCACATCTTCCCCATATTAAATACCAAGTTGCATGTACTAAGAAAGCTTAATTCTTCCCTTGATTACACTATATTCATATTGCACCTTAGCTTGAGGATATGGACCACTACACTTACAAAAAAAAACTGTAAAAAACACAACAAATAGTCTAGTAGCACCTTACAGACTAACAAAACATGTAGCTGGTATCATAAGCTTTCGTGGGCAAAACCCACTTCTTCAGATGACTGAAATATTAAAAGTCTAGATCCAAGAATAAATAAGGGAAGGGGGAGAAGGAGGAAAAAAGGTAAAAAAAGACCAATAGATTGTTTAAGTTACAAGAGGCTGATAAAAACAATTAGCACCTCCATTGTTTGTTTGATTAAGTCATTAGGATGTGTAAAGTAGTGTGCGAGCCAGCCCATGTCTCTGTTATTTCCATTCTGATAAGAATTAAACTTGTAAATGAAGTTAAGTTCCAACCTTTATCTGTGTATTTGGCTTGTGGAATTGGCCTGACCCAACATGGTGACTAGGAGATTAATGAGTGCCTGGGCAGGTTAATGTGTTCTCCAACAGGTTTCTGTGTGTTGCCTTTTCAAATATCAGATTTGTGTCCATTAATTCTTTCCCGTAGAAACTGTCCAGTTTGGCCAATATACATGGCTGTGGGACATTTCTGGCATTTAATAGCATAGATCACACTAGTGGATGTGCAGTTAAATGAGCCCCTGATGTAATGGCTGATGGGTCCAGTGATGAAATCACTTGCATAGATGTGTGCGCCGAGTTGGCACTGGAGCTGATTTCAGGGGTGGGTTCCTGGATGAGTATGATGGAGGTGTGTGTTGCGCAGTTACTGGAAATAATTTGTCTGAGGTTAGTGGGTTGTCTGTAGGACAGGATTGGCCTGTCCCCAAAGGCCTGAGAGAGTGAAGGGTCATTTTCTAGGACAGGTTTTTAAACAACTGCTCATGAAGCTCCCGGATGCTGCTCAGGACCAAATTTACAGTAACATCCGCCTTAATTCCTGACCTGGAATTTTCTGCTACCCAATACACAAACCTGGAAATCCTGGAGAACCCATCATCTCAAGCATTGGCATACTTACAACAGGATAATCTGGCTATCCTGATTCTCTCCTCAGACCCTATGCTACCACCACTGCTAGTTATCTTCGAGACACCACCAACTTCCTTTGGAAACTACAACATATCAGTAAACTTCCTGAAAACACAATCCTGGCCACCAGGAATGTAGAAGCGCTTTACACCAACATTCCACGTGAAGACAGATTACAGGCTATTGGGAACATCATCCCCGATGACACCACTGCACACTTGGAGCTCTGTGACTTTGTCCTCACTTACAACTACTACCGATTCAGAGACAATTTGTATCTTCAAGTCAGTGCACAGCCATGGGCACCTGCATAGCCCCACAATATGCCAATGTCTTTATCAATGACCTTGAACAATAGTTCCTCAGCTCTCACCTCCTAGCATCCTTACTCCACTTAAATTACATAGATAACATCTCTATCATATAGACCCACGTAAAAGAGGCCCTTGAAGAATTTCAGAGGGATTTGAATAACTTCCACCCTACCATCAACCTCAGCTTGGATCGATCCACAGGAGAGATCCACTTCCTTGACACTACAGTACAATTAAATTATGGACAAATTTCCACTACCCTATACTGGAAACCTACCAACCACTACACTTACCTTCATGCCTCTAGCTTCCATCCCAGACACATTTCTCAATCTACTGTAGACAGCCACACCCTAAGATACAACCAGATTTGCTCCAATCCCACAGATAGAGACAAACACCTACAGGATTTCTATAGAGCAGGCCTGGGCAAAATACGGCCCACGGGCTGGATCTAGCCCACCAATCCACCAGTCCGACCCATGGAGGCAGTGGGGAGCACCAGGCTGGCTCCCCAGCTTGCCCTGCAGACCTGTGTGCCATGCAGAAACACAGCTGCAGGGCTCTGTTTTTGTTTAAAACTGGAAAGGAGGGGGAAGTTTTAGGAGCTGCCCTGCTCCCAACACATTCCCATTGTCTAGTTTCTGGCAGACCTCAGCCAATGCGAACTGCTTGTTGGAGTAACAGGAAGCCAAGAATCACGCCCTCTCTCTACAGCTCAGTTATTCATGAAGCACATGGCCCGGCAAGCAGGTAGGCTGGCTGGGAGACGTTTTAAGCTGTGCAAGCAGGTAGGCTAGTTTGGCAGCTGGCAAGTAAGTCTCTTGGCCACATCCTGCTTCTGGCACCCCAACCCTTTCCTGCCCCAACTCTCTGCCCCTCCACTCAACATACCCAAACCTTCTGTCCCCCTCTTACACCCATCCCACCTCCAAGATCTAGCACCCCAATCTCCTGCCCCAGATCACAATACCCTCCTACCCTAGGTTACATTCCAAACCCCTGCCCTCTAGTCCCCTGCCCTAGGTCACAACCGCCTCCTTCACCAAAACTACCTCCCAGAATCCGTTCTCCCTCCTGCACCCCAATCCTTTACCCCAAGCTCTCTTCTGCACCCAACCTCTATCTCAGGCCCCACATCTCCTCCATTAATATCATGGAAGAGTGCAGCCCTCGACCACTTTCCAAAATCTTGGAGTGGCCCCCCCATCAAAAATTATTGCCCACCCTTGATATAGAGAATTCTTAAAACTGAAATGCCCACCCAGAGAAGTGAAAAAAACAACTTAAAGCCAAAAGAGTACCCAGACATGAGTTACTTCAAGACAGGCCACGAGAGAAAACAACAAAATTCCACTTGTCATCACCTACAGCCCACAACTTAAACCCCTCCAACGCATTATCAACAATCTACAACATATTTTGGAAAATGACCCCTCACTCTCGCAGGCCTTAGGGGACAGGCCAATCCTCGCCTATAGACAACCCCCTAACCTCAAACAAATTCTTTCCAGTAACCATGCAATACATACCTCCATCATAATCATCCAGGAACTCACCCCTGCAATCAGCTCTGATGCCAACTCTGTGCACACATCTATACAAGCTATTTCATTACTGGATCCAACATCAGGAGCCACTACATCAGGGGCTCATTTAACTGCACATCCACTAATGTGATCTAGGCCATCAAATGCCAGCAATGCCTCCACAGCCATGTATATTGGCCAAACTGAACAGTTTTTATGGGGGAGGGATAGCTCAGTGGTTTGAGCAATGGCCTGCTAAACCCAGGGTTGTGAGTTCAGTCCTTGAAGGGGCCATTGAGGGATCTGGGGCAACTCTGTCAGGGATGGTACTTGGTCCTGCCATAAAGGGAGGGGACTGGACTCCATAACCTCTCAAGGTCCCGTCCAGCTCTATGAGAGAGATATAGATATATATATGGAGATATACCTATGAAGAATTAATAGACACAAATCAGATATTCAAAGAAGCAAGATGCAGAAACCAGTTGAAGAACACTTTAACCTAGATGGGCACGCATTCCTGGATCTCCAACCTTGTTGTTTCAGGCCAGTTCCACAAGCCAAATATAAAGAAGGGAACTTAAACTTGTAAATGAAGTTAATTATCAGAATGGAATGAACAGACATCAGATGGCTCCCACACTACCTTCCAGATCCTAATGACTTAACCAACCAAATAATGGAGGTGCTAATTGTTCTTATCAGCCTCTTGTAACAATCTATCACTGTCTTTTTTCTCCATTTTTTCCTCCTCCTTGGATCTGGGCTTTTAATACTCCAGTCATCTGAAGAAGTGGGTTATGCCCACAAAAGCTCATGGTGCCATCTACATGTTTTGTTAGTCTGTAAGGTGTTACTAGTCTAGTCATTATTTTTTAAGTTTCTCTAGTTACAGACTAATTCTGCTACACCTCTGAAGCTTTTACACTTATAAAGTACACTATTTTGTAAGTTATAATTCAACAAACATGATCTTCCTTCAATCATGAAGAAAAGTCCTCAGTTTCTCAGAACAACAACAACAACAGTATGGGACTGTTTATGGACTTCTAGCCAATAAATAGATGAATCATAAAGAGAGACGAAAGTGACTTATGCAGGTCACCTAAGCCATGTCACCTGAATTATGAAAAGTTTCCAACAAAACCAAGACACTAAAATTGTAAAATTTCAGCTCTTTAAAGAGTATTAGAAACTTAATTTCCAAACCTCTACGTCTCTTCACCCACCATCCTGCAGATGGATTTTGCCTCCTCTGAGAATTTGTCTGAATACACTTCTTGGTCTTCCTTCACTCTTCGGTCTATCTCATCAAGTTTGACTTTTTCCTTACGCTTCCTGAATGGTGATTGTCCTTGAATCATTTCATAAATTAGGCAGCCAAGACCCCACCAGTCAGGGCTGAATGTATAGCTTTCATTGTTGAGGATTTCTGGAGCTACCAAAAATAAATTATAAAAATATACAGTTTTAGGGTTTTTTCCATTATTTGACCAGTAAAACAAATCCACTAAGTTATCATTGCACTCTGCCTAGAAACAGACGCTACAGTAATAATGGAAGTCCAGAGTTACAGGAAGTCCTCATTCCCATATTAAGAACTATTTTGGTCAGCTAACAGCAGATCCTTAATTGCTTCTTTTCTAGATCAATATGATCCTTAAACCATTTTTAAATCAAGGTAAAATTTTGATAAGCTAAGCATCTAAGTGACTTAGGAGTCAAAGCTACATTTTTAAAAGTGACTTGTGAACTTAGAAGCCAAGATTCTAACTGAATATCAATGATATTTAGATGTTTTGGAATTTTTTCTCCAGAATAATTAACTTTTTGAGATGGCTGTATTTTCAATGTAATTCTGTAATTTTATCAAACATGATGCTGGAAGAACAGCTACAGCTCATGCTGAAGTCCCTATACTTCACTGAACACTTATAAATGCATAGCTTGAACCTAATCCTGCTTAGCTGCTGCAATGGCCAGGAGCTCTGGGCCCCTTTGGATCTCTGGGCCAACGGGTAATTGCCACCTTTGCATACTACCTCCCCAAATCTGTCAGCTGGCCTGTTCCCCACAGTCAGAGAAGTATTATTCATGTGAAATATTTGTCTACTTCAAGAGGTGTCATTTCTTCCCCATCTAGAAGGATGGCTGAATCCAAATGGGCCCCTGTAGAATAAAACCTTTGTCTTATTCCTCCCATCCACCCATGAAGAAGTTATTTGCAAGAGCACTCATCAGTTTGGATTCTGTAGTAAGGGGAGATAAAAATCCCTGACAGGGAGAATCTGGATTTTTTTACGCTGTATGGACTTTGAGGGACAAATAGTTCTAAACATAGCAAGAGACCCCATGCTGCCTGGCATGGTTCAACCCCAAAGGACAAATAGAGCTGCTTATACTTCTTATAGGAGCTTATAAAATCTTTTCAAATCAAAGACTAATTTGTGTATTATGTTTTTAACCTTGTTACAATAATTATTTTTAGTTAATAAATATTTAGTTAATTACAGGATTAACTACATGCGTTATAATTAGACCTGAGGCCAATGACTACTGACCTAAGGTAAGTCACTAGTCCTTTGGGACTGGAAATAATCTAAATATTGTGACCTTTGCTATAAAGTGACCATCTATCACATAGTTCAACTTGCTTCCTCAGATCAAATGGTGGAAGAAAATAGTCACAGCCATATATACCAAACAGCCTAGAACAACATTTCCTCAACTACCGTCCCCTTTTACCCCTTCTCTACTTACGCTACATCGATGACATCTTTATGATCTGGACGCATGGCCAAGAAACACTGGAGACATTCCACAGAGATTTCAACAACCTACACCCCACCATTAACCTCAGCCTGGACCATTCCACACGGGAGATCCATTTCCTGGACACCACAGTACAAATCAACAATGGAAAATCAGACACCACCCTCTACAGAAAACCCACTGACTCATACAGTTACCTACATGCTTCCAGCTCCCATCCAGCATACACCATACGATCCATCATCTATAGCCAAGCCCTTCGATACAACCACATCTGCTCTAATCCCACTGACAGAGACCAGAAACTTCAGGATCTCTACCAAGCATTTATAAACCTCAACTACCCACCCGGAGAAATAAAAAAGAAAATTGAAAGAGCCAAACAAATACCTAGAAACCATCTACTACAAGACAGACCCAAGAAAACCAACAATAGAACACCACTTGTCATCACCTACAGCTCCCAACTTAAACCTGTCCAACACATTATCAATAAATTACAGCCTATACTGGAACAGGACACTAAACTCCAAGAAGCTCTGGGAGACAGACCCATAGTCTCCTATAGACAACCACCTAACCTCAAGATGATTCTTACCAACAACCACAGGACATACCACACTAATACCAACCTTGGTACTTTCCCTTGCAACAAACCCTGTTGCCAGCTTTGTCCACATATTCACTCTGCTGACACCATTACTAGGCCTAACCAAGTGAGTTATAAGATCAAGAATACATATTCCTGCGCCTCCAGAAATATAATCTATGCTATCATGTGCCGAAAGTGTCCGTCTGCTATGTACATTGGACAAATGTCTCAGACACTTCGCCAAAGAATCAATGCCCACAAAACAGACATTAGACAGGATCACAAAGAAAAAACAGTTGCTTGCCATTTCAACCAGAAAGGACACTGTCTCAATGACCTACTCACCTGCATCCTACTTCAGAGGACATTCAAATCTGCACTTGAAAGAGAATCCTTTGAACTGGCATTCATGCTAAAATTTGACACTCTCCGCGGGGGCATGAGCAAAGACTCCAGCTATCTTACCCATTACAAAGATAGCTTCCCTAATTATCACCTCTAATACTATTAACTCTCAGACATCTACCCTTCCCCACCTCTAATATCATTAACTCACAGGCATTCACCTTCCTTTCCCTGCCCCCCTGCATCCCCCTTCTGTTCTGAAATGTGATTTGTCCTTTTCATATGTGTTCACTTTTTTTTAAAATTGTATCCTTTGGTATATATGGCTGTGACTATTTTCTTCCACTATTTGATCTGAGGAAGTGGGTCTGGCCCACGAAAGCTCATCATCTAATAAACCATCTTGTTAGTCTTTAAAGTGCTACATAGCCCTGTATTTTGTTTTAGCTACACCAGACTAACACGGCTACATTTTTATCATAGTTCAACTTGTCCAAGTGGCAAAATAGACTGGAATGCCCAATGGGATTTTCTATTAATGAACAGCAAAACTGGTTAGTATGTTAGGAGTTTACACTTGTTACTGGATTGGCAATATCTAATTATGTAATATACAACCAGTCTGGAAACCTGCTCTACTTTTTGAGACTTTGTCCTGAGGCTGGCAATATCGGTCATGAGTCACTGCAGACAATGTGCACACCTATTCACATGTTGTATCTTTTCTTCATATTATAACATCCCCAAACCAAAATCAAAATGACTTTGTATTCTGGAGTCACATATACTTATATAAGTGTAATTAAACTCACTAGTATGATTTAGAAAGTTATAGGCATTTTACATACCCATGTATCCAACTGTTCCAACCCGCCCTCTGACTGTTTCTCCTTCTGGGATTTGCACAGCTAGTCCAAGATCTGAAATCCTGATGTGTCCTGTTTACATTCAAATTAATTACACAAATTCAACAGCAATAAATTATCAGCCTTTTCAAAATAAGTACCCATTATCCTTCAGCCCCATTTCCTAGTCCCACCACCTCTGAAAAATCACTTAACCCTTAGATACTAGATCAACGGAAGAGCTTCTCTCAAGAGCAGAGGTAATCTATGTCTCTGAGAGGGGGTATTTAGGTTGACTGAAGAAGTCTATATGGAAGGTTAAGTTAGTTAGTATGCCTACATCTCTCAAGGGTTAAGTTAGTTAAGGATTGTTCACACCCTTGAAAGACAGTTATCTGGAAGTAAATTCCACACTCCTGAGAGAGAGAGCCTTATAATCTTTAATCAATTTAATCAAAAACACCCTTGTGTGGTCTTAGCCTTCCCATTTTATGAATGGAAAAAAATTAGATGCAGAACTGATATACTCAAGTTCACACAAGAAGTCTGTGGCTGAGTGCAGAACAGAACACTTCACATGGAAGTGTGACTGTAGGCTGAATAGGATTTATGAGTTACCATTTTCAACTCCTTTGTTTATTCAGCAGCCACAAGAACAGCAATAGAATACCATAATTAAGTCTTTTATTATTCTGTATTAAGCTTCTTGACTTCTTAGCAGAACACTGGACTTTTGCTCTCTCTCATTCTTTACATAAGAAATGTTATACAGAATTACCTGTTTTCCTCTTGAAGATATTATAATGAGCAGAATAGAGTGAAAACCAGAATTTCCATCACATAGGGAATTCTGATATTTCAACACTTGTTTCATACTAAATCAGAACAAAATGTATCGAAATTTTTCACAGAACAAGTTTCAAATAAAAAAAATGTTTGGAAGTGTAAAATAAAATAAGTACTTTCAAGTCAGTTAAACACTAAACTTTATCAGTCAATTGTTCTGCAATGCTTCAAGGAGTTGTAATTCAGATATGTTGTGCCCTTATTTCTCTCAAAGACCAGGCTCCCTGATCAGATAAATAAGTGTAGTGCATCACTGGAGATGTTATTTTCCATTATGCACTTTGTTGCTTGGTGAGAAGAGATATCTCTTTTTGTCCAAAACAAAACAAAAAAAACCACACCCTTTTCAGAACATCCATTCTTCCTCGTAAAATGAGGTTTACAGGGATGACAAAAAAAGCGCATCTGTAGTATGGACATAACGTAAAAGGGGCTCTGATATATAATATTACGATAATATAATTAAAAACCATAATTGCAGGAGATTCCAAATGCAAGGAAATGTAAAGTTATGTAGGATAGAAGTGGATTTCAAAGTTGTATCCTTTGATCATGTTACAGAAAAGAAATCCAGCTCTGCACATGCATTTGTATACATACATACATAAACCTGACAGTGTTTCACTGAAGTATATGAGAGATAAAATTTTAAATAATTGGTTATTTCAAAAGTTCCCATCTTTCTGGTCATTCATTATTAACGCCTAAAAACAGAAATATAAGATCTAGACATGATGTCTTTCAGATATAATATTTTTAAGTGTTACTTGCCACAGTAGTGGCAAGACTTTTCAAACAGAGGCAATTATGTTAAAAGGCTCCTTTTAATGAGGCATTTCTCTGTTTTCAATGTAGAGAAGTATTTTTTTAACTCATTAGTGGTATATAACTTCTGAAAGTCTGGAAGGTTGACTGCAAGTACACAGGTCAAGAAATAACTAGGCTTTTGGCTATTTCAGGAATTATTTCATATATATTAGGTTTCTATCCACTAACATCTGGTAAAGCCATTAAATGCAGGATCTGATCTCTTAAAGTTACTTTCTAATTAGTTCTCTACACACTATGGAATTAAGGATGTCTTCTCTCTACCAGAGAAATTATTCTATAGATCAGTGACAGAAGGTCACATATGTCCAATTAGGTGCTCACTTTTTATAAAAGCTTTTACTAGAAAGTTAATAACCAACTTGCTGTCTACCAAAGCATGAGTTATTAGCAGGCAACTCCTCCACATGTACCACTTTGAAAACCTACTTAGCATACCTCAGGGTGTGATTTAGGAATTTAATGAAATCATTTGGCCTCAAAACTACAGTATTAACAGCTGCAAGCACAAACTCAGCAATTACCACTTCCTGAAGGGAAAAAAGTCACAAGATTCTTCTAATTTCAACATAAAAAAAAGGAACAGAGAATAGCAGCTTGTATGAATTCTTGTTTGCAGGAAAAATTTACTTCTGCTTCATGCAGTCTGTTTTTTTTTATTATTTATTTCCATCCAACACGTTTTAATTCAAATGTTAAAATAAATAAGCAAAAAGATATACACATGTTCAAATTGCTTCTGCTTGTTTTTTTTATTGCCAAGAACTGTAACTGATAAGTTTTTACTGATGTATTCACTAAAACAAAATACTGTTTGTTTGTTTTTTAATCTATAAGCAAGAAGACATTGGAAGGTAAAATTGTTTTCCAGCCTATCCAATGAGGACATTAATTAGGACTAGATCTAATGAGGCTAAAAGCTGTTCCTTTACACTGCACGCTGAATATTTATAGTATAGCTGCCAAGCGATTACAAAATTATTGTAATTAATCACACTGTTAAACAATTACAGAATACCATTTATTAAATATTTGAGGATTTCTACATTTTAAAATATACTGATTTCAATTACAACATAGAATGTAAAGTGTACAATATTGCATACCAGTACTGAAAATATTCACAAGCCAGATACACTAAAGATTCATATGTCCTTTTATGCTTCAACCTCCATTCCAGAGGACATGCTTCCATGTTGCTAATGGGATCTGCTTGATAACAATCCAAAGCACTGTGGACCAACGCATCTTCATTTTCGTCATGAGTCAGATGCAAACAGCAGAAGGTTGGGTTTTGGATGTATTTGTTTGTTTTTGTTGGTGATTCAGGTTCTCTAGTTTCTGCATCCAAGCACTGCTTTTTAAGATTTATGAAAGCGTGTTCAACATTTTATCCCTCAGATTTTGGAAAGCACTTCAGAATTTGAAACCTTGGGTCAAGTGCTATAGCTGTGTTTAGAAATCTCACACAGATACCTTTTTTGCATTTTCTCAAATCTGCCATGAAAATATTCTTAAAATGAACAGCATGTGCTGGGGCATCTTCATCCCAGACTACTATAACATGAAATATATGGCAGAAAGCATTTGACATACAATTCTCCCTTAGGAATTGAGTTATACATTTAATTATTGGATTTTTTCACATGAATTATCAGCATCTAAGCATGTCCTCTGGAATGGTGGCTGAAGCATAAAGGATATGCAAATGTTCAGAACATCTAACACATAAATACCCCTCAGCCCCTGCTATAGAAGTGCTATGAGAATGCCGTTTCTTATTTTCAGGTGACATTGTAAAGAAATGGGCAGTATTATCTCCTCCAAACATAAACAAACTTGTTTGTCTTAGCACATCCCTGAACAGAAAATAGGACTGAGTGAACTTACTTGTAGGCTCCAAATTTTTAAATTGTTTTGTTTGGGGGGGTAGGGGCAGTTATGTAATGATCTACTTTTGTAAATTGTACTTTCACAATAAAGAGATCACATTACACTACTTGTATAAGGTAACAGAAAAATACTATTTCTTTTATCATTTTATAGTTCATATATTTGTAATAAAAATAATATAAAGTGGTAAATATATACTTTGTATCCTGTACTGTAAATTGAAAATGTAGAAAAACATCCAAAATATTTAATAAATTTCAATAGGTATTCTATTGTTTAGCAGAACAATTAAAACCGTGATTAGTCATGATTATTTTAATCACAATTAATATTTTGAGTTAATCATGTGAGTTAACTGCAATTAATTGACCGCTCTAATGTATACATTTTTATTGTACATGCCAATGAAGTTTTTCTTTACTTACCATGGTCATCAAGAAGAATATTTTCAGGTTTCAAGTCTCTACAAAACAAATGAAACAAAGAACCAGTTGTCTAAAAGGGAAAAATTATAGCTACTATCAATTGTAGTTTATTGCAAAAACTACAAAATTGCTTTCCTGAGAAAATTGGAACTTAGGTGTGAAGAGACTATAAAAATATCAAGTTTTGCAACTTTAAATTTCTAATTTAAACATGGTGAACTATAGAGTAAGAAGTTTTACAGTAGAGATTGTCAGAAACTGTTCCTCTTTCCTCTCTGCAGAAGACTTTGATTAATCCAAAATAAAATTTCAAGACCCCTCCCCCATACATCATGGATGGCAGGGGTAAGGGGCTGACGGGGAAAATCCCAGGAGGGGCCTGGTACCCACAACATTGCACTCACTGGCAATGGTAGGGAAAGTGGAACGAGGTGGCTCCAGCTCGCTCTCCTCTCCAAGCTGCATTGCTCAGGGGAGGGGCAGGACCAGCCTTGCAATCATTAATGAGAATTGGATAGATTTATAATTTAACATGATATCCCTTTTTATGTTTTCAAATTATTTCATTTTTCATAGCATAAAGACAACATACAAACTGAAACAGAAAACTTAACCTAGCTATAATTATCATTAAAAGATAATAACCTTATTAACAGACCACAGTAATTATAATAAATAGGGACAATTCTGAATAAAAGAACTAGATGTATTGAACAATTTAGATCAAATTAAAACTGGTAACACATCAAGATTCATATGTGTAAGTTAAGCCATTTCTCAGCAATTCACCTTTATTTTATTGCTGATGACATGCATTTGTTAAGTTTTACTGAGTATTTAACCAGTGAAACAAGCTAGAGGAAGACTATTGAGGGATCAACAAAACAATGTAGTAAGTGCAAAATGTTTGCAAATGAAGATTAAAAACAAACACGCAGCAAAAGGTTAAAACTACGCAGTTTAAAATAGTGGTTTTCAAATTGTGGTCCACGGACACCAATGGTTCTGCAGATTATATGTCTAATCGATCCATGAAAGGCAACTATGAAAATAAAGTTAAAATCCCAGAAAAGGCATTCTATTTTTCTAATCAATCCAAAGTATACAATTACCCCCACCTACTGGTTAAAACCCCAAAGTGTTGTTGTTATAGAAGCCCACACCCTTTTCTTTTGCCGAGTCAAATGCCATGCGTACATTATAGTTACATTTGGTTCAGTCAGTTTCAGGCCTAACACTAGTGTAGTCAGGGTTCATACACCATCAGTTGAATTTCCAAAGAGGTCCTCAATTTGGACTTTTTTAGGGGTCTGCAAAGTCCCCAAAGTTACAGAGTCTCTGGTTTTGCTGCCACCATTCAGATGCAAAAACACTTTGAGAATCAAAGAAGGAGCACGTTGGAATTTCTTCCTGTGAGACACCCTCAAGATCTTTTAACTCTTCAGTTACTCTTAGTAGTTTGGATATGCAGTCTTGAATATGTGCACACACAATCTCTCCGCTTTCTAGGATATAGGAATCAGATCATGTTCTTAAAAGAGAGTGATTTTTATTTAAAACCCCACATTTAGTAAAATATTATTTGCTTCCGAGGTGTTCCAGAGCAAACAAAAAATGAATTAAAAATAGAGAGAAGTGCTTCCCTGGAGGACAGCTTGGAAAGCTACAGTATAAGAGGGTAGTAAAGTGTGCTCAGCACAGAGAAGTCCAACAAACACAAAAATAAAGAAAATAACCTGATCACATCTGACTAAACATTCCCTGTTCTACTCATATATCTGTAGTTGCAACACTTAGGCCTTCCCTAGACATGGACATCACTGGATTCCCCATGCCTGGCTCTTTACAGGTCCTTAAAGGAGCTCTTTCCTGGCCAATAAAGGAAACAGGAAAGGCTGCTGTTTCCAATTCAAAAAACATACTCTGTTTTCACTGGCTCTCCTGGCCAATTGCCAATTCACTGCCTGCTTCTCTAAGACTTACTAATACTCATTGCCTATGGCAAGGCAATTAGGTCTAAAGAGTTAAATTTTTTTCTTAGTAATTGTTAGTTACCTGAATGGCTGAACACATCCAGAAAACGGTGCTAACTCCTTCTCCCTTCATTCACCATAGATGTTTTCTAGTTTTATTCCTTAAGGATCACTGAATATCAGACCTTATTTCCAAATGCCTACTTTGTTGACCATTTACATATTAAATAGAAGCAGATTTACAAAATTTTTACAAAAGTATTAGGACTGAACAGAAGACTTTTTCCTGAGTGTGCACAAATTGTTCATGCTCCAATATACTAATGTGTATATATCTCTGCTTACTGATTCCCTTGCACATGGAGATGTGCAGAAGGCAATGACGATAGTTTTGATTTTTGTCTGAGATTTAATTCTCCTGGGTTATTTGCAGTGACATTCTGCTGGAATGAGATTATTGCTGAACTTCAAACAGCTTTATGAGACTAATATATCTAAGAAGTTATTTCACCAATTTCTATCTCATAATGTATTATATTGCATAAGGAGAGGCTCAAACCTGAGCCAAAACATACAAATTCTAGAATTTAACACAAAACAGGAATCTAACAAATAGGTACAACTCAATTTCTTTCAGGTTAGGTTTTTTTCAGTTTAGGTTAATAATATTAAACAAACTAGGTTCAAACCCTAATCAAATCTCCACAGCTTTTCATTTAACTTCATTTTCCTTTGATTTAAAGGATCCAGCCACAGCTCTGATGAAGGGGCAGCACTACAGAAAAGAGTCTAGCTCATCACAGTTTCTAGCTCACTTTCTAGGCTCATCTCAAAAGCCACCACAATTTAGCACAATTAGCAGTGCCCGATCTATGACTCTAAGATGTATTCACAGAGTTGGGTGGAAAACAATATAAGAATGGCCATACTGAGTGAGATTAGTGGTTCCATCTTACTTAGTATCCTTTATTCTGATAGTGGCCAGTGACAAAAGTTTCACAGAGAGCAAACAGAACAGGGCAGTTTATAGAATGATCAATCCCCTGTTCTGGCACTCCAAGATTTAGGGACACCCAGAACTGCACCCCTGACTGTCTTTGGCCAGTAGCCATTGATGGACCTATTCTTTTTGGACCCCATAATGTTTTAGGGCTTCACAATAATATTTTTGGCAATGAGTTCTACAGGTAGCCTGTACATTGTATGAAGTAGTACTTTCATTTTGTTTGTTTTAAACCTGTTGGGTATTCAGTTCATCAGATTACTCCTGGTTCTTGTATTATGTTTTCCACTTTGTTCATATTCATGATTTTATAGACTTCTATCATATCCCACTCTCAGTAAACTCTTTTTTAAACTGAAGCTCCAAAACACTTTGGAGAGTAATATTCGGTCTTAGTGACTTATTACCATTTAATCTTTGTTCAGCAACTAGTGCCAGCTATTGCAAATGTCAATCATATCTATAAATACTCCTTTCACTCAAACTATTTTAAAAAGGAAAAGAAATCAAATGCTGTTCATGAAGAATTGGCATATTGCTTCTTAACTAAGTAAGAAACACACATGTACAGATATAGACAGTAGACCAGGACAATAATAATTTTTAGTATTGTTATTATAAACTGCTAACCCAGTATGTAAGAAACATCAATAGCTATATACTATTACAAAAAGTTGAAGTACTTCTAAAATTAAAAGTGGTATTAGGGGAAGAAAGATTATTTTGAAATGAAGCCACAAGTTTGCCGTTGACTTCTTGTAATACCTTGGACAAGTTATTTGACCATTGCATGTCTCATTTCTTCCCCATGCTCAACATTTTAGCTATGGAGAAGAGTGCTGAGCCCCTTTTTTATAATTTTATACAAATACACACAAGTCCAGATTATGCTAGCTGCTTTACAGAACAAATTAAGAGGTAAGATGCCTGACCCAAAGTGTTTACAATTCAGTTTAGCCTCACTCACTGCGGATCTAACATATACTAGATGTTAATGACAGACACAGACAATACAAAATTAAGTCATGTGGTTATTTGGTTACGGTATGTGCACATCTTAATGGTTCAGTAAATTTAATAAAAAATGTCCTGTGGAAGATAGAGTCTGGGCTAGGAAAGCAACCATGGATTAGGAGAGATATTTTAGATGGGTCCCATGGCAAGGGGAATTCTCCACCATTAAATTTGTACCTGCAGATATCTCCACTTTCTACATCTGAATATTGCTGTCTGTAACACTCATTTCCAGTGAGAATACTTCTGTTATTGTGTAGTAAACAACTATGGATTGATTTTCATTTTAAATATATACTGACTTTTTGGATAAGAATATTTATAAACAGAAGAGGGTATGAGAGGCAACATTTCCAATTCAGAGAAGTCAGGAAAAAAAAGCTACACGGTCATTAACACATATAAATAGGTATACAAAATAACCTAACTACTTTGAAACAAAAAAAGTCAATTTAATCTTATAAAAGCATGCAGAGTTGACAAGTTTCAAGGAATACACGATTATAGTTAAAACTTACCTGTAAACAATTCTCTCTCTGTGTAAGTCCTCCAAGCCGCAGCAAAGCTCTGCAGCATAGAAAACAGCCCTTTCTTCATCAAAGCCAGAATTTCCCATGTTGTAAATGTGAAACTTCAAATCCCCTCCATTCATAATGGTTAATACTAAACATAGGGCATCTTTAGTCTCATAGGTGTAGGATAAACTAACCTAAAGACAAAAAATACTTGCTGATTTATGCATAACCCTGAATGTCATCCCTTTTTTCTAATTCAATCAGTAGATAGCTGATTAGAAAAGAACTAAGTAGGCAATAGTTAATACTGCTAATATTATGTTGCAGATAAGCAGACATTTTTTACTTTTCCAGGGAGTATGGGAAAAGCCAACAAATCATCACCATTGTTAATTTTGTGGCAAAAGATTTGAAACTGACCATTAGGACCAAAACTACAGTGTGATTAAAACTTGTAGAGTAGAATGGCTTATACTCCATGCAACACCATCCCGACACTGGATCACTTATTACCAGTGCCATTCAATTGTCAATTCCAATTATGTGAAGATAATAACTTGCACAGAGTACCTTTCAATGAACACTTAGAAATGAATAATCACTGTAAAAAAGTGAGACAGAGAAGAAGAGACACTGTAAATTACTCAAGGTCAGAGAGGGTCAATGACAGAACAAGGTATATTACTAAGAATGCCCAAGTTCAAGTCCCTTACTCTAGCCACTTGACTAGTCTTTTTTTTTTTCTTTTAATAGTGGCACCCTCTAATAGTGAAATGAAGAACTGCATTAAACCAAGCATATCTCCTCTCATTGGTTGGCTATAGGCACAGTATCCAGAACAAGGCATCAGCAGGGCAAGCAGAGAGTTGAAAAAGCCATAGAGGGCAAAGGAGACAAACTAAATAAAAATACCAAGTAGAAAAAAGCTACATCAGAACAGCCACAGGAATCTGCATAGCATTCTGCATACAAAATACATCTCAAAATGCTTGATTAAATTCAGAGCCAACAGAAACACCGAACACTAATTGTCCAACAAGTGAAACACTCAGTCATGATGTGAATCCCAAACACCTGAAGTATGTCTATACTGCAATTAACAGCCTGTGCCATCTGACTCAGAGTCATGGGGCTTACTTTGTGAGGCTGGAGCCCAGGCTCTAGGAAAGGAGTAGGCAAGATGTGTCCCATCGGTCAAATGCAGCCCACCAAGCCTTTAAATCCAACCTGCAGCCCACCCCTCCAGGACCCTCAGGCATGGAGTAGCCTCACACCATGAAGCGACTGGCTCTCAGCAAATTCACGTGGGAAAGTAGAGGCTTCACACACTGCCTTCACCTCCAACACAATCTCTCAGCTCCCGTTGGCTGAGAGACTGTGCTGGGGGCAGAAGCAGCATGTGAAACCTTCCCCCCCCTCCCCCCCCCCCCACACACACACAGCACAGAGAGAGCCACATGAAACAGCCAGCAGGACTTGAGCCTGGAGCTGTGGCAGGCAGGACGCCTGCCTGAGGGTTCTGCTGAGCTGCTGGCCAGCAACCACCTAAGTAAATGCCTGCCAGCCAAATCCTACATCTGACACCACATCTCATTTCATATCCCAACTCCTTACCCCAAGTTATCACCCCTTTCTGCCCCAGCTCACCATTCAAACCCTCTGCACCCCCTCTCTCCCAGGTCACAACTCCCTCCCAGACCCTGCAACTCTTCCCACACTCCTCCCCCACACCAGATTCCTCTTCTGCACCCATATCACCACCTGGACCCTGCACTCCAATCCCCTGCCTCAGATCACAACCCCTTTCTTTTCTCAAACTCCCTCTGACTCCCCTCCCTCTTCTGCACCTCAATCCTCTACCCTTAGCTCCCTTCTACACCTGGCCTCTGTCCCAGACCCTCTCCATTTAAAAGTGCAGCCCTTGACCACTTACCAACATTTTAGAGTGGCCTCCTAATAAAAAATTATTGCCCAATCTTGCTCTGAGACCCTGCAAGCTGAAAGAGTCCCAGAGCCTGAGCGCCATCATGAACCCAGAAGTCTGCTATAATGAAACAGCCCTTTAGCCCAAGCTCTGGAAGCCGGAGTCAACTAGCCCAGGCCAAATGCAGGTATCTAACTGCAGTGTGGACAGAGCCACAGATAAAAAAGGATTATGTGCTTTCAGAGATTTTTCAAGAGATTAAAAAAAAGAAAGTTGATGAGATAAAGAAATACAGGAATGCTGTTCCAGACCACACAACTGAAGAAGGAAGCCTAGTACCTGTGGCAAGATTGTGCGAGAAGAAATAAGACTGGAGAGATAGCCTGTGGCTATTTCAAGACTACAATTCCTGCTCAGGCCAATACTCAAGTTAATTAACTGGCAATTATGCTCCACAAACATTTGTTTCAGTAAACAGAACATTGTGGCTTACCCTAGAACGTACATGGTCAGAGTTCAACAAATCAAGCAATCTACTCTCCCGTGGTGAGTAGATTTTAGCCCGCCCGGGCAGTGCAATCTGCGCGTGCGCTTCTGCGCGGCTGGCAACCAGGACTCACCACCACTTGGTGAGCCCTGCACGTGGTCTTCATTGGTATTTATAAAAGTTTTAAGCAATTAACTGGCAGTTGATTAACTTGCATTATTAGAGTAAAATCTCTAGTCTAGATATATTCTGTGTGAGGAAAAAGTCTGTGGAAATAATTAAAACATGCAAAAGGCAGTTTTGAACAGGTTTCTAGTCAATGTATCTGTACAGTGGCACTTTCCCTACAAAAACTGTCTCTCATTCATATTCCTAATCCTGCCCATGTGCTGTAGGATGTGTTGATTTAGGGATTTAAAATCCCATTTAGTCAGTTATCTGGTTAAACAGAGTTCAACTGGTTAACCACTTAAATGGGAGTGTGTGGGCTGTATCTGGCCCCCTGACATGGGCAGGGAGTTCTCTGGCCAGACTGTAGTATTCCTCACCCGTGGTGGGCCCCATCAGGTTGGAGCAGCCCCCTGCTCACTGTAACCTAAGTATAACCTGGTAAGAGTGACGCTTACCAATTAACCATTCATATCCCTAGTTGATATCAGTGCATGCTTGGGAAGCCCAGCAATTCCTTATTTCCTCAAGGTGGCAGCAAGATGGAATATTTTCTCTCACATGCAGCAAATAAACTCTGAGATGTTGTCCTACACAAAGGCGAATGGCTAACAGAGGTACAGATGGACAGGCTGATAAATCTATGCAACTGAAAAACTAAGAGAGAACCAAGTTGCAGCCACATACACACAGGGCTGGAATGCGATTAAGTAGAGTTGACACGTGATAAGTCCACATGATTACAAGCAGTGTATTAAATAGGGACAAAGTCAAATGCAGAGTCAGTCATGTTAAATTAAGCTGCTCTATTTCCACAAGACAAATGCAACTCCTAAGTGATATAGTCTGAACTGCCTTCTAATTTCACTCTTCCCAGGAGAAGGAGATTCTATAGTACACATTTTCTCAGAGACAGAATGGTGGCCCCCTTATCAATGTTTAAGTAGATTCTATATTGATAAATTCTCTCATGCATGAGTTAGTCTTTAAAGTTAACGGGCCTTCATTTCAAAGGACTTGAACATGTTAGCTTTTATAGCTAGCTATGTGCTCATTACCATGAACAGATGGGATTAGCATTGGCCATAGAACAGGAAGAGAGTCAATATGATTAAAAGATTAAAGCCAAAGGGACCATTATGATTATTTAGTCTGCTCTCTGGCATAAAAAATGCTATAGAATTTTTCTGTGTGATTCCCGTTTCAAGCCCAGTAAAATGTGTTAGAGCAAGAGCTTCTCTTTTAGAAAGGTATATTTAGTCCTGTCAAAAGACAGAGGATCTATCACACCCTTTGGAAAGTTGTTCTAATAGTAAATTATGCTCACTTAAGTTGCATTTTGTTTCTAGTCTGAAGTTGTCTAGCTTCAGTTTCCAGTCATTATATTATATATACCTGGTCTACTAAGTTAAAAAGCAGTTTTCCCCCATGTATATATACACACATTTTAAATGTGATCAAGATCCCTTTCAAACCTTTTCTTGGATAAACTAAACTGATTGAGCATCTTTAATCTCTCACAATAAGGGTCCTTTTTGAATTTTCTCCACTTTGCCAACATTCTTTTAAAAAAAAAAAAAGAGTTGAAACCAGACTGGACACAGTATTCTGATAATCAGAGCAGATAAAATATTTTTTAATTTGAAAACTGGATTTGTTTAAAAAGAAATTAATTACTTTTTTAAAAAAAGGTGCTGCTCATGGAACTCCACCATTCCCCACTCCATATTCTTCACCTACCAGTCTTGGGGATGGGAAGCTTGAAATCCGTGTCTTTCAGCAAGGTAGGAGCTTTTGCCCAGTGGGGAGGGAATGTTGGAGTTACACCTGCCAGGGCTCAGGCTTCAGCACTAGTGGGGTAAAGCTCTGAGCCCCATAAGGGCCTCTGAGAGGCAGATATCCTGAGTCCTGGCAGGTGCACTCCAGCTCTCAAACTTCTGAGGACTGTCATATGTCGTCTTATGTGGCTCAGAAGATCAGTAAGTTTGCCAATTTTGTTGTAAATTGAATTTAAGATTAACAACATGTTTTGACAAACTTTTTCCCTGATGTATCCAACATATTTAAGGTAGTTTTATCTATCTAGAGAACTTTTAGCAAAAACAGCAGGTGCATGACAACAGTTAGTACATGGCACATTGGAGCATTGTAGATTTACATCCCAGCTTGCTGCATACTAACTGTTCACCTAGACATAAAAAACAAATGCTAACCACACTTTAAAATGCAGGCTCTGTGCAATTCCAATTGAATTCCAATTTCTATCTTGACATGAATGAATTTTAAAAGCCTTCTGCTAAAAATAAGTATCATTCATTATTCTAACATAATAAAATGCAAATATACCATTTAACACTTTGCATAAATGTATGTTAAGCTATATAATTTCTTAAATACGTGTATATAAATCTAAAGCTAGATTCATTAAGACTTAGGTCCTAGAAAAAAAAATCACAAGAATAAACAATGGGATCCACAAAGCCTGAGTTAGGCATTCAAGCTCTCAGTACAATGAATAGGAAAAGAAGTGCCTTATACCAGAGATATCCCCAGAGGGGAGCAGGACTTGGGGTGGAAGTAACAGATGTGTCATTTCTGGGACCTCCATACCAGCCAGTCACACAAGGCCTGGCTCTGCCTTAGACTATGATACACAAATCAGCCTGCTAATTCAGGGCAATAGGAAGAGGTCTATCTCTGTGATTCTCAGCAGTGAACCCTCTCTGGAAGGCAAGCACCTAAGCCATTTTTTCCAAAAAGCCTTGGGGAAGGAGGACCACCTCCCTTATAACTTTTAGTTCAACTGAGAATGTGGGAGAGCTCCAATTCAAATGACCCTTACACATAGTTAAGAGATGGGAATCTACCATCTAGCCTAGCCAGATGGAAATAAAAACACCAGCATGAGAATGAGTTCACAGCCTGGATTAGGAATGTTAAATTGTGAATAACTGACTTATCAAATTGTCAATGCATTTTGCATTGACTATTTGAGTCCATAGGGCACCTAGGGCTGTTGCTACACTTCAAAGGCAAAAGTGCCGCTGTGGACTCCGCCGCTGATCTTGGGCTACACGTGGCAGTGCTGCGAGGAGCCCGGTGTCAGGCTCCTCATTGCATTTCAAAGCGGCAGTACCACGTGGAACCCGTGAAGCCCAGGAACATCAGGCTCATGTGGCTTTTCAAAGCAGTAGCACCACATGGGGTCAGTGGGGGAGTCCCCAGCTGCTCTCGGGCTCCACGCAGTGCTGCCACTTTGAAACATCATGTGCAGCCTGGGGACAGACACTGGGCACACTGTGCTACAGGCTGAACCTCTTAGCCAGGACTCTCTGGTCTGACAACATCCCTGGTCGGAAGGACTAGGGATGTAAAAAGTAGTCAATTGACTACCCAATAAGCTTACATTTATTGGGTAGCTGAGTCAACTACTTGAATTGCCCCCACTCCACCCTTGCTGCCTCTGTATCAGAGGCAGCAAGGGAGGGGAAAAGGAGCAGGAGCTGGTGCTTGGGGGAACGAGCTTAAAAGCCAGTTCCCCACAGCATCATCTCCACAGTGCAGAGGGGAAGGGGAACAGGGGAGTCAGAAGCACAATGGGGATTGGAGGATGATGCAATCCCCACTCGCATTGGGTTCCCCATTGCGCTTCCCCCTAGTTATCAACTAATCGAGTAGTTGATCAACTAATTGAGCTACTCGATTAGCTGATTAATAAAAATTTAATATCCCTAGGAGGGACCAGAAATGTTCCAGGACCAGAGAGTCCCGTGGAGGGCTGGTAGCCCTGCAGCAGGGCTGGAACTCAGTAGCGAGGCTGCCCTGTGCCAGTGAAACCAGGAGCCCAGCAACAGGGCTGCCACCCGGTACCAACACTACAGGGGTAGTTTGGGAGGGCCAGTAGGCAGCGAGGATGCCTGGTGGGCTAAAGCCCAACAGCAGGGGTGCCGCCTGGCAGCAAAACTGCCCAGTAAGATCGGGAGTCCGACCGCGGGGCTGCCTGGCAGTGGGGCCAGGAACCTAAAGTGGGGCTGCCAAGTGGCACAGCAAAGAGCCCAGCAGTCCTGCTGCCACCCAGTGGAGAGCTGTCTAGTGAGGTTGGGAGGCAACAGAGCTGAAGCTTAAGTGGGGCTGCCACCTGATGGTACACCCGGACGCCAGCAGGGGGCACTGATCCACTAAGGGCTGTGACAACCCCATCACTGCAAGCACAATGAGACTGGGAGCCCTGAGCTGAGGGTCCGGTGGCAGGGGAAAGCCAGCTGGGAGGCTGGCAGCAAGGCTATGGATGGAGGGAGCCAGTAGAAGGGAGGAGCCAGAAAAGACCTTCCCTGATCTGACAAAATCCCTCATCTGGGACTGGTCAGGCCCCAAAGGTGCTAGACCAGAGACGTTCAACCTGTAGTCCCGTTTTTTATTAGGGGGCTAGGAAGGAATTTTTCCCTCACACTGCCAGATTGGCCCAGGTGGACTGTGGTTTCCCAACACAATTTCCCCATGGGTAATTAGGGACCCAATGGGACAGGTAAAAAGGTTAGGTTAAGATGTCACAGCTTAGAAGGTGGCAGGTGTCCAGGGTAGATACTCATCCTATGGGGATGATAAACCAATTAGCTAATAAACCAGAGTTGGAAAGGGATTTAAGGGAAGATTTCCCAAAAGGCAGCCTAGAAATGAGGATTGAGGCTCCTAACGTCTAATACAGTGGGGAAACAACCCCCTGTTTTTCCAGCCTCCCTTAATGTCAATATGAGAGGCAGGCAGCAGGATCCCAGCAACAGCCTGGGACTCAGTGAGGAAAGGGAAATCCCAGATAGATGAAAGAATCAAGACCTGAACTGTATGATTTATTGCTGGGTAATTCCAGATAAATGTATACAACTGCCATCTAAGTAATACAGTTGCCACTTAATTAAACTCGTCTGCATCATCATCCAGAATAGCCAGGATAAAGAGGAAGTTGTTTTCCTAAAGTAAAGTTCAAAATAGTACAAATATAAAACCAGATTTAAATCAATGAATTAAAATCAAGGTTTCTTGCTTTCTAATTAAAATCATGATTCAAATTGGTGATTTAAAATCTAATCTATTTAAATCAATCCAACCTGTCAGTAATCAGTCATGTCACATAACATAGTAATATTGCCTCCCTACTTCAACTTGACCTATCCCTGCTCTTTTAACAACCACATCACACAGGGAGCGTTAGAGTAAGATTACTTTTATTCTTTTGAAGAAATGTTGAATTAAACTCCCTTCAGCATTTTAAAACTTTTATACATGGAAGAGTGTTACTGTACAATTAGATGTAGCAAGAGCAAACAAAGTTTCAGTTTTAATATCCAGTGCAGCTTTATAACTTATAATTGTGGGGAAATTGTGTATTGTGAGCCTTGTCTTTACATGAAGATAAACATTATCCTTTATAAAAGATGCTATTTATGTATGGCTTAAGATGCTAATGAGTTTTCTCTGGCCAGCATGATTTCCCTTCTTTGGATACCAAAATGTTATGTTTGTTTAGAATAAATTCCATCTTCTCCTTCGCAGAATCTATGAAAGCAAAAACTTAGAATCTCATGCTTTATAATTCTCTGTAACAAAGAAAATACATCTATTAATGGATTTTAACTAGACATTTACCTAAAGCTAATATTTAAATAATAGCAAGTCAATGATAAAAATAAACGATAAACTGTTTGACATATATTCCTTGAGTGTTTTAGGCCATTACATCAGTTAGTTAGTGATCTGGTCTCTAAGTTGGTCATAATTTATTGGGAAATATCATGGTGAAAGAGCTGAAATATGGAAATGTTGCTCACTTTAAAACCATTAGCACTCATACTCTTTATATCATACTTTACATAGCTTTTCAAATCTTCCTCTCTAATCCCTTCAACTTTAATGAACAGGCAATAAGAACTTTGACATCCAAATTGCAATAGAGCAAATACTTTTAAGGATTCTCCTAGCATGTGTATGGCATTATAGCAATGAAAGAGGTTGAAATATCTACAGACAGAAAAACATACATTTAAAAACTCATCAGAAAATTAAGTGATATTATAGACCAGCAGTGAATTATAATTCTCACTAGTCTGGTATATTGTACCACACTATGTTTTCATTGACATCCTGGTTCTCATTAAATCTGCGCTTGGACTCTGTAGCTCTCCGCACAGCATTTCCCCAGAACTTGGGATCAGCTGGGGAATCCGCAGCTGACCTCGGGCTCTGCATGGTGCTGCACAGCTGACCCAGGGATCAACTGTGCAGCACTGCCACTTTGAAGTACCTCCTCTTCGCTGCCTTTTTCTGATAGAGGCAGCAAGGGGAGAGAATCGACTAGTCAACAGACTATCTGATAAGCATTTGCTTATTGGAGAGTCAACTAGTCCTTAACATCCTTACTTTAAATCACTTCTGGAGCACCATGTAGTGAGCTCCAGGTGGCTCTAAGCGCTGAGGGCCGGAGCAGGGCACCACACTGCAGGGAGCACTGAGGTCTGAGGTGGGTTGGCTAAGCACTGTGCCGGCCCCTTCAAATATAAAAGAGTACTGTTGTCCAACTGCCACTGGAAGAGACAGGAATAAAGAAATGCCTACGAGACACAAACGCGTATATTTCACAAGGGCAGAAATAAATACTTACTACAAATCTACTGTTCACTTTTTCTAAAATTCTTTTTTCATTTAATGCCATTGATTCGCCTTTTCTCTTCTTTATTCTTTTTTTTTCTAGCTTTTTACAAGCATACATTTTTCCTGTTGCCCTCACTTGGCAAGCACACACCTAATAGAAAGAAGAAAGATGTGCCAAATGTATCAGGTTTTACACTGGAATAAATACAGTTTTCTCTTTTTTAACTCCCTTGGGTGCTTTGGGAACAAATAAAACAAGAGAACCAATTCAACTGTTTCATGGATGCATACGCTGGGTTGTTTGGTTTGGGGTTTTCGTTTTTTTTTTAAACAGAAAACAATGGAAAACTGTTGTATAAACCAACTGTCTTGTTAGATGCAAGTGTTTAAGAGTATAAAATGCTGTTTTTTCAGTTTGGCAAATTGGTGATTTACAATTGATCCAGTCAAATCTGTTATTTATTCACAGAATGAAGAGCATAAATTACCTTTCCCACAAATGCCCTTCAAGGATTCACAAACAAATAGATATCTCACCTCTCCAAATCCTCCTTTGCCTAGTACTCGGTAGTGTCTAAATGTCTTCTTGGTTACTGGCTGCCTAATTGACAGAATGGAATAATTACTAATCTCATTTACATTGTTTTCTTTTTTTCAGAGCCGTTTGTTTCTGTTTCTTCCCTCATCCTATATATCTTCCATGACCACCAGACAATTCAATGTCTTTCCTCCTGCTGAATGACTAAAAGGATTAGAATACAAACTGAATACCAAAAGGAAAGGGTGTTTTTGCTTATAGGCACTGGCTCCCCGTTATGGGCAGCACGCATTTACAACAAGCAGAATGAACAAAAATGTAGGGTCTATGCTACCACTACACATGTTAGTTGTTGTTCTCATGCATGTTTGTGAGGAAACAATGTTTTCAACAGGGATTTTCTAGTGTTCATCACTGACTCAACTCTGTTCCCAATTAAGCTTTTACCACCTTGTTTGTTCTGTTTTTCAGAGGTATTTGGTCTAATGATCTATAAATAAGTTTCCTAGTTTTCCTCCTGTGTCTACCTCTAACTTGCTTAAACCAAGAGTCTTCTAGTAGTAGAAGCCTGCAGCGAAAGTCATGGTTAGGCACCTAGGAGCCCAAAGGAGCAGGACTGATTGTCAAAAGTCCTGAAAATCCAGCAACTGCTACTGACATCATGCAGCTTCTAGGCGACAGCTCTTCTGAAAAATCAGGTCACTTCTTTAATGGCTTAAAATTTGGATTTAGGACCCTGAACACAGCCCTCTATTTTTAAAATCTTGGTCTTTATGATTAGGCAAATCACTTAACTTATGCCTCAATTTTCCAACCTGTAAAACCAGTTAATTACCTTACCATCTAGAGGGCTGTAATGATTAATAGAATTGTATTATAAACAGCACCCAAGGCCCCAATCAAGCTCAGAACCCCACTGGGGTCTAGGAATTACAAACACACAAAGATTTGTAAACATTTAGCGTAATTAAATGTAAAATGCTCTGAGATCTTTTAGGTGGATTTAATTATTAATACCATGTCTACTACAACTCTGTTGTTTGTTATTTCCTTTGCCCATTACATCTTTTCTTTTCCCTGTCTTTGGGGCAGGGAATGTCATTTACTATATTTGTACAATTGAACCCCAAGTTGGCTGGCTTTTATGAAGTACTGCAGTGAGTGTTAAATAAAACATGCCTTACCTTTCCAACCATTTCCACTGTAAAAAACGGGAGAAATAGATGCTTCGTTGGTAAGCCTCAAATGGTTCTCCACTTAAATAATCATGAACAACCCTGCAAAAGCAATCCAAGTTTATGTTGAGCTATAAGGGATGAGAAGTTGCCACTTGATATATCTGAATGGATGTCAAATGAATTAACCTGTAGGGAAGGTAGAGTGAACATACTACAGCACTTACACAATGAGTTTGCCATAGTTTTACGGTGCCTGCCTCAGAGAGACAGCAAATAGTACAATTCAATTGAGAACTAGGTCTGTTGTGTCACCAGTGAATGCTGGAACCTTTAAAATAATTCTTGAGGAATTAGAGATCAAATCAACTGACTAGTCAGAGCTAATTTTAAGTTGACATAGGAAGTGAAACATCCCCCCACAAACATGGCCTGTTTGGGGATTGCATAGAGGCCTGCATTTCCTTCCCCTGTCGACCGTAACAAAATCCAATTCTGGGACAAGAGGTGAGCATGTCAGGAGTGGAGACAAAAACAGAAGCACTTTTCAGCAGCTTTCCAAGGCTAGCCTGATCAGAGGGATGTGCCTTACTTTAAGAGCTGATATCACTGTCCTATCAGGAGCATAGATGCAGACATTTTAAAAGATGTCTGTACATCAACAGTCTGGTATTACTGAAAGAGGGATGAGATTGCACTTTAGCTAAATCAAAAGACCCTGAAGCACTCCAACTGTGCTTCTACATTTTACCCACACAAATTCCTTTCCCAGAAATTCTCCATCACTTATACCTTTCCCAGAGATAGCATCTAACCTCTGCCCACAATTGTTTTTAGAAGCATCACTCAACAGTACAATTACCAGCTTCCCACCTACTTCTGGTAGCTGTGTAGTCAGTGGAATGAGTTTTCAGACCCACCCCAGCAGATACTAATGGTAAAATAATAGTTGATATTTAGTATCATTGATAGCTACAGTTTCTCTTCTATGAAAACATCTCAAACAACTGGGACACAGTTCATCAGATTACATTACAACTGACAAAAAATGTCATCGCAATGTTAGATCTCTGAAGACTCACTAGACCGGAGGTCAGCAACCTTTTCAAACCAAAGAGCCAAACTACATTAAAATTCGGAACAAGTGATCAACAAAAGAGCCATATAAGAATGCCCATTTACATAACTGCAAATATACAATGCAATATTATTAATAATTCAGATAATGATTAATAATAGCATAAGTTGAAACACTGTACTCACAGACTAATTAATGGGACTTCTGTTGCTGCATCTGTTTGCACATTTCTTTGAAGTTTATGTCATAACTGGTCAAATCCAACTTCATGCATGCATTCAGGCTGTCTTCTGTCAATCTTATGGTAGAGGGCTGGTAATGTAGGGGTGCAGGAGTCTGGGTTCGGGTGCATGAGGGGCTCAGGGCAGGAGAATGGGGTGAACTATGGACTCAGCGCACAAGGTTGGGGTGTGTGGAGTTGCAGGAGTGTTATGACTGGGGATGTGGGGGTGCAGGAGTCTGGGGATGTGGGGATATGAGGGGCTCAGATCAGAGGTTCAGGTGTATGATGGACTCAGGGTTGGCATGTGTGGGGGTGCAGGAGTGTTATGATGCTGCAGTCAGATGAGGGCTTAGCCTCAATTGGGGGCTTGTTGGCCAAGCTTCATTTAAAATATATATATTATGTCCAGCACAAAAGGTTTCAACATTGTCTTGATTTATGGCAGGAGTTGGGAACTTTTTTGGGGTTGGAGGCCACTGATGCACACAAAAATCAACCACCTAAGAGGCAAAAAAAACCCTTCAATAACCCCCAAACCTCACTGATGTGACCCCCCAACTGAAACATCTCTACATCTGGAGCACCAGGGGCATTAGTGGAGAGTGGGGCAGGGAGGACTGAGGTTCAAGGCCTTAGGCCAGATTTACTCTTCTGCGGTTCCAGGGTTAGTGGATTTTTTAGGGCCCCCTTAGGCTCTGAGGGGGGGGCCAAAATTTAGGGGTTAAGAATGTGGGACAGGGCTGCCAGTGAATGTGATAGGGTTGGGAGTGCAGAATCTGGTGGGAGGAAGTAAGGTGTTGGAGGGGGTACAGGTGAGAGGTCTGGCCAGGGGGCAGGTTGCTTAGCAAGGTGGCAGGAGGCTGACTGCCTGGCCAGGGGGTGCCTGGGAAGTTGGTGGGGTGGGGGATTCCAGCCAGGGGACAGAGGGGGATGTCTGGCCAGAGGGTTGGGGTCAGGAGCGCAGGGGATGTCTGGCCAGAGGGTTGGGGTCAGGAGGGATTTTGGCTAGGAGGGTAAGGGTAGTGGGTGTCTGGCTGGGAAGATTTTGGCCAGGAGGTATCTGGCCAGGGGGATTTTGGCCAGGGTTCAGGGCAAGACAGCAAACGGAGAAGGGAGGGGGAGACTGCCACTCGGTATGTGTGGTGACGGGGGCACAGTCCTCCCTAATCCACCACCTCCCGGTCCAGGGCCTTAGCAGTGGCAGGTTTGGCAGCCTATGGGGTCAGTGGGGATCTGGCCCACAACCTGCTGACGCACTCTAAATTGTTATCGGATCAGCCTGACAGTTGTCAGGCTTTCCCTGGGCCACTGCCTAACTCCCCCGCAGAATCTACCTGGCTCCATAGTTCTCGGGGTTATGGTAGCCTGCACGCTGGGGGAGGGTGTAGAAGGTCTCCTCTTCGGAGCAAGGGCCTGGTGGTCTGGGCCAGTCCTCACCCTCTGAAAGGTCCTCAAGGCCCTCCTGGCTTGGCTCAGTGAGCAGGGCAAGCCTCTGCTTCCTCTGGCAGCTGGGGACTTACTGTGCTCCTGGGCTGGGCTTTTATCCACCTGCTCCGCCTGTTGGCCTCCGTGAAGTTAAAAGGACAGGACCCAGTTTGGCCTATCCGGGCTCAGAGAGGGGGCTCTTCCCCCCCAAGGGTCAGGGAGCAGCCACCTCTGTTTGCTACATCTCCTCATATGGAAGCCATTCCAAATCCTTAATCACTTTTGGTGCCCTTTTTTGAACTTTTTAAGAAAAGATGCCAAGATATCTTTTTTGAGATAAGGCAACCACATCTGCACACAGTATTCAAGATGTGGGCATACCACTGATTAATAAAGAAGCAATAAGATATTCTGTCTTACTCTATCTCCTTTTTAATGATTTCTAACATTCAGCTTGTTTTTTTGACAGCTGCTGCACATTGAATTGATGTTTTCAGAGAACTATCCACAATGGACTCCAAGATCTCTCTAATTTAGTCTGCACCGTTTTATACAAATAATTAGTATTCTGTTGTCCACTGTGCATTACTTTGCAATTATCAACATTAAAATTCATCTGCCATTTTGTTGTCCAGCCACCAACTTTTGTGAGATCCTTTTGAAGCTCTTCACAGTCTACTTTGGAGTTAACTATCTTGAGCAGTTTGGTAACATCTGCATATTTTGCCACCTCACTGTAAACCCCTTTCTCTAGATCATGTTCTCCAGAATATGTAGAATAAGATTGGTCCCAATACAGACCAGTGTGGGACACCACTGGTTACCTCTCTCCATTTTGAAAAATGACCTTTTATTCCAACCTGTTTTTTCCCCTATCTTTTAACCAGTTATCAGTCCATCAAAGGACATTCTGTCTTATCCCATGGCAACTTCATTTGCTTAAAAGCTTTTGGTGAGGGACCTTGTGAAAGGCTTTCTGGAAGTTTAAGTACACTATATCCAATGGAGTCCCCTTGTCCACATACTTGCCGACTCCCTCAAAGAATTCTAGTAGATTGGTGAGGCATGATTTCCCTTTACAAAAACAATGTTGATTCTTCCCTAACAAACTGAGTTTGACAATTCTGTTCTTTAGAGTCAAATTGGTTGAAACTATAGTAAAGTGCAAATCGCATCAGTTTTACAAGTGGAATCTTGACTGAATCCTCCTTAAAATGGAGATGCAAACAGTAACAGCTACAGAACTTCCAGAAACCAAAAAAAACTATTTTTAGCTTGATAAACATTGTTTCGGTCTATATGTATTCAGCTCTCGCATTGTATTAGTGTTCCAGATTCTATCTTTAGACATATTTGCACAACTCCCACTATAGTCAAAGACACAATAATATCAACTTTTGTTACAGAACAGAAGCAACTCTAAGAACAACATGAGGGCTGTGCACAGCACACAGGAAAACAAAGAGCACTAGATTCTTAGTTGTAGCCTCAGCAGAATTTCATCTGATAGTTTCTCTTTAAACTTTCCCTATCATCTCCATGGAAATACAGTTTTCAATGTACTTTTGGCCAACATTTTTAGTCACTCATCACATACCTAGTGCAGTCATTAAAAAGATCTTTGCAAGGGTTCTGCTCCAGTCTTGTTTTACATTCATTCACTGTATGCTGAGGTATTTCCGGTAAGTGGGCTGCAGACTTTATATGATTCAAACAAAAAACAATAATAAAAACAATTAGTAATCTAACAAACATGAAGTATCACAAAAATAGAGCTATATGTAACCCTCAAGAGATCAGCTAGTCTAACCCCTAAACTGAGTCAAAACCAAATTTACACAGACCATCCCTAATGGATCTTTGTGTAACTAGTTCTTAAAAACCATCAGTGATGGGGATTTCCACAACCTCCCTTGGTAACCTAGTCGAGCAGGTTATTAACCTACAAAGTATAATTACATAAGTTTATAATTACAAAGTTTTTTCCTAAAACCTCCCTGGCTGAATATTAAAATACCCATTAAATACCTCAGCCTTCCTGATGTCACCAGTAACTCTCCTTTCTGAGGACCTACACTTTCCTTCATTTTCCCTCACTCCTAAAGTATTGAAAGATTTCTTTTTCCCTGTTATGTTCCTTGCTAGGTACAATTAATTTTGTACCTTAGCTTTGCCAAATGTGTCCCTTCATGCGTATGTTATTTTTTCCTATACTCCTTGATAATACACCCATGTTTCTAGTTTTGTAGGATAGGTTTTTCAATTTCAGGTCATGGAAGAGCTCTTTATACAGCCATTTTGGCTTCTAACTATTCTTCCTATCCCTTCTTCACATAGTCTGCAGTTGTACCTTTAATTTCTCTCTTTGGGAAACTGTCAGCTCCCCTGATCTATTTTATCACTTAGTTTTTCTTCCCATGGGACCTTACCTACCAGTGCCCTGAGCTAGTTAAAGTACGTAAAGTCCACTCTCCTTATTCTGTTATTCTCTCTCCTTCTCCTTAGAATTTATTGTATCTATCATTTCATGGTATTTTCACCCAAATTATCTTCCACCTTCATATTCACAACCAATTCTGCTCTCATCTGAGGAAGTTTTCTATCTGATTTAAAAAACACATCACTTCAGCTAACTAGATTTTAAACCATTCAGGGACAGGTAGGCTTAAAAGGCCTGACCAGTTTTCATTGGTTTAAAGACCATGCTAGGTGTTAAATAAATTTCAAGAGAAGATGAGACTAACTCAGAGCTTGAGCATTTTTAGGACGTCTTCAAGATCCATATCTTCCTCAGGATAACCAGAACAGTTGGAGGGGAAAGGGAGAAAAAGAGGATGGAAGTTATATCCCCGGCAGAACTTCTGATAACCAAAAGAGGTAGAAGAACAGGGACATACCTAGGCAGATCTAATTTACCAATACAATGATCAGATATTCAACTCAGTAGGAGCTGTGGGTGCCTAGCATCTTCTGATGAATCAATTCTTGTGTTTCTTAAGATGGGCAGCCAAAACATGAAATACTTTTGAAAATTTAGACCTAATTGCTCAAGGCTACGCAAGTGAGCTGAAAAGCCAGATCTATAACTCATATGGTAAAACAGCAATTTAGCTACTTTTTTATATTTAGACTAAAACCCATTGACCTCTAATCTCACAAAATTCTGCTCAGGACCAGTAATATTAAAAAGTGACCAGACATTAAAAAAAAGTCAAAAATCATAGCGATAATGAAAAAAAATGATAGAGGGCACTCAAGCTTTGTGTTTGAGTTAATAGAGTTTCACAATAATCTTGAAAGGAAGAGTTAGTCCATATTCCAGAATGACTTGCAAAATTCTGTTAGAGAGTTTCTTATTTTGAAAGCAATTTACTTCTTCATGCATTGACAACTAAAACACTATCCAAAATTGTTGCAGTTTTGAGCTCTAATTTGGTCAGCTCTTACTATGCATTTTGACAAAATATTTTGCAAGATGATATATTTACCCCATTAGTGAAGAATGTGTCTAAAACTTTCAGACCACAGTCTTTACGCTTTTCATCTGAAGACACCTCATACATGGCCTAGGGAAGAGAAATTAAAATTACATTAGCCCCATTATTACCTAATACTGTGATACCATGCAATTTCTACCACAAATATTGGGATGCATCTTATCTATGGATTATATATGGTTTTCATCTAAGAAATTCATGAATTTAAGGATTTTTTTAGGACACATACTGAAACAGAAAATTATCCACATCATCTTAAAAAGAGTTAACCATGCCTAAACTGTACTTTTCCAGGACATATTGAAACTGGACAAATGATTTGTAAAATCCCAGAATCTATGCCTTAGAAATATGCATAATTACATTAAAATTGTATTTCACATGATAGGAAGCCTTATTTAGCAAGATGATATGGATTATCTCGTGCTGGTTAACTTGGCATCATTCCTGGGCAAAATAATGGAAAAGCAGATATGGGATTCAATAAGAAAGAATTAAAGGATTGCACTATAATACCTTTCAACACTGTTTTGTGGATCACAGGTTTTTTGATATTACAAATTTGGTTGATAAAAGGTAATGGCATATAATTAGTAGCCTATGTAAGTCATTTGACTTCGAACCACACAACACCCTGATTAAAAATTAGAAGTATAAAATATCACCAAAGCACATGTTAAATTCAATAAAAAATGGTTAAGTGATAGATCTCAAAAGATAATTGTTAATGGGGATATTTTCATAATTGAAAAGAAGTGTTTGTAGTAAAATTCCACAAGACTGGTTCTAGGCACAACATTCTTCTCAGAGACCAAGAAGCAAACATATGAATCACTGCCAATAACATCAGCCATTGACAAAAAGATTGGCAGAGTGGCAAGTATTAGCTAGGACAAGGCAATCATAGAGTGTGATCTGGACTGCTTCATGAACTAGGTCTAGTCAAAGTGTATTTAGTACTGACAACACAGAATCACATATATAGAAACAAAAAAAAATGTAACACATCTACAGAATGGTTGACTCCATTCTGGAAAACTAACTCTGAAAAATATTTAGGGGTCATTACACAAAATTACATATAAAGGGGAATTACACAAAAATGAGGAGGTTAGTTAAACAGAAATTAAAAGGCACAGTGACTAGAGCCAAATCCCTAAAAGCTGCATGGAAACTTTTTAAAGACACCATAATAGAGGCCCAATTTAAATGTACACCCCAAATTAAAAAACATAGCAAGAGACCTAAAAAAAGAGTCACCGTGGCTTAACCACCATGTAAAAGAAGCAGTGAGGGACAAAAAGGTATCTTTTAAGAAGTGGAAGTCCAATCCTAGTGAGATAAATAGAAAGGAACATAAACACTGTCAAATCAAGTGTAAAAATGTAATAAGAAAAGTAAAAAAAGATTGAGGAACAGCTAGCCAAAAACTCAAAAAGAAATAACAAAATGTTTTTAAGTACATTAGAAGCAGGAAGCCTGCTAAAAAACCTGTGGGTCCCCTAGATGATCGAGCTATAAAAGGAGCAATCAAGGACGATAAAGCCATTGCAGAGAAACTAAATGATTTCTTTGCTTCAGTCTTCACGGCTGAGGACGTTGGGGAGATTCCCAAATCTGCACTGTCCTTTGTGAGTGATGAATCTGAGGAACTGTCCCAGATTGAAGTGTCATTAGAGGTGGTTTTGGAACAAATAGAAAAACTTAATGTTAACAAATCTCCGGGACCGGATGGCATTCATCCAAGGGTTCTAAAAGAACTCAAATGGGAAATTGCTGAGCTATTATCTGTGGTTTGTAACCTATCCTTTAAATCGGCTTCCGTACCTAATGACTGGAAGATACCCAACGTGACACCAATATTTGAAAAGGGCTGTAGAGGCGATCCTGGCAATTACAGACCGGTAAGTCTAACTTCAGTACCGGGCAAATTAGTCGAAACAATAGTAAAGAATAAAATTGTGAAGCATATAGAAGAACAGAATTTGTTGGACAAAAGTCAACATGGTTTCTGTAAAGGGAAATCCTGTCTTACTAATCTATTAGAGTTCTTTGAAGAGGTTAACAAACATGCGGATAAGGGAGATCCAGTAAATATAGCATACTTGGATTTTCAGAAAGCCTTTGACAAGGTCCCTCACCAAAGGCTCTAATGCTCCCTCACCAAAGGCTATTACATGGCCATGGGATAAGAGGGAAGGTCCTTTCTTGGATTGAGAACTGGTTAAAAGACAGAAAACAAAGGCTAGGAATAAATGATAAATTTTCAGATTGGAGAGGGGTAACTAGTGGTGTCTCGCAAGGGTCAGTCCTGGGACCAATCCTTTTCAACTTATTCATAAATGATCTGGAGAAAGGGGTAAACAGTGAGGTAGTAAAGCTTACATATGATACTAAAATGTTTATGAAAGTCAAGACTGAAGCAGACTGTGAGGAACTCCAACAAGATCTCATCAAACTGAGTGATTGGGCAACGAAATGGCAAATGAAATTTAATGTGAATAAGTGTAAAGTAATGCACATCAGGGAAAAAGAACCCCAACTATACGTACAGTATGATGGGGGCTAATTTGGCTACGACAAATCAGGAAAGAGATCTTGGAATTATCGTGGACAGTTCTCTGAAAACTTCCACGCAGTGTGAAGCGGTGGTCAAAAAGGCAAATAGGATGCTAGGAATTATTAGGAAAGGGATAGAAAATAAGACATAGAATATCTTACTGCCCTTGTATAAAACTATAGTACGTCCACATCTTGCATACTGTGTACAGATGTGGTCTCCTCACCGCAAAAAAGATATTTTGGCCTTGGAAAGGGTTCAGAAAAGGGCAACTAAAATGATTAGGGGTTTGGAACGGGTCCCATATGAAGAGAGGTTAAAGCGACTGGGACTTTTCAGTTTAGAAAAGAGGAGACTGAGGGGGGATATGATAGAGGTCTATAAAATCATGAGTGGTGTGGAGAGGGCTGATAAAGAAAAGTTATTTATTAGTTCCCATAATAGAAGAACTAGAGGACACCAAATGAAATTAATGGATAGCAGGTTTAAAACAAATAAAAGAAAGTTCTTCTTCACACAGCGTGTAGTCAACTTGTGGAACTCCTTGCCAGAGGAGGCTAGAACTATAACAGAGTTTAAAGAGAAGCTAGATAATTTCATGGAGGTTAGGTCCATAAAAGACTATTAGGCAGGGGATAAAATGGTGTCCTTGGCCTCTGTTTGTCAGAGGCTGGAGAGAGATGGCAAGAGACAAATCGCTTGGTCATTTTCTTAGGTCCACCCTCTCTGGGGCACCTAGAGCTGGCCACTGTCAGCAGACAGGATACTTGGCTAGAAAGACCTTTGGTCTGACTCAGTACGGCCTTTCTTATGTTCTTATGTCACAGTGGACAAGCAACTGAATCTTAGCACCCAGAGTGATGCTTTGGCAAAAAGAGCTAAAGCAGTCCTTGGATGCATAAACAGGAATATAATGAGCAGGTACAGGAAGGGGACTGAGAACAAAGATACTAGAAAAATGCATGAGGATCTAGTGTCCTCATTTTTTAAAGGATGAGGGAAAATTGGAAAAAATGCAGAAGAGAGCCACAACATTGATACAAAGACTAGCAAAAATGTCTTACGCAGTGAGAGATTTAGGCTCTGAATCTGTTTTGTCATAAAAAAGATGAGAAGTAACTTCATTACTGTACCTTCATGGAGAGAAAATATGAGATACTAAAGAAATCTTTAATATAGCAGAAAAAGGTGTAACAGAACCAACTGCCAAAAGTTTAGGAACCAACTACAGAGGGAACTTGTAGAATCCCTTTCTTTGGAGGTCTTCAAATTTAGACTGGATATTTTTCTAGAAGATAAGCTTTAATCAAACAAGCTAATGAAGTAATTTGGACAAATACAATGCTATGTGATATACAGGCCAGCCTAGAGGAGCTAACTGTCCTTTTTAGCCTTTAACACCATCCCCACAAAAAATATGAATATAGAGCTTCATCCGTTAAAAGTAACGTACAAGCATAACTGTTATCAGTCCCTTGTGAGGCAAGAAGATATTATCCCTACTGTATGCAGACAGAGACCAATGAAGACAAAAGTTCAAAAGGTCACAAAACTGAATTTTGCAGCAGGGCCAACAGTCTTGCCAGGCCCTTGGACAAAGCGGGGAGCCTGCTCTCTACCCTGGAAGTGGCTAATCACCCTCATCGCCATCTGGAGAGCATCATACCCACTCCAGGCAGCCCTCGATGTTGCCCAGAGCATGCTGCACGCCAGCAATTTAAAGGGCATGCAGTAGCAGCAGTGACAGCATCCAGGAGTTCCAGGCCTTTCGTATTGCTGGACCACGGGGCAGTTTCCTCTTTTGCCCTCTCCCTCTCCCCATCGGTGGGCCTAGACTCATGATAGCGAAACAAGGGTGGGTCTCTTTGGGTGTGCCTACCCAACAGGGCTTAACTAGAAATAAGCTATGCAAATTGAGCTACATCAATTGCATAACTTATTTCAAAATTAGGAGTGTCTACACAGCACTAATTTCGAAATAGAGCACTCTTCATATGACTTCCCTTCCTCCTTGTACAATGAGGGTTACAGGAGTCGGAGTAAAAAGTCCTCCAGCTTGACAGTATTTCAACATTATTTCAAAATAACTACCTGCTGTGTAGATGTGGACCAAGTTATTTCGAAATAATGCTAGTTATTTCGAAAAAATGTTACTGTGTAAACATACTCTCTCTCCCTCTCTCTCACCAACAGAAGTTGGTCCAATAAAAGATATTACATCAACCACCTTGTTTCTTCAATATCCTGAGACTGAAAACTATAACAATAGAGAATTCAGATTTCTAATACAGCACCCACTAAATCTTCTTAAACTCTTGTACTCCAAGTGGAGCATAGGTCGTTTACAAGTCTCCTCCACTTCACTCTGTCTGGAGACAAAACTTCTAGTTGACTCCAGGAGTACCCCAGTTGCTCTCATTCACTCTCAGTAGATCTTCTCCACGTTGTCAAGGTCTTCCTCTTTTGCATTTTCCTTGCGGGTTCCATGTGAGAGCTTGGCAGACTATGCTAGAAGATGGCTTTCTGAGAGTGAGGCCTAGCCATCCCCACTTGCTTCTCTCGGTTTCAATGTCAAATGGTTCTTGTCCTGCTCTGTTCCAAAGCTCCTCATTTCTGACACAAGTCTTGCCATTTGATATAAAGGATGTAACTCAGGCATCTGTTTATGAATGCCTGTAGCTTGTGATTTGAAGACTTTTTAGCATGCCAGGTCTTGCATCCATACAAGAGCACAATCTTCAATACAAATATGAAGAGTAACAGTTTCATCTTCACAGATATTATTTGTGAACTGCATATGGGACAAAGAGTCTTGAATGCAGCTGTTGCTTTCCCTAGCATCGATATCCTTATCTGTTCCTCCGTCTCTGCCCATAATATTCCCCAAGTAGATGAACTACTCTGCATCTTTCAGGTCATCCCCTCCGAGTGTGATGGTGGTGTTGTTGGACTGGTTGATCCTCATTGTCTTGATCTTTTCCTTGTTAATGCTCAGTCCAATCACTGAGGCAGTTTTGTCTAGTGTTGCGATCTTTTTTCCATGCTTTTATGTTAATGTGAAAGGAGGGCGACATCGTCAGCAAAATCAATGTCCTCTAGCTGTTTGAAAAGCGTCCACTGAATGCCCCGTTGATGGCCATCTGTTGACCTGCTCATAATCCAGTCCATTGTGTTCAAGAACAGGAAAGGTGATAATAGGAAACCTTGTCGCACTCCTGAGAGTATGCTGAAGGATTCTGTCAAGACACCATTGTGAACAACTTGGCATGTTGATGGTTCATACGTTGAATGGAGCAGGTTAATAATTTTGGATGGGATGCCACGGTCTTGCAGCAGTTTCCAAAAAGTGTCTATCAACACTGTCAAAGGCTTTTTCAAAGTCTATGCAGGTTATGTACAGGGGGAGTTCCACTAAATAGTAGATATTGTTTTTCAATTCAAGATCTAAATGAAAGTCTGAAATAATTTTCTCCCTGCCTATTGACATTTATGAGGGTCTATTCAGCAAAAAAGAAACTGCGTGAATGAGGGAAACATGGAGACTACATATAAAATCCAATCAAAAGCACAAGGTAAAACGTGGAAAGAGAAAAACTGAGAACTAAGCTTTTTCAGTTACTGAAAGCTGTGGTGTTATAACTACAGCAGATCACACTTGTTTACAAATGTGATCTCATGTTCAGTGGTTTCTCTAAGGATCGCATTTTCACAGAGAGTTTGAATTATGTGTATTTAACCTGAAGTATCTAGGTGGGTCATTTTCAGAAGCACTAATACTGGTAACTTCAAATGGCATCAATGTGTACAGGTGCTACACTTCTCTCACATAAATAAATATCAGTTTTTCAAACATAAGCACTCCCCAAAAAATTACAAGCTATTTTTGATAATTTGGCTCTAAATGATTTGTCTAAAATCACAGAGTTAGTGGCACAGCTAGGACTCAAAATCCAGATTTCCTAGAATCCAGTCCCAGGATCAATCTACAGTAGATTTACGATAATCCGGAACCTATGGGACCTAGGTGGTGCCGGATTATCAAATATGCCAGACTATCAGGAGGTACTATAAACTGGTTATATATATACACTGTATACATTATATACTGTATAAAAAGTGTTCTTAACCCTTTTTATTGGTCATACTGTATACAGTATACTGTAATGTTTTAGTATTTTTAAGCCTTTTTTACCCTTTTTGCTTAGTTCAGCTGCTGCTGCTGCTACCTTTTGACTCATTTTTTGCTGAAGTTCACTCACTAGGCTCTTGCCATTTTGATGCCAGACTATCAGGAGTGCCGGACTACTGGATGCCGGACTATTGGAGTTTTACTGTAGTATCTCATCTTCAAGAAATAACATTTCTGCTTGAACATTTTGATCTTGACCACTTCAAATTTCAAATATTAAACAATTATGCCTACAGATTTACTGTCATGATGTTAAAGTAATACCTACAATGGAGAAATAAATTCTATAACAATGACTGATCAATTGCAGCAGCACATTTGGTGTCTTAACATTTTTATATTATGCCAAAGAAATGAATCACCTAATATAAACTTTTGGCCTCAGAGTTTTATTTCCAGTAATCAGGGACAAAAATTTCATCTAATTTAGAGGAAGTTAAATAAAACTTGCTTAACTGTAATCTAATTTAACATATTCTGAATAATAAGTTGAGAAGGAAGTTTGAGTCATTACTCCAAACTGCAATTTCTTCACACTGTAGTAACCCCTCCCTCTCCCCGCCCCAGCCCCCCACTCCTGATGTTGGAATGGATTAGTTCCTGATGTTGGAACTAATTTTGATGTGACTAAAACTAATTCAATAATTTTCTCAAAATCTTCCTTTTATAAAGCCATTAACTGCCTGAAAAATTTTCAGATTTTATCTTCCTGAGAGTTAATGATTAACCATCTTAAAACTAACAATACATGAATTATGTAGCTTGTACATGCCATTTCAGCTCCCCAATGTACTTATTTGTAGGAATGACTTTGTCCACAGGATAGACTAAATTGAGAGGTACATTAGGCTCTTAAGCGTTTGCGTTAAAAAAGATCAAAGAACCACTAATCCTCCTTTCTTGACTCTATACTACATTTCAATGTCTGAAATGCAGCTCCTTCCTGAATAGGAGGAAAAATTAAAATCCTTTGCCGAAAAGCTTATGCTAGAAACTTTTAAACAGCTTATGTTCTCAGGACTGCATGTAATGAGGATATGCCAAAAGAGAAAGTTTATAGCAAATTAGGTAATTATTGGACTACAAGAAAACTAGCTTGTCTACTTCACACCATTACTTTCACTGTTTTAAGAGCTTGAGTTAGCTGGCTGAAGCTCAAAATCGGGGGAGACGGGGGACAAAAAAACAAAACAAAACAAAACAAAACCAGGGATCCAATATGAAAGAAATGGCAGATATTATAAATGACCCCTTTGACTCAGGATGCATGCCTGCCTTTAGACAGTAAGATTCACTTAGGGGTTGTGTTATATCCTGAGATGCTTCTGGTTTTATCTGAGAACAGCAATTCTCAAGAATGCTTCCTCTGCGCCATTTTTCAATTGGGAAAAAAGTACCAACTCTTTCCCCAAATCTGGGGTTTGCAACAATTATCTATGCCTTTGTCAGATCCAGATGTATTTAATAGGAATAATATACACAAATCTATACAAACACATTTTGAAGCCACTCAGAAGTTACACCTAGTGCTGAAAATGTCTGGTGCTTAAATGTGGCATGCACCTTACATGAAGGATGACATGTTTGGCAAAGATAGCATTGTTTTAAGTGTTAGATTGTAAAAATTGGTTTTCGTCTTTGTTATCTTAGGTCTGGTCTACCCTAAAAAGACAGATTCAAGGCAGCTTTTTGACCTATCTAGCTGTGCATGCGTCTACACTTAAATTTGTCTCCATCAATGTAAATTCTCCATTACAGAGACATAGTAACACCACCTCTACAAGCAGTATTGAGCTCAATACAGCCCAAATTCTGCATTACCTATGTCAACCCTAACAGTTCTCCAGCAGCTGTCCTATAACCTCCAACACTAACCACTTCGGTCACAATTGTGACTACTGCCCAGAGAACATGGAGACTGGAAGTCCTCCCCCATCCTCCCACACACACCATCAAATCTTCCTAAGATATCTTGATGAAACTTTCATGGAGGAACTCTGCCATCTTTTCCCAAAGGTTTCTAGGGAAGGCACCCTTCTTTTTCTCTCCTTTCTTTTCAGTAGGGCACTCTCCCACATAAGTTGGAGAGTTTTGGCAGGCTCTGTTGCAATATGTTGTTAACAACCTAGAGGCCTCAGATGACTAAGATGTCAGTAACAACTGTGCTCTCTGTGCCTTTGTTACCCTCAGGAATGAGATCTGCTAAAATTACCACTGCCCATGGAAAATTGCCCTACATCCAGTTTCATGCAATTAAGCATGCCCAAGCATTCAAAAGCAGAAGTGCCAATAAGCATGTCTTGTTTAAGCCTTTAGGGAAGGAAATTAAGAAACTTAACTTTTGTTTTCCATAGCAACTATACTGACGATACCTCTGTGTGTTTATCCATAGCTGCATAGTGGCATTGAGGAGTAGCCCCTCAATACCTAAGCCAGACAAGGAAAAAGAAGAGGACGTGGGAAAACAGAGTCAATGAAATTCTGCAAGTGAGTGATGCATCAAATGATGCCCAGAGTGCCTATATTATAAATATAGCAAACTATATGGAGGAAGTAAGAGCAGATCGGAGAAATGCCCAGGAGTACCAGCAGGAAAATGAGAGGGAGAAGGACCAAGACATAATGGGGCTCTTTTCATAACAAACACATGCTAAAGATTCTTGTGGCCGATTTACATGTTTAACAATCATGGGCTAGCATCCCTTTGTAGTCCGTAGAGAACTCCAATATAGCTCCTAACTACACCTTGCCTCAACCTTTCAAGTGGCTTTGGGGGCTGCATTCCTTTCCCTGCCACCCCTCTCAGGCAGACTTCAGACAGCCACAGCTTTACATAACCTCTTCTATGAAAGCCACGGTTCATGTATGTGAAGTTAAATGTATATGAATGTTCTTCCCTCTTCTTTAACCTCAGATCCATGCATTTGTTTTTGACTTACATTGAATAATGAAAATATTTCAAAAATTCTGTGCAACTCTATTGGTTTGGGAAATAAATCATATTTATTAATTCCCAATTCTGCAGAATGCCTAGCAGTAGTGAAACCATTTACTTACTCGCTACTGTACCATGTGACACATCACAGGATAGCGACAAAAATGTGTAAAAATCAGAAATGTACTCTAAGCACCACACAATTCATAACAGGCCCCCAAACAGCAGGGCCACATACAGCACACAATACATCCTTGTGGCTCATTGTTCAAGTGTTCTTTCTAAGCCTCCCTGAACTCTCTTTTGAGCTAGTCAAATAGCCCCCCTTGTTTGTCTATTAAAATTCGACAAACAGCCCATTCACACACCCCATAACAACTCCCCTCCTTGGCATCACAGATATCATGCAGGACCAACAGACCAACCTGATTGCCTTCTATAATGAGGTAACTGGCTCTGTGGATATGGGGAAGGAAGTGGATGTGATATACCTTGATTTTAGCAAAGCTTTTTATACAGTCTCCCACAGTATTCTTGTCATTGACTGTAAGGTTGATCTAAAGCTGGCAAGCTTGGGCTCAATGGGTAGTGATCAATGGCTCAATGTCTTCAACATTTTCATTAGTGAGCTGGATGAGGGGATGGATTACACCCTCAGCAAGTTTGCAGATGATGCTATGCTAAGGAGGAGAGGTAGATACGCTGGAGGGTAGAGGTAGGGTCCAGAGTGACTTCGAGAAATTGGAGATTTGGGGGAAAAAAAATCTGATGAGATTCAACAAGGACAAGTGAAGAGCCCTGAATTTGTGACAGAAGAATCCCAAGCATTGCTACAGGCTGGGGACCGACTGATTAAGCAGCAGTTCTGCAGAAAACGACCTGAGCAAGACAGTGGATGAGAAGCTGAATATGAGTCAGTCTTGTTGTTTACAAGGGCACACTAACAGTATATTGGGGTGCATTTGAAGGAGCATTGCCAGCAGATCTAGGGAAGTGGTTATTCTTCTTTATTTGGCACTGGCGAGGCCACTTGGCACTGGCAAGGCCACTTTTGGAGTACTGCTTTCAATTCTGGGGCCCCCATTACAGAAGGGATGTGGACACATTGGAAAAAGTCCAAAGGAGACCAACAAAAATGATTAGGGGGCTGAGGAGCAGCTGAGGATTTGGGCTTGTTTGCTCCACAGAAGAGAAGAGTGAGGGGGATTTGATAGCAGCCTTCAACTACCTGAAGGGGGGTTCCAAAGAGAATGGAAATAAACTGTTCTCAGTTGTGATAGATGACAGAACAAGAAGCAATGGAGGAGGTTCAGTTTGGATATTAAGAAAAACTATATCATTAGGAGGGTGGTGAAGCACTGGAATGGTTACCTAGGGAAGTGGTAGAATCTCCATCCCTAGAGGTTTTTAAGTCCTGGTTTGACAAAGCCCTGGCTGGGATGATTTAATTGCAATTGGTCCTGCTTTTAACAGGGGTTTGGACTCAAAATCCTGAGGTCTGTCCCAACCCTATGATTCTATGTATGGATGGGAAAGGTTAACCAGTAAGCATTACCCTTAATGGCTCGGCTAACCAGTAAGGGCTAGAGCAGGTACCTGCTTACTGTGGGACTTGGCGCTGCAGGCCAGGGCTGCTCTGGCTTGCCTGGAGCTGCCTCTGCCTGCAGCAGAGTGGAAGGGCGCTCTAGCCCACATGCCCCCACTTTTAATTAGTTAACTAGTTAAACACCACATTTAACTAGTTAACCAATTAATGGAATTTTACATCCCTAATTCTATGAATCCCATACATGGTCAAGAATCACCATCATTACATAGCAGGAGATGATTAATGGCCTTGCACACTTGAATGACAATGGCCTCCATAGTGGATTTTCCAATTCCAAATAACTTCCTACTGACCAGTAGCAACCTGGCATTGCAACTTGCCACAGAGGAGATGTCAACAGCAATAGCTCTGTCAGTGCAGCTCGCATTTTGGTTTTCCAGCTCTGAGACAAACTCAGTATACAGATCAGAAATATTGCCTTGCACAGACACTGCTCATCATCCCAAACTGCATTATGATACAATCTCACCAGTCAGTACTTATCTAACAGGGCCAGAAATGACACTCCATCATCTATAGTTGCATCATGAACACATTCATGAATATTGAATTAATTCTTACTATGTCTCACAGCAATCTGACTTTCAATAAATCATCTTGTTTCATCATCATTTCTTGTAGAACTGAAAATACCAGAGGACTGTATGTCCCATGTCTACAATGCTCAGAGGTCTGCAAGTCCAAGTTTCTATCAGCAAAAGTGGAGCGTGGTAAGTCCAAAGAGGGTTCAAGAGATTTTCAAGATTGGCATGATAATTATGGAACAATGATAGCATTACGGCAGGGGTGGGCAATGATTTTTGATGGGGGGTCCACACTAAGAATTTGGAAAGTGGTCACAGGCTGCACTCTTCCATGATATTAATGGAGGAGGTGCAGTGTCTCGGATGGAGGTTAGGTGCAGAAGGGAACTTGGGGTAAGGGACTGAGGTACAGGATGAGTCTGGGTCGAGTTTGGGTGAAGGAAGCAGTTGTGACCGAGGCAAGGGATTGGAGTGCAGGGTCTGAGAGAGGGCATGGGTGCAGGGAGGGGCCAAGAGTTGGAGTTATGTGAGGTAAGGAGAAAGGGAGGGAGGCTGAGAGTTGGGGAAGGAAGGGTCTGGAGTGCCAGAGGCAGTCTCTGGCCAGTAGACTTACTCAGGCAACTCTCAACCAGCAGCCCATTATGTTTCTTATAGGAGGTTCCCTGCCTGCCCGACCATCACAGGGCCATGTGGGTCTGTGAATAGCTACGAGTCTGAGGGGAGCAGGAGGGGTACTCCACACGCTGACTGTTCTTCAAACAGGCAGCTCATGTTATCTGGAAACTGGCCAATGGAATTATGCTGGGGGCAAGGCATAGGGTTGCCAGGTGTCCAGTATTGTCCTGGACAGTCTGGTATTTTTGCCTCCTGTCCGGTAAAAAAAAATTCAGAAAATTCCATCAACCCAGTGCTGTCTATGCTGGGAGTTAGGTCAGCAAAGATATGTCTCTCAGGAGTGTAGACTTTTCACACACTAGAAAAATATATGTCAATTACATTTTCAGTATAAACCAGTTTTTAGAGAACACCTAACTCAACTGATATCAAGTAAGATACTGAAACCTAGATCTGTACATAAGCAAGAAAAGCATTTTCAGTGACATTAAAGTTTCCCACAATGGAGGCAAAATTTATTGCCTTCTTAGGCATACTACAAAATGCACAAATGGACTCCAGATTTTTTCAGAAGTTGTAGCCCTTAAGGGCATTGAGTTTCTTTTGCTGAACTCTCTTTTCAGTTGATACTACAGCAGTTTTGCTACATTTTAATTGATGTTGTATTAGTACGCATTTGGATCTAGAGAATATGACAGCTACATTTATAAACTTAAAAATACACTATTCCCTCCTTGCATCAGTTTTTAATTCTTCAAAAGAACAAGGCTGGGAACTTTGTAGGCGGAGTCTACAGCTTACCACTGCATCCAGGAATTCAATGCATATCTTCAAATCTGGCCTGGTGTCACAGAACTGCCTGAAGAGAAGTCTCCCTATTGGCTGCTTGTCGCAAAGCTGATTATAGTTTTTTTCTGGGCAAAAGAAGAGATTAAAGAAATGACATCATTTCACAAGCCAGAGTGTTGTTCTTCATATCCCCTCCCCATCCCAATTTGAGACTGGAAGAGAAAAAACAACTTAGAATGTTTATATTGCAGATTCCCATTTAGAAAGAGCCAGCAAAAGTCCATGCAATCAACATGTCAAATGAAGAGGACTGAACCAGCTAGAAAGATCACAAAGGAAAGTGAGAGACTATTTATCACCACCACTACCTCCAACACTCTACTACATGCACCCTAAATAGTTTTATTTTTATTTAAATATTTTTACCCCACCTTTCTATTTAAATTATTCAAGATGGCGAGTAGTAGTGTAGCATTTTTATATTAAATTAGCAGCTAATTCCCAATATATTAAGTAAAAACACTTGTTAAGGTCCTGTACATTACATAATGGAGTGCCAGCCTCAATGAAAATAAAAACAAAAGTGATTCTATACTCACATGAAAAGTCTCATTAACATAAACAGGACTACTCATGTGACTAAGTATTGTGGGATCAGCTTCCCCATTTGAATTCCACTCTAATCATTTGATCAAAATACCTGTGATCCATATAGTCAACATTAGATGGGGATATTAAACTGTCATAATCAGGGCTCAACAAACTTCTGAATCTACTCGCCATGGGCGAGTAGATTTCAGCCGGTCGCTCCGTGCGCCCCATTCACTGGCGCTTCATGCATGTGCAGTGCCAGTCTGGTGCATGCGCGGTGTGGGGCTTGCAAGTAGCTCTTGCCAGGGTTTGTCAAGCCCTGGTCATAATCATCATTATTTGTATTATTGTAGCAGCTACAAGCCCCGCCCATGAACCAGGACCCCATAAGTGCTAGGCACTGTACCAACTGTGAACAGAAAGACTACTTTTGTCAAAACAGTCTTACAAAATAAGGCTCGAAGGAAAGTGTAAAAACCCCCATAATGAACTACTTCCATAGGGAATTTTCCTACACCAAGCAGTTGGGCAACATCCTAGAACTAATAAGAAATAGCATCTCTACCCTTTCTTCAGGTAGTATGCACACTAACTATGCATGTTAAAGAAAAATATATTTGTTTGTTTTTTAATAAAGCTTATTCAAGGACAACTGGATCTTAAATTTAGGAGTCTGCAAGGTGGGTGTGGGATGTTTTGCGGATAGGCAAAAGAATGAAGTCCAGAGAAAGGGGACACGAAGGAAGGGAGAGAGATCAAGAGCAGAACAAAAAAATATATTATTTAACAATATAGTCAAATAGATATTGAGGGTGGGGAATGAAAGCTGATTGTTCCTGTTTGTCTTACAGATGCCAAAGCTGATTAAGAAGTTTCAGCTTGGTAGTTTTATTTGCAACAACCGTATCCAAAGTAAAAAATTAATGCACTTTCCTACTAGTGTTAGGCTTACACAGAAGCTTTCTGGTTCTAAAGGTTTCCAACTGAAGGGGTTTATATTTTGATTTCAGTTCTTCAGAGCTCATTTAAAGAGGCTTTAAAAACATAAACAAAAGAAATATCCAATCTGAGGCAAATATATGTTATTGCTTCAGGAAGGCTTATTTTCACATTCACAGCAGTATACCCAGATTTCCTTGAACAGGCCACTCTAACATTGTTGCTAGCAACTCGTAAGCATCTTCAATTTTAACATTCTGGTGAAGATGCTCAGTTTTTGAGACCCAAATCAGAACATAAGGTATTTAAATCACAAATTAATGAGATTTCAGGAGCAGTTTTCTTGGGCACACTCAACAGTAGCTGAGACATTTGCTTTCCCCTCAGGAATTCTCAATTAAATTAGAGGACGTGAGATCTGATCACGAACTAGCAAAATATCTAATCAGAAGCAAGAAGAAACACCTTCACTGGATAACAACATAGTCCTACGAGAAATCAGATTTGTATCACACACAAACACACACACACCCCCCCTACCAATTGAACGTCTAAGGTCTTCGCAATAACTGAGGTGTGGTAACGTTAGCATCTCCTTCCATTTCTTACTGCGTCCATTTCGTTTGCCGCACCCTCCTAAAAGGAAAAACAAAGCCCAATATAAGCAAGAGTAGTTTATAATTCAATCCAGTGCTACAATATGCTCTCTCTCCTCTGCAGAACATATATTGTAGCTTTGGGTCATTCTCATTTTGTATAGTGAAATGTCAGCTATTTTACAAGTGGACTGTACTATTTTTTCCTGAATGAACAAATGTGACTTGCCTACCACTTCCCTCACTGACTTCAATATCTCTTGTATAGTCCACTTTTCTGCTATATGCACAAATGATTAGTATCCAAACACTTTGTATATGCATTCAGAACATGGATGAACTTATTCAAATTAACTCTTACAATTTGAGACAGGATTATGATGCATCAACAAGATCTGGATAAACTGAAGTTTTTCTGATGTGTATATTTAATTAAAAAATTCACAGCTTTGGAGAATCTGAAAATATCTAGATATATCCAGAAGGCTTAGGATAGGCCAGAAGTCTGTAGTGAATTTCCTTCCTCTATTAGCATCACAATGTCAATATATTAATATGTGGGTTTCTATCACTATTTATTTTCTGTGAAGATTAATCTCACATGTATATTGTGATACCATACAGAGTTCAATCAACATCTTGAAAATGCAATTTTAAAGGGTTCTCAAATGCAACTGGCTCCCTTTACCTCTGAAGTTTTTTAAGGAAGCAAAAGTGACAGAACAAGGAAACAATACAAGACTGAAGAGGTCAAGAAATCATAATTAAAATTAAGGGAATTCAGTGTTCAAAATTCAGTACATAAATAGCCTTTTCTATTCCATTTTCCATGTAAGAATAAGCATTAATACTACCATTATTATGGCACCACATAAGGGCTCAAGTCATGGACCAGGACCACACTGGCCACCGTACAAATACATACGCTATGCTACATGGTACAGACAATGTAATAATTTAGGGTAACCAATGTAATAGAATTAACTGCTGTAGAAACTGAACCTTTTTAAGACTATCAATGTAGATGTTATATCAAGAGCAGTTTTTCCACATTTCATAAATACAACAGAATTTCTTTATAATTCTCATTAACTTATATTTAATTCACCTGTTGTAAGATGAAGGTAACAATATCGAAGATTTTAAACTCTCTACACATATCAGACCTTAAGATGTCTCTTAACACAGTGAAGACCTGCATATCCATACATTTTGTGGAAAAACTAAGATCAATAGATACACCAGTGTCTTAAAAATGATCATATCAATTTAGGTACAACAAAATATTTCACGGTATAAATTTCATGCTTCACAGGAGGTTTTAAAAACTTAATTTAACACACTGAACCAATACAAAAGTGTATCTGCATGACAGAGCTTGAGAGAGAGAGAGAGAGAGAGAGAGAGAGAGAGAGAGAGAGAGAGAGAGAGAGAGAAATTTTTGAAGCCATACCCTGTGGCAATGAAACCATCACAAAATACTGTTAACCACATTGGGGAGGGGACAGGAAGGATAACTGTGCACACCACAGTTACAGGATGCATTAGATTTACTTCAATTTTCTGTTTTTCTCTAGCTTGATCCAGTCTCAAAATTCATCACAAACATGTAGTATTACAAGTATCTTCATAAGGAACCATCTCAATTTAGGAGGCTATCTTCAAAGCTTTAGTAAAAAAGTTTAACATCTGCCTATGTAGTTTGATCTTTATGAGACCAATCTTTGATGTGAAAACTGGTGGAGGAATCCAGGGGATGCCAACTTTGAAGAAAAAAAGTGCTAACTGGGACAAGACTATGTATGGTAACATGTCCTAAAAGGGATGTGCTAGTTTCCTAAGTGACCCATTGACCTTTGGTCCTGCTGAACTAGATCTCTGTTAGCATTCTATTGCTACTCTTTTAAAGTGGGGATGACAAGACAAAGACATTGTAACTGCAGCTGTGACCAGGAAATGCTGTATAACAGTGTTTCTTAAACTTTTTGAGACCATGGAACACCAAACAATATTTTTATGTGGAACGCCTATGGAAATTTTCTTCAAACAAAATAAATTGTCAGACAAAAAAAACAAAAAACAAAGAAGTAACAAAAACAAAGATGAGGTCGCGGCACACCTGCAAGTTGTTCACGGAACACCAGTGTTCTGCGGAACAAAGTTTAAGAAACACTGCTGTATAAGGTATTAACCCAATCAGAGCGCTTGATAGCACCGTCCACCTATAGTGGATTGAGAGGAACATTTTGATTGCAACAAAATGTTGCAGGAAACTTCTGATCTGACATATGCAAAATAAATCAGCTTCTAAAAGGCACAGGAAAAGTAAGAAACATGTATAAGACCACTGCATTGATCACTGTGGGTGAGGTCTCAATATTAGTACACAATCAAAAATGCCTGCTGCTACTTTGCCTCAAATATTGACTGAAATTTATAAGAAATATTGCCTGAAATCTCATTGACAGGTGCTTCAGATAAATTCTTATAAAAAGACCAGTGCTGTTCTTTGAACAGCATCAATGATGAAACTGACAGGTTCTGAAATATCCAGCTTGTGGCTGAGCAACAGGCTTCAAAACATAAGAGTGTCCTGGTTAAATACAACACATGAAGTCAAGCAACTGAATGCTGATAAAATGTATAAATGGTTATATACAAAGTCTAAATACTAAGATGGGTGAACTAGAGCACTGGTATTAAATGAGAATGTTGATATAACAGATATTACAGAGACTTGGTGGAATGAGGATAATTAATGATGCATGAGGATAACTGGATATAAAGTACACCAGAATAACAGAGTAGGAGAGAAGCACTATACGTGAAAGAAAATAGAGTCAAATGAGTAAAACATTGTCAATGAACCCAGAAGTACCATAAAATTTCTAAGGATGGAAATTCCATGCTTGAACAATAAGACCATAGCAGTAGGAATTATTCTACTGAACATCTGACCAGCATGGTGACAAACTATGAAAAACTCAAGATTATTATTGCATTGCCTATCTTTGTAGACACTCCAACAGAGGATTTCAAAATAACACATACCCACTCCATCTGCTGTTATCTCAGGATGGAATGCAGAATATATATCTCTAGACACCATAAATAACAACTGCTTGGAGCAGCTTTGCCTGCAACCCACAAGAGGGAGGCCATTTTTTATCTAGCCCTAAATGTAGCACAAGATCTGGTATAAGATGTGAAAATGACTGCTATTACTGAGCAGCTCACCTGTAATGTAATTTCATTTTACATCTTTGTAGGGGAAAAAAATACCAAAGAAACCCACCACAGTAGTGTTTAACTTCAAAAAGGAAAACTACACTAATATGAAAAAGCTGGTTAAAAGGAAATTAAAATGAATAGGTATAAGGGTGAAATGTTTGCAAACAGTATGCAGACTATTAAAACTACCTTAAATTAAATATGTCCCACAAGAAACAAACAAAAAAACCACACACACAGAGAGATTAAGTGCCCCTCCTCCTCAAAAGCCATGATGGCAAAACAAAGAGATGTAAAGAGATGGTTAGAGGCAAAAAGGCATCCTTTAAAAATTGGCCATCAAATCCTAGTGAAGAAAATAGAAGATCATGAACTCTGGCAACTCAAGTGTAAAAAAGTTTAAAAAAGCAGGCCAAGAAAGAATACAAAGACCAACTTGCTAAGGACACAAAAGTTAACAGCAAAACTTTTTAAGTACATCAGAAGAAGGAAGCCTGCCAAACAGTCAGTGGGGCCACTGGAAAACAGAGATTCTAATAAATCTTTCTAAGGAGACAAGGCCATTGCAGAGAAACTAAATATTTTTTGCATTGTTCTTCACTGCAGAGCCTAAGAGAGAGAGATCCCTACAACCATAGCATCCTTTTAGGTGACAAATTTGAGGAACTGTCCCGGATTAAGGTTTAAATAGAGATGTTCAACAAACTGATAAATGAAACATTAAGTTACAAGAACTAGATGGTATTCACACAAAAGTTCTAAAGGAACTCAAATATAAGATTACATAACTATTAATTGTGGCATGTAACCTATTCTTTAAATCAGCTTCTGTACCAGATGACTAGAGCAGTGGCTCTCAATGTTTCCAGACTATTGTATCCCTTTCAGGAGTCTGATTTTTCTTGTGTACCTCACTTAAAAACTACTTGCTTACAAAAAAATCAGACCAAAAAAATGTCACAGCACAGTTAATGAAAAATTACTTACTCTCTTATTTTACAATACAATTATAAAATAAATCAAATGGAATATAAAATATTGTACTTATATTTCAATGTATAGTATTAGGGTGACCATCAGTGATCCCTCTAAGTTGCACAGCAGCACAGCCCCACAGCTGCTTAATCAGCTCCACCTAATACAGAGCCCTGAGCCCCTGACTGGGCAGGGCTGATTAAGTAGCTGTGGGTCTGTGCTGCCAGGTAGCTTACAGAAAACACAGGTGACCATGTGTCCAGTTTTGAACTAGAATACCCAACTAGAAGGCTCTGATCAGCACTCCTGTCCGGGCCATTGACAGTCCACTTGGTGGCACAACAGGCCTGGCATGCTCCCTGAAAGATGCCATCCTGAACGGTTCCTGGGAAGTGGCTAGCATGTCTGACTCCTCGTCTTGGAGGTGGCCAAGGAGTCCACATGCTGTCCTGCCCACAGACGGTCATAACAGCGGACAAACTAGCATGGGTCATGAGTACTCAACAGGCTGTTGAGGGATTGTGGTGCACTCTTCTGCTGCTGCTGCTGCTAGCCATCTTCTTCTCATGCGCCTCCTTGGGCTGGGCTTGAGCTGCAGAGTATGCCCTGTGGTAAACTGCAATCTGTTGCTCTATGACTGGCACCCAGGAATTCATGGTATTTGTAGCTCCTGTCTCCAAGTACTAGGAATGGAGCTGCACTTCCATCCTCCCCATTGGATCCCTCCTCATCCCAACTGCCCTGCATCTCCATCCCCTCATCATTGCATTCCTTCCCATCCTACCGCCTCCCCGCCCCCGGAACTCTCCAGCCTTCACTGCATCCCTCCTATCCCATCCACCCTGTGCTCCTACACCTACCCATCCCAGCACCCCTTACAGCACATTTTCACTCATCCTCTCTACCTCCCAGAGCCGCCACCTCCTTAATTCTCACCCCCTATAGCCCTGCATCCCTTTCACCTTCTTATACTGTTGCACTCCCTATACACCTCTGGGTCCATCACATCCTCATGCACTGGTAGCCTTCTTCCTCCCCCTGCATCCCTATCCATGCAACATACCCTTCTTTCCTTCACTGTCCCCACCCGGAAATTGTCTTTGGCCTCTTTCCTTCCCCATCTTCTCTCCCACCTTTCCCCTTCCAGCCCACCCTCCTTTCTTCTCATCTGGGTAATACAGGCAGCTCTGGAAAAGTGTATGAAAAAGTCTCTGTGAAGGCAAATGTGTTATATGCAGTGTATTTGTGTAACAGACTGTCTCTCTCTGTAGGGAGGTGCATGTATTGCCACATGTATATACCTGTGTACATATAAATTGCAGCCTACTTCTAACTTATTCCCTCTGCTGGCATACAAACACACAAAAACTGAGGACATAAAATGTAACCATTTCATAACAAGTTTTTTAAAAGAATGGAACTCAGAAATGCATTATTTCTTAAAGAGTGAATGTTTTGTTGACTAGTAGTTACAAAAGAAGAAATGTATCAGACATTTTTTCCAACCTTTGTCTAGCTATATTACAAACTCTTTTTAAGTGTATGTCCAATACGTACTACAATGCATTCTTGACCTTTCTTGGGGTTGCTGGGCACTAGACAACTGTAATAACATGAAAGTACATGTGTTGGTGCATGTTAGGTATGTACACATGAATATACATGTGTATCTTCATGAAGACACAGGAGTCAGTTTCTACAGATTTATTTATCTTACTATATAATTTTACGAATGTGCATCTGTGAGTCTGTTTGTTCAAGCACTCCTCCTAAACGGTAAGAGTTAGGACCACCAAATTCGGTATGTAATTTCCTCTTATGATAACTTTAAGGCAAGGTAAAAGGTTTAGTTTAGAGATGTTAAAAATGCATTTATTCTGTTAAACATGTTACAGCTGGTAATTTAAGCAGTTACACATTTACACACTGGAGGAGGGCAGGGCTCGCCAAAAGCCGGTATGCACAGGAAGTCAGCTTTGCCTGCACTCTCCTCCCCCACACCCGATGCTGCCTCTATCATGGGGCGGGGCTTACATGTAACCGTGAAAGGTAACTGATGAGCCCAAGCTCAGTGGTTAACTGTTTACCCATGTATACTTTTAGATCCCTAGTTTGGCTGTGTCAGAACAACAGGATATGCCTAGAATTTGATTGTTTCATATAAAATGTAAAGGGAGAGGTCTGGTAGGCGGAATAAATTATACACTAGAATGGCCTCAGAAAGCAAGCAAGGGGCCAGAGATGGGAACCAGGCCAACAAGATGGAGAAAGGGACAGAGAGTGTGTCTCCCTGTATGCCGGTCTGTCCTCCAGCCCCAGCTGTGCCTGCTGCAGCTACAGCAGTCATGAACAGGCACTTCTCACCTGGTCCCAAGCTGCTGCAGTGAGAGAGAGGGGGCTGGAGTTGTTGTCTCTCTCCAGGACAGCCTTCATGAACCCCTCATCCCCATTCCCACCCCGTGCCATGCTATAAATTAGGAGTGGGGAACCACAGGCCTTGGATCCAGCCCCCAAGGCTCAGCGCTCATCCCCAGCATCAGAGAGCTCGTACTGGCGCTCCAGGTCTCCCCCTCCCTGCCACACCCCAAATGCGGAGAGCTGGAGCTCACAAAATCTACCAGTCTGGTTTACCATAGGCTTTGCTATGTGAGGGAAATGGTGGGGAATGTTTTTCTCCTTCCCCATCAGGGGTCATGTCAGATATTGTAGGGTTCCTTAACATAGCAGAGACAGACATAACAAATGTCTGGAAGCTGACACCAAAAACAATTCAAAATTACAAACTAAAGACATTTTTATCAGTAAGAGCAACTAACAACTTGGGCCTTGCATTGAAAGTGAGCAAAAGTAAGAGGGGGTGGGGAGAACTATGGAGAAGAGGGAATGGAGTGTGAGGTGGCAGAGTCTCAAGAAAGGTCAGGGCAAGGGTCTTCAGTTTTCTGGAATTAAAGAAAAATTGTATACAGAAAAGTACAGTGAAACCTGTGTTATCCGGAACTCTGTTAACCAGAAAACTTTGTTAAGCGGCATTGCTCCCAGCCACAACACTGTCACATCATCAGGAACACAGGCCTGACGTGATTTACCACGATTGGCTTAATTTTTTTATTTAAGAAGTACTAATCATCTTTAACTCAAAATAGAAATGTGAGACCAACTGCATCGCACTACAAAATTACCACTATTAAAAACTTGAGTTTTATTATTATTGTCCATTGGTTTTTCCTAGGTTTATGGGACCCTCAGATAACCAGAATTTTTAGATAACCCAAAAGCCCTAAACCCTGAGCGTGCCAGACAACACACGTTTTACTGTATAAACAAGTCACTGTCTGTATGAAATTTAGTTTGTACTGACTTTGGGGTGCTTTTTACGTAGGCTGATGTACAACTAGGTGAATATCTAAATGAATTGTTTTACCTCCTTGAAGACAGCTGCATACCCCTGAGTTGTGCATATCTCTGGTTGAGACCCTCTAGGCTTTTTAAAAGCTCCAGAGGTAGTCTAGGCAATTACAGGCTTGTAAGCTTAGCTTCAACCAGTTTGCCTGATAAGGAAGTTATAGAAAAGAAGAAAATTATAAAGAGAAATCATACCTCACCAATCTATTAGAATTCTTTGAGTGTGTCAAGAAGCATATAGACAAAGGTAATCCATCACCTTGGATTTTCAGAAAGAGTTTGATAAGGTACTTCACCAAAGGTTCTGAAGCCAAGTAAGCAGTCATTGGATAAAAGGGAAGATCCTTTTATAGATCAATAATTAGTTAAAAGGTTGGGAACAAAAGTCTCCAACAATAAGTGATGCATCTTCATATGAAGGAGTGAGGAAACTGTTGTGACAATGATATTATGGTTATGACTGGAGGAAGCACTTTAGTAAGAACATGTTTTGTCTCAGAACACTGGAACTGGAAGGGACCTCAAGAGAACATCAATTCCAGTCCCCTGCCCTCATGGCAGGACCCCGTACCATTCTAGATCATCCCTGACAGAGGTCTGTCTAACCTGCTCTTGAATATACCCAGCAATGGAGATTCCACAACCTCCCTAGGCAATTTATTCCAGTGTTTAACCACCCTGACAGTAAGGAAGTTTTTCCTAATGTCCAACCTAAATCGCTCTTGCTGCAGTTTAAGCCCATTGCTTTTTGTCCTATCAGACGCCAAGTAGAACAATTTTCCCCCTTCCTGCCTGACATCCTTTTAGATACCTGAAAACCACTATCATGTCCCCTCAGTCTTCTCTTTTCTAAACTAAACAAGCCCAATTCTTTCAGTCTTCCCTCACAGCTCATGTTTTCTAGGCCTTTAATCATTTTTGTTGCTCTTCTCTGGACCTTCTCCAATTTTTCCACATCTTTCTTGAAAAGTGGTGCCCAGGACTGGACACAATACTCCAACTGAGGCCTAATCAGCACAGAGTAGAGTGAAAGAATGACTTCTCATGTCTTGCTCACAACACTCCTGTTAATGCATCCCAGAATCATGTTTGCTTTGTTTGTAACAGTGTCATACTGTTGACTCATTTAGCTTGTGGTCTGTTCTGACCCCCTAAATCCTTTTCTGCAGTACTCCTTCCTAGACAGTCATTTCCCATTCTGTATGTGAAATGGACTGTTCCTTCCTACGTGGAGTACTTTGCATTTGTCCCTATTTATGAAGACTCTCCATTGGGAAAGTCATTACCCATTGAGATGAAATTTTTCATGTTTACTTTCAGTGTAGAGGCAGAATTTTTCTTCTAGGAAAGTTCAGTGACATTCCATTGGAACATTTTTTAGTTATCAGGGCACGATACATTAAATGATTCCAGCTGCTTTTTTAAAAACATTCAGATAATATTTTTTGAATAAAAGATGGAGGTTTTTTTGGTTTACTTTATGTAAATCCTAAATGAACACACAGATGTTTGTTGCAAAGTCTTACTGTAGCAATGAAGAAATCTTGTTCAGAAATACAATTCAGCAAGCTAAGAATATTTTTCAAAGCAGCAGATGATTTTCCTCTAAACAAGTCAGCCAGAATGTGGTCATTACTATCCATATTAACGTGCCCTTATTTCGGTGATTACACAACGCCTGGACTTTCTGGCGATAGAGAAATTTGATTCTATCCTATATGATCATAGTCTTTATTAGCAAAGCAATGGTAAAATACTATTAAGTAGAACCATAAGCTCTATGCAATAAGATCCAGTGGCTTTGGGCAAGTCACATCTTTGTGTCTTAGTTTATCTGCAATTTACAAGTTACTAAAGATCCTATCCAACTCTGCAAAATACTTTTAACTCTATGGTTAAGAGCACTCAGGAAATGCAAGTAATGCTGTTGGTTCATGTTTGCTTGCACAGAAATACTTGCACAACAAACTCCTACAGCCAAACACTGAGATAACATTACATGAGAAAGCCAAGTCAGCCACACCCAGTAAATCTACAAAAGTCACACTACTGTGTCAGAAACACACTGCATGCCTTTATCTAAATATGTGATCAAAGGTTTGGTCCTCATTTTGTTTTTTACTTTTGAAAAAAAAATGTTCAGTGATAAGTGATAAGCAGAACACATATACAGAGTTACAATTTCCTGCTATCAACCTTGCATAGTACAGGTTGAACCTCTAAAACCCAGGATGTTCCAATGCCAGAGAGCCCCTGTTGCTGAGAGTCAGGCACCAGAAGGGCCTGCAGCCAAGAGTCCAGCTGGGGCCAGTGGTGCTAGGCCTGGGAGTCCAGCCAGAGCTGATGACAATGGTGGCCAGGAGCCTGGCTGGGACCAGTAGCCTGAGCGTGGCAGGCGGTAGCAGACAGTTCAGGAGCCCAGCAGCTCGGGGTGGGGGCAGTAGCTAGAACTGGGAGCAGAGGTGGGCAGGACGGGCCAGAATTGACCTCCCCTGGTCCAGAAAACTCTGTCATTCAGGACCAGTTAGGTCCTGGGGGTGCCAGACCAGGGAATCAAACATGTACATGATGTACAGGCACAAAACCAACAGTATATAGCAATATACAATACCATTTATGAACAAGGGGAACTAACTAAAACTGAGGAAGGAATCACAATGTTTAATTTTCTGACAATTCTACATTTACATTTTTATCTACAACATATCAGTATGGGAGCCCTCTTCCTTTGTTCTTTCTATTATTTAATTGAGTTGGTGCAAAGAATCAGATTATGTTACATGGACAGAGTAGCTCAACAGTTTAAAAACTATTGAACAGTAGCTCAGTAGTTTTTAAACTGTTTGATATTTTGTGCAGAAAAATACACTATACAGAGCTTAGTTTAAAATTGACTTTTTTCTACCTAATAGGGATGTCAATATGTAATCGACTACACGAGTAACTGATAAGCCCAGGCCCAGGCTTATCAGTTAATCCCTATCAACTACATGCACTTTCCTCTTGCTGCCTCTATCAGAGGCAGCAAGGAGGGGAGCCGGTAGCACTGGATCCCATAGAGCCACCTTCCCCACCACCCGTCATGCTGCTGCCTCTGATAGAGAGGCAGCATCGTGGAGGGGGACAGGCAGGAACCAGTACATGCAGGAAGCCAGCTGCTCCCACGTATCAGCTCCTGTGGAGTCCCTTGCCCTCCTGCGCTGCTGCTTCCCTATCAGAGGCAGCAGCATGTGGAGTGGAGGGGGCAGGTGACAGCTGATACACACAAGGAGCCAGCTTTTAAGCCAGCTCTCTGTACGTGCCAGCTCACCCTTCCCCCCTCTGCTGCCTCTATTAGAGGCAACAGCATTGGTTGGGGGGGGGGGGGGGGGGGAGACTGCCATGGAGCAGCCTCTGTCCGTGGCAGGCCCAGGTTCACCACAAACAGAGGCTGTTCCATGGGATGCTGGTGCAGCCCCTGTCCATGGTGAGCATAGACAGGGGCTGCTACTATTGCCCTGCACTGCTGCCTCCGTATCAAATAATTGTGTAATCACTAAGGCAATGTTTCCCAATTTTATTTGGCCACAGAACCCTTTTAAACTTGTAAGAATTTTGAGGAGCCGCTGGACCTGAGCTCCACAACACCCCCCACCCCCACCTCATCCCCAGGCCCTCAAGAAAACAGTCTGACATATGGCGCTGAAAAAGTAGACCACAAATAAGTAAGGATAGTAATAATGAACAAATGCTAAATAAGGTCATGAGATCGACATTCATAAAGCTCAAAAACTAATACAGTAAAACTCCGATGGTCCAGCATCTGATGGTCTAGCACCATCAGGAACCCGGAAGTGCTCCAGGCAGCCGGACCTTTGGAGCTACTCTGCCCCCAGCTTCCCCGATTCAGCCGCTGCTAAAACTGACCAGCAGCTGAATCGGGGAAGCTGGGGGCAGAGCAGCTGGAGCGCTGCCCCTCGGGGCTGCGGGACCAACCCGGCAGCACCCCAGCTGTCTCCAATTCAGCTGCTGCCGATACTGATCAGCGGCTGACTCCAGGAAGCCAGAGCTGCTCTGCCCTGGCTTCCTGGAATCAGCCCCTGATCAGTATCAGCAGCAGCTGACTTGGGGACACCTGGGGCAGAGCAGCTGGGGTGCTGCCGGGTTGGTCCAGTAGCGCACCGAGGAGCGGCGCTGCAGGACCAACCCGGCAGCACCCCAGCTGCTCTGCTGCAGGCGTCCCTGATTCAGCTGCTGCTGAAACTGACCAGCAGCGGCTAAATCAGGGACACCTGGGGCAGAGCCGGACTAACGGAAGGGGGGGCTATGAGGGGTCTGGGGTGGCATCCCCCCCACCCCACTCCAGACCCCTCATAGCCCCCCCTTCCGATAGTCCAGCATATCTGATAATCTGGCACCCCCTGGGTCCTAAGGGTGCCGGATTATCGGAAGTTTACTGTATAAATTATATTGGCAGTTTTCAATGTGAAGACTGGTTTTTCTTCTTTTCTTGGCAAATTCTTTTTATATTTTGTTTAATATGAAAAAGTTGGATTTGTAGATCTGGCACTGCATTCAGTCAACTGCTGTATTATTTTTTGTTGTTGTTGCTGCATAATTCAAGAACCCAGTTTCACACATGTATGTGCTGGTTAATGTTAACAACTGATGCACTTCACATCTTGATAAAGCTGAATATTCTTGACATAAGCCGCCCCAAAACGTAATCAGAGAAACTCCTTTAAATTTTTGTATTAATTGGCCATCTGAAGTGATTTCGATTATGTTTTCATAATCTTGCATAGAAAAACTGACTGGCTTTTCTGTTATACTTAATGGATTTCAAATCCAGTTATTGTTGTCATTTATGGCTGGAAAATTCTTCATGATGTTTGCAGATCATCTTTGTGATTTACATACAGTGTCCTGTCCAGGAAGAAGAGTACAGGAGAAAGCTTGGGGCAGAGTTGTCTAGCCAGGAGGAAGAGTACAGGAAGTGGTCTTGGGACAGGGTGTCAGGCCAGGAGGGAGGGTTCAGGAGGGTCTTGAGGCAGGGTGTCACAACAAGATGGGAATGTGGACTCTTGGCAGGGGGGAGTGAGGGGGATATAGGTGCAGGGTCTGGGCATGAGGGGGGAAGCTTACCTGGCTTGGCACCCTGCTGCAGCAGGGAAAGCCTCCAGGCAGCATGCTCTTGTTCCTGAGGGAGAGGGAAGGGATGGAGCTCAGTTCTCCCTTCCCCCACCCCATGCAGTGGGGGACCCAGTGCAGCTGCAGCACCAGGTCATGCTTCCTACTGGAAGGGGGAGGTGGCGGGGGAGTAGAAATCCCAACCTTCCCCACCAGATCAAACTCTGCCACTTCCCCAGCAGGCTGGAGAGGGACACAGAGGAGAGAGAGCAGCAGCACATGGGGGGTAGCAGAGCCCGAGCGCATCCCAAGCAGGGGGGGGGGGGGGGTAGGACCAGCGGAGCCTGAGCCGGGTTCCACGCAGGCAGCAGTTTTAAAATGCCACGGTCCAAGAGTGGCTTCTCAGCTCCAGCTATCCCTCGCACTCCCAGCAGCAGTGGCCACTGTAAAGGCTGCCGCCTACACACGAGGAGGAGGACGCTGCAAGGCACCGGAACAGGGCAGTCCTGCGAGGTGAGGAGGGGCTATACTGTGCGTGGGGGTGGGGCAGCCGCAGTGGGTGGTGGAGTGGCCAAAGCCATGTGCCCCCAGAAGCCCAACCTTGCTGGAAAAGCCCCAATGGGAACTGCCTACGGGTTCTGCAGGGAATGGGGGAGCAGAATTTTTTCGTGGAACCCGGAGTTCCACTTCATGGAACCCCAGGGCTCTGCGGAGCACCATTTGGGAAACACCGTATTAAGAAACTATTAAGTTTTGATCCCCACAATTCTTTGCAGCCCAGCTTATCTAATCATACTGCTTGAAAGTAAAAGCAATTGGGATTCTACAAGGATCCTGTCGCTCTATTCTTCTTGGAGGCTTTATATTAGCCTTTGGTTTGCAGGTATCTGAAACTGGAAGCTCCGTACTCCTAGTTCCTGATAGGTCACAGGGACTTTTTCTTCCTTACTCTACCCCATCACAAAGCCTCTTCCTAACAGGCTGTGTAAAATGGCTGATTGGGAAAGACAGTCCTCCTAGAAGCTGCTTGGAAGTTTTAAGTAAGAGGGAGAAGAAAGGAACAAGACATACATAACATTCTCTCTCCCTTCCAATAGTTTCACATTTACCAAACTCCCACAAACCAGAAGCTGACAGGAAAGGATTCCCCTCAAAGAGTCTGGGGAAGTATCCTGGCAGAAATCCCAGGAACCTGCTTCTTCTTTCACGTCTACATCTGGCTGAAAAGATTGGTCTGCCGACCAAGTGATATATGGTAATTTTTTCCATTCATGTATATTTTTTTCAAGCAATTTGTGTTACTCAGAATGAAGTGACCCATACACATATACAAAATATAAGATATTCTGGACTCATTTTAGTAGTTGTGCTGACCAACAAGTATCTACCACTTCCAACTTACTTTCATCAAACCTTCTGCTCCATCCACCACTGTACTTCCCTAGGCAGGACAGTGTGAAAGTAGAAAGAATTATACTGTAAGAGAAAGATGAATTATGCTGTAATAATTGAATAAGTTGGAGGAATACTGTTTGTCTCTGAACAGGAAGGAGAAAAGTATGTTAATGTTGTTTGTAAGTATGCAGATCAGAGTGCTAAACAGGTGGGCCTGGGATAATAGAAAAAGGAAACATTAGGTATTGCAGAAAACAATTGAGATAACCAGGGAGATATGGACAGGAGATTGCTGTGTGCTTGATGTGGAAATGAAGATACTTGACTAGCCTCATACTAATCATGTGAAGTTTTGCCTCTCTTTTAATCTTGTTAACTTGGCTTTCTTTTGACTGTATAAATCAAGGAGTTTGAACCTTGTATGGTACTCACTCACATTTTCTGGGTGCATTTAGCAGAGCGGCTTTGCTAATAGAGCGGTCTGACAAATCTGTGAGTCCTGTCTGACTTTGACAAGACAGGTAGTTGTCTGTATGACAACTGCTCCTCTAGATTAACATTAGTTTACTCATCTCAATTCTCTATTATCCCCTCAGAACAGAGAAATGGTCATTGCTCCCTTTCAAGGATAGAAAAAGTCATATTGCTTTTTCAAGCTCACCTTTTTTCTCAGAATATACAACAGATATCCAGGCCTTTATTTAAAACAGTCACTGTAGCATAATTCTGTTCATAGATGTCAAGTTCAAGACTATTTCAATGTTAATAATAGCAAGACACTGGCAGATGTACCAGTCCCACTTACATAAGCAAGAATGAGTGCTAGATGCCAAATACGTTAAAAGCAATAATGAAACCAACATCAAAGGAACAGAAGCATCAGGGAGGGCAAGTTAATTTCTCCCTCCCTATTTTGAATTACTCAGTATGGTCCTCCGCTGAACTGACAATTTGGAATAATTGTGTGAATTGGATACCTACCTACAGAAGCCAGAAGGAAGGGGGAAAAAAAAATCAGAAAGTGATTCTTTTAGGCTCAAACTTTTTGGGACAGCCTGAAGATAAATTGCTGTATTTGATCCTCTTTGCTTAAAAAAAAACTAAAGACTTCATCCCATCTCAAAGCTGGATTTTAAGAGACTTAATGCATTAGATCTAAACAAAAAAAATCAGATAAAATTGTACACATTTGAGTTAGTTTATATGCACAATCACACAAAGAACCCACAGCTGAAGGCACTAGAACTACTGGGCCTGTACACTGACTGCATGTCCAATCTCAGTACTCGCGAACATTTAGAAATGCTAATGCATAAACATTGTGCAACCAATATCCATAGACTACAACTCTCTCATATTTCCTCAAATCTGCTCATCCCGTACTTTTACATTGGTTGAAACTAGGTTTAGCTAATCTGACCTAGAATTTAGTATTGTGATTTTACAATAGAATACCTGTATATACTAATGCATTCAGGAGAGATAGTTAAACAACAGGATGCAGTGGATGGAACAAAACAAAGACAATGTCAGCTTTACATAATCAATCTTCCCTTCCGCCCCACCATATAAATTATTTTTAAAAAGCGTTTTAAAACCCCAAATTTGATTCTGTACCTATACTTTCAGGCATTTATAATTTATGCTTTATCATTTATATTTTTGAGTGTGCCTCTCTGCGAGTCTGTTTGTTAAGGAACTCCTCCTAAATAGTAAGAGCTAGGACCACCAAATTTGATATGTAGCTTCCTCTTCTCCTAATGTAAAGCAAGGTCAGTATTTCATTGTGCCAGGAGATCCAGAAGCCCCAGGAAAAGGACAGTTTTCCATAACATGCAAAGTGAAAGGCTGCTGTTCCAAAGGACACAATGTGAGAGTGGCACTGGAGGGCCATGAGCTTGCAGAGGAGTGCTATCATGCAGAGCATCCACTGCAGAGCATTGTACCACCAAGGGAGTGGCCAGCAGGGCTGGAGCTCTGCCATTTTGTCTACTACCAGAAAAGGTAAGTGGAAGCCCCCCTGTCTGAGAAACAGCTCCCACCGACTTTCCCCATCCCCAGGTGGGGCCAGGTGTGGAGGGAGAAAGCCTCTGCAAATAACACAACAGGTGGGGGTACCTTGGGCTGCCCCCAGGGAGAAGCTAGTGTCCACTTCCTGCCCTGCTCTGAGCCCCTGTTCACCCACTGCCCTCACTCCTACACCTCCACCCCTCGCACCTCCAGCCTCTTGCCCTGAGCTCCCCACGTCCGCAAGGCACTGCCTTTACTTCAGTACCCTTCACACTGCCAGCCCCCTGCCCTGAAGAACCCAGGCAATGCCAGGTAAGTCTTCTAGTAATTAAAACAAACAAAAGGATGTTTTTCTTCACAGTCAACCCGTGGAACTCCTTGCCAGAGGATGTTGTGAAGGATAGGACTTTAACAGGGTTCTAAAAAGAGCTAGAACAATGCTCAATGAATCTGTCCATGAATCTGTCCATCAATGGCTATTAGCCAGAATGAGTATTAGCCAGCAGGAGAAGGATCACATGAGGATTACCTGTTGTGTTCACTCCCTCTGGGGCATCTAGTATTGGCCACCGTCAGCAGACAGGATGCTGGGCTAGACAGGACATTGGTCTGACCCAGTATGGCTGTTCTTATTAAGAGAATTTATATTATAGTAGCATTTCAGTATGCCACGCAGTATTACAGCCAGTAATGTAGAGCAGTGGCGCTGAACTCTTCCAGACTACTGTACCCCTTTCAGGAGTGCGAGTTGCCATGCATGCCCAAGTTTCATCACACCTAAAATCTACTTGCTTACAAAATCAGATATAAAAATGCAGAAGTGTCATAGAACACTATTACTGAAATATTGCATACTTCCTCATTTTAGCACATAATTCTAAATCAATTGGACTATAAATGTTGTACTCATATTTCAGTGTATAACAGAGAGCAGCATAAACAAGCCATAGTATGTATGAAATTTTAGTTTGTCGTGACTTCACTAGCGTTTTTCTGTAGCCCACTGTACAAATACCTAGGCAAATATCTAGATGAGTTATGGTACCCCATGGAAGATCTCCACATAACCCCAGAGCACACATACCCCTGGTTGAAAAAACACTGAATTAGAAAAGAAGGCAGTATCTCTTTAAATAGATTCAAGACCTCTAGTGGTGCTCACTGTGCTGTAAGTTTCAGAGAACAACCAGAGCAAGAATGTGCATAGATAACTAGGCCTTGAATGCTGTGTATATTTAGTAACCATGTATTTGGACTCCACCATGCCCATGTCATTTCTTCTTACTTTGTTACATAAAGGGCAAATGTCAAGATATCCCGATTGTGCGTAGGGCTATACCAAACAGAGCAAGACAGATTCTCCACCACAAAGAGCTAAAACAAGATGCAATATGTGAGTGCAACAAATTATTATTGTTAGATGCTCTATGCCTTGTGACACAGAAGGACAGGTTGTGCTGGTGGGGGGAGTGGCATTATACATGAAAGAAAATATAGAATCAAATGAAATAAAAATCTTAAGAGCCAAAGTATTCTATACAATCTCTAAGGATAGTAATTTCATATTCCAATAATAAGACTATAGCAGCAGGGATATATTATCAACCACCTGATCAGGATAGCGATAGTGACTATGAAATGCTAAGAGAGATTAGAAAGGCCATCAAAATTAAAAAATTCCATAAAAGTGGGGGATTTCAACTATCCCCATATTGACTGGGTACACGTCACCTCAGGACAGGATGCAGAGATAAAATCTCTTGATACCCTAAATGACTCCTTCTTGGAGCAGCTGAAACCCACAAGAGAGAGGCAATTCTAGATTTAGTCCTAAATTAAGTGCAGGATCTGGTCCAAGAGGTAAATATAACCGGACCATGTGGAAATAGTGACCATAATGCAATAAAATTTAACATTCCTGTGGTGGGAAAAACATCTTAGCAGCCTAAAACTGTGGCATTTAATTTTATAAAGGGAAACTACACAAAAATGAGGAGGGTAGCTTAACAGAAATTAAAAGATACAGTGACAAAAGTAAAACCTCTGCAAGCTGCAGGGAAACATTTCAAAGACACCATAATAGAGGCCCAACTTAAATATATACCCCAAATTAAAAACACAGTAAGAGAACCAGAAAAGTGCCACCGGGGTTTAACAACCAAGTAAAGGAAGCAATGAGAGATAAAAAGGCATCTTTTAAAAAGTGGAAGTCAAATCCTACTGAGGAAAATAGGAAGGAATATAAATGTTGTCAAATTAAATGTAAAAATATAATCAGAAAAGTCAAAAACGAGTTTGAAGAGCAGCTAGCCAAAAACTCAAAAAGCAATAGTAAAATGTTTTTTTAGTACATCAGAAGTAGGAAGCCTGCTAATCAACCAGTGGGGCCTTTGAATGATCGAAATACTAAAGAAGCACTCAACGATGATCAAGTCATTTTGGAGAAGCTAAATGTATTCTTTGCTTCAGTCTTCCTGGCTGAGGATATTGGGAAGATTCCCAAACCTGGGCCATTCTTTCTAGGTGTCAAATGTGAGGAAAGGTCTCAGACTGAGGTGTCATTAGAGGAGATTTTAGTACAAATTGATAAACTTAGTAGTAACAAGTCACCAGAACCAGATGGCATACACCCAAGAGTTCTGAAAACTCAAGTGTGAAGTTGAGGAACTATTAACTGTGGTTTGTAACCCTATCCTTTAAATCAGCTTCTGTACCTCATGACTGGAATATAGTGAACATAATGCCAATATTTAAAAAGGGCTCTAGAGGCGATCTTGGCAATTACAGAACGGCAACATTGAAACTATAGTAAAGAATAAAATTGTCAGACACGTAGATGAACAAAATTTGTTGAGGGAAAGTCAACATGGTTTCTGTAAAGGAAAATTATGCCTTACTCATCTCCTAGAGTTCTTTGAGGGGGTCAACAAGCATGTGGACAAGGGGGATCCAGTGGATATAGTATACTTAGATTTCCAGAAAGCATTTGACAAGGTCCCTCACCAAAGGCTCTTAAGTAAATTAAGTTGTCATGGGATAAGAGAGAAGGTCTTCTCATGGATTGACAACTGGTTAAAAGACAGGAAACATAGGAGGAATAAATGGTAAGTTTTCAGAGTGGCAAGTGGTGTCCCTCAAGGGTCTGTCCTGGGACCAATCCTATTCGACTTATTTATAAATGATCTAGAGCAGTGGTGTGCAACCTGTGGGTTGTGACACCCAAGGGGGGTCATGGATGTCTTCCTGGGGGGTTGCAGCACATAGATCCGGCCGGCTGGGAGCTAGGCCCGGTGGCTGGTGGCCATGCAGCGCTTAGATCCAGCTGGCCAGTGGCTGGGCCTAGTGGTTGGTGGCCCCTGCAGTGTGGCACCCAGATCTGGCCGGCTGGGGGCTGGGCCCAGTGGTTGGCAGCCCCCGCGGTATGGGGCTTGCAGATCAAAAAAGGTTGCGCACCACTGATCTACACAAAGGGATAAATCGTGAGGTGGCAAAATTTGCAGATGATCCCAAACTACTCAAGATAGTTAAGACCAAAGCAGACTGTGAAGAGCTTCAAAAAGTTCTCACCAAACTAAGTGACTGAGCAACAAAATGGCAAATTAAATTTAATGTTGATAAGTGTAAAGTAATATGCATTGGAAAAAATAATCCCAACTATACATACAATAAGATGGGGACTAGTTTAGCTAGAACTATTCAAGAGAAAGATCTTGGAGTCATTGTGGATAGTTCTCTGAAAACATCCACTCAATATGCAGCTGCAATAAAAAAAAGCAAATAGAATGCTAGGAATCATTAAAAAAAGGGACAGAGATTAAAACAGAGACTATTTTATTGCCTCTATATAAAACCACGGTATGCCCACATCTTACATACTGCATACAGATGTGATCGTCTCATCTCAAAAAACATATCTTGGAATTGGACAAGGTTAAAAAAAAAGGGCAAGAAAATGATGAGGGGTTTGGAACTGGTCCCATCTGAAAAGAGAATAAAGTGACTTGGACTTTTCATCTTAGAAAAGAGGAGACGAAGATGAGATAGGATACAGGTCTACAAAACCATGACTGGTATGGAAAAGTAAATAAGGAAAAGTTATTTACTTATTCCCACAATATAAAGAACTAGGGGTCACCAAATGAAATTAATAGGCAGCAGGTTTAAAACAAAAGGAAGTTTATCTTCATGCAGTGCACAGTCAACCTGAGGAACTTCTTGCCAGAGAACGTTGTGAAGACTAGGACTTTAACAGGATTCAAAAAAGAGCTAGATAGATTCATGGATTTTAGGTCCATCAATGTCTAATAGCCAGGATGAGTAGGAATGGTGTCCCTAACCTCTGTTGGCCTGGAAATGGGTGAAAGGAGAAGGATCATGTGAAGATTACCTGTTGTGTTCCCTCCTGGTATTGGCCACTGTCAGCAGACAGGATACTGGGCTAGATGGACCTTTGGTCTGCCCCAGTATGTCTGTTATGTTCTTATGAGCATCTGTCTCAAGAAATAATGTAAAAGGTTTTGTTCACTCGGGTAGTCGAGTGGAGTATTTGACTACTTGCTTACCGCCCCTCCCACTTGCTGCCTCTATGAGAGGCAGTAAAGGGAGGGAAACAAGAGACGGTGCTAGGATGAAGCTGGCTTAAAAACCAGGTTGAGGCTTGCCGCAGGCAGAGGCTGCTCCAGCAGCAGCCCCTGTCTGCAGGGGTCCCAATGGGGAGCTAGGCCCCCCCATGGACAGGGGCTGATGCCAACAAGAAGCCCCTGCTCGTGGTGGCCCATTCGTGGCCGCCGCTAACAGGGGCTGCTGGACTTGGCGCAAGCCAGTCCTGGCTTATGCTGGTCCAGCACTCTGCGGCTCTGCATTTTAAATGTAGTAAAATGCAGACCCGCAGCAGGGGTGACTGGTCAGTCCCGGCTTGAGCCGGCTCTGGGAGCTACTCCCACTGTGGCTCTGCAGAGTGGTCCTTATCAACTAATCATGTAGTCACCACAAATTGTATCGACTACACGATTAGCTAAATAACCACAATTTAACATCCTTAGATACAAGTAAAAGATGCCAACTCCCAGAGGAATTCAACATTATGGATATTCAGGGACCGAGAAACTCTAAATTATCTAGAATTCAGTTAATTTGATTTACAGTATATTTTAAGTTATTCCTTTTGATTAAACAAACCATACTGTAAGAAGCAAGTGTTTCCATACCCCCACATCTCTTCCAGACTGTCAACATAGCAGCAGAAACCGTTTATACTTTGGGCAAAAGGGTGGCCCAGACAAACAACTAAGTATTATTAATTGCCAATGCCATTAAAGCCAGCCAAACAAGAGAGGAAAGAATTTGGAAGTTATTTTGTTTGAAGTCATTCTTGGAAATCACAAGGTCTGATGATTTCAAGCCAGCCTGAAGCTTGGTCTCATTTAGGGATGTGAATTGTTAACCAGTGGGCTGGAGGACCACCCCCTCCCTGCTCTGCCCGCCACAGGCAGGGACACTCCAGCGTGGCCAGAGCAGCCCCCACTCCCACCCTTCTTTAATCAGTTAACCAGTTAAACATAATGTTTAACTGTTTGACCGGGATTTTATATCCTTAACCTGATTTAGAGTCTAAGGTTTTGTCTATGCATTGGACCCAATAACGGCACAGCTCTATGTCCGCGGCTGCGCCACTCTAAGGTCTTCTGTGTAGCCTCTCTGTGCCAGCAGTAGAGCTCTCCTGCTGGCATAATTGAACAGTCCCTAACGAGCAGCAGTAACTTCGTCAGCAGGAGACACTAGAGGATAGAGTGATGTGCACACCAGTGCTTTTGTTTGTGAAATTTATGTCAGTAAGTGGTGCGTTTTTCCACACCTTTGACTAATAAAAGTGCTAGTGCAGACAAAGCCTCAGAACAGGAGCTCCTGAACTTTAACAAAGGCTCTGAAGTAGACCTTTTCTATGGATTTCAGGAAGGGATTCAAAACATGTTTCAATTTCGTTATCTGTGAAATGCAGATAATAGCCATCTACCTCTTAATAGTATGAAGGACTAGCATCTGTAAGTGCTTTCAAGATCAGTATTTTGCCAACCCCCACCTATGATATGAAAAGGTTTCAAGTTAGAAGAGCTGTGCAGTCCATAATCGAGAACATAGTATTTTTTCCCTCTATTATGGCTTTGAGAAGTAGAAATGGGTTTAAGTTGTCACAAAAGCACAGCAGAGTAGGAAAAATAATTAGCAAATTCAAGTGAAATATTTATGCTCTAATAAAGGGAACGTAACCTGCTTCTATCCAACCTCATGCAATTTACCCATTTCATAGGATTAATTATTGATGCACTCCAACATTATCTGCAAGATCAGTGGAGCTATGTGGCTTTAGATCAGCTGAGGATTTGACCCTTTATGTAAAAAGCAGCAACTATGCACCTCCCTAGTCTCTCCTACCCCTATTCACTATGCACTGAGAGATGAGAAAAATGGCAGCTGTGAAGGAGCGATGTCTCAGAGATCTGGATGGTTTTTGCCCCACCTGTCCAGCTCCTTCCAAGTGAGCAGTTACTCTATTTCTTATGCATCCAACACCACAGTACCTGAATCAGTTTGATGCACTCACAGCCCTCATACCAACTAAGGATAAAGGGGACAAAAGACAATGTTCCCTATAAACTGACTACTTAGGCAGCCACCCAGGAAAATATGCTATTCTGCTGATTAGCAGACCACAGACAGCAGCATGTGTTTCTACTTGGAGTTCACTACCACACATGTATGGGTTCACATAGCAAAATGTATGCCACACATGGATGGAAAAAATTAGGGGAAATATTGACAACTAAGCTGATGTGGAGCGTTCCTGATGAAGATCTTCCCAGGACCAATGAGTGCACTCCACACGTGGCAAATACATTACTTTTTGAGCAGTATTTTGAAAACATTAGATTCATCCTGATACCTCAGTGACAGAGACCTAAAAAGCTGGAAACAAGACACTCTCTATTGACCAAGTAATCAGGATTCCAACCCATACATCAGAGTACTGTAATAACTCATTTTGGTCAGTAATACCATAATTTACTCTCTATATAGTGGAATCCAGTGCTTTTTTTGGTGACAGTACTGCCGGTATGCTGTACCAGCACCTCCAGTCAGAGCTCAACAACTTTTCCCCTGGAGTACCAGAACTTCTTTTTTTTTAAACACAAAACAAGCACTGGTGGAATCTAAAGAGGCAACCCTATGTTAAGCAACCATTTGAAAGCATTCCCAGTTACCACTCCACCCTTAGTGTGACCTGGCTTCAAACTCCACTATGCCCGTATGCCGTCCAAACTCTCCCCATTTCTTAGACTGGACTGGGCAATAATTTTTGACCAGAGGCCACTAAAAAATTTTTTGAATAGGCCCAGGGCTGCCCTGGAGGGGGCAGACGGGGCAGAGACAGTACACTTCTGTGTTTCCCCACCCTGAGACCCTGATTGATCTGTGGGTGGAAAAGCACAAGTAGTATTTGCCCCTCCCCCTGAAAAGAGCTGCCAGCTGTTCTGAACAGCTGTGCCCCAGCACCTGTGCCCCAGCAGTGGGAGGAGACTTTGCATGCTCCTGCCCTGCCCCCAGGTCAATCAGGGCCCGGGGGCAGGGAGAGCATGAAGTCTCTTGCTTCCTGCCCTCTGGCTTGCGGTGCTTAGAGTCAACCACCAGGGTTAACTCCAAGTGCTGTGCACCCCCCTAACCACCATCCCTAGGCCCTGATTGGCCTGGGTGTGGGGTAGAGGTAGGACCTCCGTGGGCCAAATCTGTCTTAGAGAGTCCCAAGGCAAACTCCAAACCCAGGCTGTAATGTCACAGATGTAGATTTTTAATAGAACTAATCACTCATTTAGGTTGAGGCAGTTTTTTTAAACTAGCATCAGGAGGTGTATCAACATTATTTTACTTTCTAAGCACAATTTCAAAGCAGAAGAGTGAACAAAAAAAAATTAGGCTGCTCAAGACTGATTTCACTGAATATCCACACTATATTATGCGCCAAACCCATTTAGAGTGGGAGTGACTTGCAAAACTTATAGGGCCAGATTCCTCCATCCTTACTCACTTTGAGTCATCCCACTGAAATCAATGGGAATCATCAACAAGCTACTCATTGCAATTAAAAGTAGGTGAATCAGGTCCAAAGAGAACAGGAACAGTGGAACTCAGAGTCAGGATCTACTCAGGACAGAGGAGAGTTCCGAAAGGTTTCATGTAGCCACTTATGTAAATCATGCAGTCGGGTGAAAAACAAAAAGAGAGAGAACAAAACTTCAGACTTATTTAAAAAAGGATTGCTCATTGAAGAGGCCGTTGCAAAGTTAGGAGACTGTCCACAATTATACAATCTTAGACAGACACTTCAATAGCAAACGAGGTAAGACATTCAACCTAAAGCTGCAAAAAAGCTATCATCTGTTACTTTTTCGGCTGTTTGGGATTTTGAGGACAAAGACAAAAGTTTTTTATAAAGTTAGAGCCTATTTCAGTTGATTAGGTAGCTTCCTCCTGCTTGCAATCCCTCTTCCTATAACCACTGTTTCGATTAAAGAATAAAGTTAAATAGCTCCGACACATCCGGCAAACGAGTTTGCACCCAAGGAAGTGGGAGAGCGAAGAAACATTAAAAACGGTTAATCCCGAAGAAGGAAGACTTTGCGGGTGCCTTTATTGTATGGATGTTTACACCCTACCTGGGTGGAGTTGAGGAACAAACTCTCCTCTCCATTCACGAGGCTCCCCGGAGCGCTGACAGCGCCTCCCCATCATCTTACCTTCACCCTCGTTGTCCACTCGCTGCTTCCTTTCGCCACTCTCATTCCCCTGCCCTCCCCCTCGCCCAGCCCCAGCACAACCCCTGCTCCCTTCGGGTCCCCACTTCCCCAACTCGGTCCCAAACCCTCCTTCTCCTCCCGCCCGACGCCCCCCCTCCCCAGCAGCTATGCGCCCAGCCTGCCGCCTCCCTGTAGCGCCCCCGCTTCTCTTCTCCCCCTCCCCTCATGCCCCAGCACCCCGCCCGTCCCCTCAGCGCCCCTCCTCCGCGCACACATCCCTCCGCTCACCTTCCCTGGCTTTCAGCAGCACCGTGTTGGCTACGATGTTCTCGATCTCCATGATCAGGTCTCCGACCCCCTCCGTCCCCTCACAGCCGCCACCTTCTTCGCCCCTTCCTCCTGCCCCGCCACCGCCGGGACCCCCGGTCTCCACTCATCCGGCCCCGAAGGCTAATGCCGGGCTCTCCGCTCTCCCATCACTCGCACCTCGCTCACTCACCGCCCCCTCCCTCCTCTGTTCAGGGGGGCGGAGAAACGGGACGGGCGGGGCCTGCCCACAACTGGGCAGTGCTACGCCTCGCTTCCCGCCTCACGCCTGGGGCAGTCCCCTCTCGAAGACTACAGCTCCCAGCAGGCAGTGCGTTCTCCCGGCGCTCTGTTGTGTCAAAGCGGATTCGTTAGTAACTAGGCGTCAGCACCCGTGCTCGGTGTTGCATGCTGGGAGTGATAGTTCGTCACCTCACTGGCAAGGGGTGGAGCGTTGCATGCCGGGTTATACAGTCGTATCGTTCATGCCGCTCTGCTCTCCGGCAGAGCTTAGTCACTGCTACCGCTAAGTCCCGCGAGAGACGTGGCCGCGTTGCTGCAGCTTAGCTTGCTCTGTACGTAGCGTGAGCGGCAGGTCGCAGGCCGGCTCGTTAGAGACCCTGGTCGACCCTATAGGTCTCACGCTACGTAGACGATCTCGCGTGACGTGGTGTGTGCGGACACTGCGGGGGGGCAGCTCGGAACGGTTTCAGGTCTGGGGGGCCCTTGTCGCCATTTTGTTTAGTGTGCCCCCCCCCTCCCCCCGTTCCTGCGCAGCCCCTGTGCTTCAGGCGCCTGGCTCCTCATGCTGCTGAGCGAGTGCTGACCCCGGACACACACACGCTGCACGATGGGGAAGGCAGCTAAGCAGAGGAGAAAAGGCCAAGTGGCTGCCAGGCCCAAGGGCCCGAGTGGGGCGGGCACGAGCATGGTAAAGAACAACCCTTTCGAGGTGAAGGTCAACAAGCAGAAGTTTCATATCTTGGGACGGAAAACCAAACACGACGTGGGGCTGCCGGGCATCTCGCGCTCCAAAGCTGTCAAAAAGGTAAGAGGGGAGAAGGGCGAGCCCCAGGTGAGGGCAAGGTGGGGATCCCACCAGTCTGGAGCAGGCCCCTGTGGCCAGATTGGGGCAGTGGTGGTGCACACACCCCCAGGTTGTGTAAATGATGGCCTGTAGGCGATGTGATCTCAGAGTTTGGAGCAGGTCCCCGAGGGTTTGATAGCACAAATCTCACCAAGACTGCCCTTATGTTGGGGTACAACCACATTGTCAGATGGTACAGTATAGCCCCAGAGCAGAGTATAGGCAGGTGAGTAGGGATTTTTTTGTAGTCTTTGTTATTCACTTGCTCTGTGACTTTTGGTAAGTCTATTCTACTTATTGAGAGTGCTGATAACAATGAACATCTAAGGGTGTCAGTGAAGACTGAAGCTCCATTGTAAGTAACCTATATAAACATGAGTATGTTGCCTCTGCTCTGGAAAGTTGTCAAGCAAAAAGCATGCTTTGTCCCTTCATTTCTCTGACTTGAAAATAAGGATGACTTTTATCTCAAGGATTGTAAGACCTGAAACCATTTGGGGCTCTCAGATGAAAAATGCTATAATCTAAAGAACTATACATCCTATCAGGAGCTACTGCTAAGGGGGAGACACAAGGGGACACCTACCATGTGACTGGTATCCCCATGTGACTCCTCCGTGTACCACCCTAGTGTGGGGAAAGGCTGTGACAGTAACCTTCTCTGCTCCTCCTGGTCCCTGCTCCACCCTCTGTTTTCCTTTTCCCCACTCCTGTCCCCAATAAGGGCTGTGACTGGTTTACCAATTCTGGTTATGCTGTAGGGCAGTGGTCCCCAACCTTTTGGGGCTGCGAGGCGCCCGGGGGCAGGGTTGCTCACATGCTGCATGCCCAGAGCTAGCGCCACCCATGCGCCGCACTCCCGGGGCTGGCGCCGCAACTGTGCTGCACGCCCAGGGTTGGGGCCGCCCATACACCACCGCGCACCCGGGACCAGAACAGCCCATGTCCCGTGTGCCCGAGGGCGGGGCCACCACCGCCCATGTGCTGCGTTCCCGGAGCCAGCACTGACCATATGCTGCGTGCCTGGGGACAGCGCCGCCAATGCGCCCAGGGGCCGGCACCGCCCACACGCCTAAGGGCAGGGCTGGCACCAATCACTCAGCGGGCGCACAGAAATGGCCCGGCGGGTGCACAGAAATGGCCTGACGGGCGCCATGGCAAGGACCACTACTGTAGGGGCTGGAGCAGATTCCCTCACACCAGGGGCAGGTAGCTGCACCAGCCCTGTGTGGCTCGCCACAGGCAGGGGCTGTTCTGACCGGCGTACTGGAGCAGTCCTTGCCCGTGCAGGGGGGCGAAGCTTTAATCAGTTAACTTACTACACAAAATGTTTAACCAGTTAACCAATTAAATGGGATTTTACATCCCTAGCCCCTACCTCACCCCTGAGCGACATGTCCTGTGTGGACTAGTGGTAGTCTGATGACAGCAGCAAGGGTGTGCCCCACCTGCACTCATTGGCAGCAGCAAGAGGGAAGCAGAGGGACATAGCCCTAGTCCTCATCCTGCTCCTCCCCCCCGCCGCACTTTCCAGCTAGAAGCAGAGCAATGTAGCCAGGCACAGGAGGAGAGGAGCGGGTTGGGTCACATCCCTCTGCTTCTTCCCCACTGCTGCTAGTGGCTCCCCATCTAGTCCCCTAAACTGACTAGAGGCTCTGGTGCCACCAGGTACTGGCCCCTTGCTCCTCCCATCCGTAGCATTGTGGGGATACATACTCCCTCATTAGTCTTAAACTCATCACCCCTGCATCCTATACATTCACAACTTGAATGCTGCATGCATATCTGGTCCCACCCACCATCTCAAAAAAAAAAAAAACTGGAAAAGGTACAGAGAAGGCTGACGAAAATGATTGGGGGTATGGAACAACTTCTGTATGAGGAGAGATTAAAACAACTAGGACTGTTCAACTCAGAAAAGAGATGACTAAGGGGGGATATGATCAAGGTCTATAAAATCTTGACTGGCATGGAGAAAGTAAATACGAAATTTTATTCCTTCACATAACACACTCAATTAAATTAATAGATTGCAGGTTTAACTGTGACCAATGAACCCCAGGCTTGGGGATGTTGTGAAGGCCAAAACTATAACAAGGTTCAAAAAAGAACAAGGTGAATTCCTAGTGGTAAGGTCCCTCAATGGCTATTCGCTAGAGCAAGGATGCAACATCATGCTTTGAGAGTTCCTAGCCTCTTTTTGTCAGAAACTGCTGGGAATGAACAACAAGAGATGGATCACTTGTTGATTGCCTATTATTTTCATTCCTACTGAAATACCTGACATTAGCTACTGTCATAAGACAGGATACCTGGTTAAAAGGATTATTGGTATAATCCAGTGCGGTCATTCTTTACTACAAAATCCATTTTTATGATTATTAATATTGTTGTTGATCCAAGCTGCACTGATCAAACTGGTTACTCCTGGGAGAATTCTGCACCACTGCAGCACAGCAGAAAACTGCCCCTTGCAAATTATTTACTTTTGGTAGAAAATGGTTTCCTGTGTGAAAGCAAAAAAGAAACTGCACTCCCCAGTAGCTCAGACATGTCTGTCTAGGCAGTGGTGGGGGAGAGGTAAATCATTGGGGAGGGAGGAGAGAGATCTAGGGATGTCCCAGACATCCAAGAATGTTAATCCCAGCTGGATGGGTGGTGAGAGGAAGAAAATAGAGATGTTGCACACTACACAGAGCCTCTCGCCCTGCTTTGGGAGCTCCTCTCACCCAGAATCCCAGCTCGCTGAGCCCAAGCAGCTGCATCTTGACCCCCCAACCCCACCAAGACCCACTCTCCAGCCGCCACTATGGAACCCTAACCACTTTCACCTGGATGCCCCTTCAGAGTTCCATTCCCCACATACTGAACCCCTGTGCATCCAGATTCCCTGCACCTGGGCCCCCCACTGAGCTGCCTGCATCCGAGATGGTGCCCTGGTACTCTTGAGGGAATTCTGCACACACAAAATTTAAAAATTTAAAACTGCAAAGTTCACATATTTTTATTTGTTAGAGTAATACAATAACCAGATAATGACTGTATTTTCAATTATTTTGGCAATTTATTTCAAAATACTGGTCATCGAATAATTGAAAACAGTGTGATTATATTGTGTTATTTTGACACAAAAAATATACAGAATTTTGTCGAATTTTTAATTTTTTGGTTTTTGTCTAACATGCTCTTAAAATCTCCAGTGATGAAGATTCTGCAGCATCTAGACAATTTATTCCAGTACTTAACACCCTGACAGGAAGTTTTTCCTAATCTCCAACCTAAACCTCCCTTGTAATTTAAATCCTTTGCTGCTTGTCCTGTCCTCAGATGTAAGGGAGAATAATTTGTCTTTCTGCTCCTTGTAACAACCTTTTAGAATCCTGAAAACTGTTAAATCCCCTTTGTATTCTCTTTTCCAAACTGAACAAACCTAATTTCTTTCAATCTTCCCTCGTAGGTCATATTTTCTAGATCTTTAATTAGTTTTGTCTCTGTCAACATTCTATAATTTGTCCACATCTTTCCTGAAATGTGGCACCCAGAACTGGACATGGTACTCCAATTGAGGCCTAATCAGCCTGGAGTAGAACAGAAGAATTACTCCTAATGTCTTGCTTATAGCACTCTTGCTAATTCATCACAATATCAAATACATGTAGAAAATCTAACACAAATGCAACCAAACTGATTCATATATGATTCAGGCCTACACTCCAAGAAAGGTAATAATGTACCTTAGTGGAGCCACAAATTAATGGTATGTATATACATCAGTGCCACAACTGCAGCTATGCCACTATAATGTAAAGACTAGAGTGTCATGTGTTTTCCATTGCTATGGTAAATCCATGTTCTCAAGAGGCAGTAGCTAGATTGACAATAGAATTCTTATGTTGCCCTAGCTGCATCTCCACATGTCATTACAGTTTTTACAGCCCTGAGCAATATATGTAGGTTGATCTCTATTTTTTATCTATAGACTAGGGATACAAGGAGTTAACCAGGTGATGCTGTCTGTTAACCAGTAAGTCTGACTGGGCTGGAGCCACCACCCACTGTGTGGTGGGCCTAGCTGAAGCAGCCCCACAGTGAGGTAGGATCAGCCTGAGTAGCTTCCACCCATGACACAGCAAGCTCAGCTTGGCCGGGCCGGGCTAAAACAGCCCCTTGCCTGCATCTTGCTACAGGTGGGGGGCTGTGACAGCCAGGCCAGGGCTGCTGTATGGTGCTGCAAAAGGAGGCTTGCTCCATAGTTAACCAGTTAAACATAATGTTTAATTGGTTAATTTTTTAAATAACAATTTACGTCCACACGATACACCAGGCTTCAAACACAATTCAGATTTCCCCAAATGGTCTATATCAGTGTTTCTCAATGACTGATCCATGGACTTCAGCTGGTCCGTGGCAGCCTCCTTTCCAGCCCCTCAGATTTCACTGACACAGTTTAGGAAGACGACAACAACCTGTCCCTGGTCTCAAAAAGGTTGAGAAATACTCATCTATGCTAGGAGAAGTTAGGCTCCAACCCTGCAAAATACTAATTTCATTTGTATTTGTATTCTCTTTGATTTCAATTTGAGGATGTACTTAAGTTGGCAGAGTTAGGGCCTGAGACATTTTAATTTATGGGAATTAAATTATCTGAGAAGGCCAAGAGAAATAAGCCTGGTTTACCAAGGACCTGCACTTAAAGTGAACATTGATTGTTTTTTAAATATAAAAGTTTCCCCTTATTACAAAGGAAATGGTTAGGCATTATTAGAAAGGAAATGGCAAGTAGATTTTAGCCTGGCGGGGCTGCGCAGTGCGGTCTGCGCATGCGCAGCAAGCTCTTCCGCGCAACTAGCGAGCAGGGCTCGCCGCTACTTGGCGAACCCTGTTCATGCACATATTCAGGCTGTCTTCTGTCAATCCCAGGGCAGGAGACTAGGGTTATGGGGTGTGCAAGAGGCAGGTCTGCAGTGTATGAGGGACTCAGGGCAGGGGATTTGGGTGTATGATGGACTCAGAGTGTAAGGTTGCGGTGTGGGGGGTGAAGAATAGGGGTGTTAAATTTAGTTTAATCGACTAATCAATGGAATTTTTATCGATTAGTTGATAAGCAGGAGAACCACAGTGGCCTGGGACTGGGCGCAAGCCAGTAATCTGATGGTTCCTGGCTCGTGCCCAGTCCCTGCTATTCCCTTGCCCCCTGCAGACACAGTGCTAGGGCATACCGGTTTTTAAGATGACTCTCCCTAGCTTCCACTCCTGCTCCCTGCCCCTTTTGATAGAGGCAGCAAGTGGGGGGGAAGTGATTAGTCAAGGGACTAATCAACTATCTGATAAGCTTATGGTTGTCGGATAGTCGACTAGTTGCCTATATCCCTAGTGCTGGAGTGTTATGGCAGGGGACTGGGAACGTGGGGTTGCAGGGATCTGGGAATGTGAGGATATGAGGGGCTAAGGGCAGGGAGTTCAGGTATATGATGGGCTTAGGGTTGGGGAGTATAAGGAGTGCAGGAGAGTTATCGCAGGGGGCTGCAGATTCGGGGGTGCGGGATTCTAGAATGTGGGGCTCAGGGCACGGGGTTCAGGTGTATGATAAGCTCAGGGTTGGTATGTGGGGGGTGTTGGCTTGGCTTCATATTTAAATAAAGTAAAACATTATTTAACCAACACACAAGGTTTCAACATTGTCTTTATTTATGGTAGGAGTTGGTCCCTGACCCAAAAAAGGTTCCCACTGACCCACAGAAAAATCAGTCGGGGACCACATAAGTGAGAAGCAAAGAAAAACCCCTCCAAAAATTCCCAACCCTCACTGATGTGGCCCCCCACTGAAACACCACACTCCCCAGGTGCTCCAGCCCTATGGTGGGTGGAGGGGCTGGAAGGACTGAGGTTCAAGGTGTCAAGCCAGATTTACTCTTCTGGGGTTCCAGGGTTAGTGGATTTTGTGTGCCCCCTTAGGCTCTGGGGTGGGGACATAAATGAGGGGTTAAAAGTGTGGTACATGGCTGCAAGTGAATGGGATAGAGGGGGTGCAGGGTATGGCTGGGAGGTGAGGTGTAGGGCAGGATGAGGGTGCAAGGTATGGGTGGAAGGTAGGGTACAGGAGCAGGCCAGGAGTAAGGTATCTATCCGGGTGAAGAGGGCAGGAGAAATGGAGGGTGTCTGGCCGGGAGGAGAGGGCAGGAGCGGCCTCGGGGCAGGGTATCTGGAGAGAGGGTGAGAGGGGATGAGCAGGGTCTGGGCATGAATGAGTGGTGGGAGGCACTTGTTTTTGCACCATATCACAGGCATCATGTAACATGGCCTCCTGCTGCTTCCATTTATAGGAAGGAAGCCTCCAGGAAGGATTTACAGGGGAAGCCTCCAGGAAATGTGTATCTGGGGAAGGAAAATGGCAGCACGCATGGAGCCCTTTTTTAGTTCCGCTTGTTCCGTACACTCAAGGGGAAGAAAAAGGGCAGCACACAGCCATTTTTTACTCAACTTGTTCCCTGCGCACGCTGGATCCAGCAGGGAAGCCTTGAAGCTTTCTTTCCTCTCCACTTAACTTAAGCACAATACTTCTGTATTAAATCTGTGTTAAAAGTAAATTTATTTTTTTCTTCAAATTCTCACTATGATGTACATACCATCCATCAGCAAACAGAATTTAGAGATATACTTCAAAAGAAAACCAAATCTGTCTGAGAAATACTACAGCACAAGCAAAACTGTAGTTTAGGTTATCGTTGCATATATTTTGAATACCGTTGAGAAGCCCTCTATAAAACAGTTACTTTGAGTAATGGTAATCAATGAAAGGGTCCGCCTTATATCTGTCAAGATGGAGAAGTATTTTTCTCTGCCAAAAATATTAAAAAGACAAATGGCATCATATTAAAAATTCATTGGAAATTATATATGTGTACATAACATAAAAAGATGAAAAAAGAACATAAATTCTGTGATGTCTTAGATGAAGTAAGATTTCCATTATTTAGTAATCCTGACATCTGCAGATTCTGCATATGTGATGTGCGTGACCGGCAATACCTAGAAATTTCAGCTGTTCTGTTGTCCACTGTAGTTTGACTTCATAATAATACAAAATATTATTTCTCCCCAGGAATCTGCTAAGCATTCAACATTTTGTATTGCCTCTGACCTTTTTAAACCTAATATTGAAGGTAGCATGCTTGCTGAAAGTATTGGTTGTGATATTTCAGTGTGTGAGCAAGAGATTTTAAATTAGTTTCCCACCTGCTTTAATACTGGCCTAGGTTTTACAAAACTTTAAAATGGTTAATACTGGAAAACTAAATGACTTGTTTAGTATGCTCTTGACAGCTTTATTAACAGCTCTAGAAGGAGGTGTAACTCTCTATTTGCCTGCAAAATTGATATGTACAGGCTTCTCCACACTGGCCTACCAAATTTCCTTACTCTGAACTGCCAGATATACCTCACTGCTGACCTAGAGCATCTGCTTTCCAGGTGAAATAAGTAGCTCAGTATCTCTACCCATTTGATTACTGACCTCTCCTCAGGCTGCCAACAATGGTTTCACCTAATAGTCTGCGGCTTTTTTAAGATAGATAGATTTTTATACATGATGAACTAGACTGAGATGACAGTTCTTAATTGGGATTGTTTAGGAGTATAACAAAATAGACTAATTTAATGAAATGCAGGCACAAGAAAATTTAAATTTACAGCATGAATTACATTGGTCTGTTTATAGTCAAGTTCTCTTCTCATAAAACTCTTTAATTGATCTGCATAGATTTTTCACACAAGCTGTCCATCTTTGTGTGTGTGTGTGTGACTAACTTAGACTTTAATGCAGAATACATCAGAGCCTTTTGTTTTGTAAATCATTGGCGTCAGATGTGCTTTTGTTACATTTATGCTTTGATCTGTTTTTCAGCGTACACAAACTTTATTGAAAGAATACAAAGAACGGGGAAAGTCCAATATATTTAAAGATAAACGTTTTGGTGAATATAATACCAAAATAAGTCCAGAGGAGAAGATGATGAAGAGGTTCGCTTTGGAACGGCAGGTAAAGATATAGGAATAAAAAATAATATAAAAAGTAGAAGTAGAAATGTTTAAACTATCAAATAAAGCTTTCTGTAAATAATATTTTGCTTGATCCCAAGGTTCTACCAAAACCCTATAACACAAGCATACTAGGGATGTGAAAGTGTAAACATGGATATGGTTAACCAATGAGCCTGAGCTCGTCAGTTAACCTTCATGGTTACACACCGCCTCCCCAGGCAGCAATGCGGGGGGGGAGGGGTTGGGGCCACCTCTCCCCCCCCATGTAAATATTTTCAGCAGTTACACCTTTACCTAAATGAATGCATTTTAACATCCCTAAACCATACTTCATTTTCATTTTTACTCCCACATACTCCGTTTCTGAAAGTCTATTTACACCTTTTATTCAGTTGAAATGAATTCCAGAATTAGAGCTTATTAAAAATTATTTTAAAATTTAGAATTTTTGGTGGAAGTAAGAAAACCAAAATAATTTTTGCCAATAATTGAAATACTCTGAGCATTTGGGGATTTTTATAAAAAATCAAAATTGTAATGAAAATTCTTTTGTCAAAAATCAATTTTTCTGTTGAAAAACAGGTTTTGCCCAGCAAATGTTTGACCAGTCCTATCCAAATTACAGATTTTTAAAGCTGAATTATTTTAACATTTACAAAACTGTTGTAATTTTGGGAATTAAACTAGTCAAAATCTAATTTTATTTCCGCAAAATGTAAATCCTTTAGTTGGCATTAAAGACCTGTTCTCACCAATACACCTGAAAAAAGTTGGGTTTCACTTGATGGCCCGTGAAGCTTATTTTAGGGTCTTATCACGAGTCTAAGACAACAGTCCCCAAACGTTTTACTTTGTTCCCCTCCTTATCCTGCCTCCCCTGCCTGGAGTGGGGCTGTAGCTCCAAAGTGAGGCATGTGGATGGGTGAGAGGGCCGAGGCTGGAGCCACAGTTGGATGCCAGGAGCAAAACTGGTTGGCATCCCTCCTCACCCCCTATGGGGACTAGCCAGTGCCCCTGAATGTTTCTCTGTTAGGGGCACCCCATGATTTGGGGACACCTGAGGCAGGAAGTGGGATTGGTTTGTATTCTGTTTCAGTCTACATCATATTTGGATTCCTGAACTAAGCGGCATGATTTTATATGCAGATAATTCTAGTAATAAAACACAGTTTTTGGGAAAAATAATTTTTAGTGGGTATTAAGCCTGAAATATTTTATTTAAAAGGTTTGAGTTTTTACACACACAAAAACCCAATTTTGCTTTTATATTAATTTTGCCACTAGTTTTTTAACTAAGAAAAAACCCTTCTCCAGAACACTGTGCCTGATTCACCACTTATTTACACTGGTTTAGTTCTGTATTTCCTATGATAAGAGTGTAAAAACTAGTGTGAGATGCTCACTGTTTCAAGGTTTAAATATGTGTGAATGAAATTTTAGACTTCTAAATGCTGTTAAAACAGCAGAGAAATGAAATAGGATTCTCCTGGGCTAAATTGAAAATACGAGTTTTTGAGGAAAGAAAAATCTTTGTTGACTAGCCATCATTAACTTAACTGTTACTAAACTGAAAAATGTCTTATTGCTAAATTGGTTTCTTTATTTTTCACAGCAAAACCATGAAAAGAAAAGTATCTATAACCTCAATGAAGATGAAGAACTGACCCACTATGGCCAATCTTTAGCAGATATTGAAAAACTTAATGACATTATTGAGAGTGACAGTGATACTGAAGAAAGAGGAATATTGTCAGGTAGAAAAATCAAATTGATACCTTAATACATTTTTATCCAATGTAATTTTCATTCTTAACCCAACTGTGAAAATTGTTGTATGGCTGGCTTTTATTAAAAAATAATGCAAAGAAAAGATTCAGAGTTAAATTGGCCTTCTGTTCCTCTCTTAAATCAGATAAAATATGGTAATTAGAACTAGGTAACTACCAATATAATATTGTAATTTTTAACCATTCACTTCTTAAAATTGTATTTTAATTCACGTCATAATTGATTTTTCACATGTGGATATCCTTAAAGTAAGTGCATTCTGTTAAAGTAAACTCTAGTTTAAAATCAACTACAGGCAGTCCCCGACTTACGCGGATCCGACTTACGTCAGATCCGTAGTTACAAACGGGGCTTTTCTTGCCCCGGAGGAAGCGGGCGGCGGGACTGCCCAGACGCGCCGCGGTCCCGCCACCCGCGTCCTCCGGGGCGAGAAAAGCTGCTCCGCGTCTCCCTGGTCTGCTGGGGGGTGCCCTCCCCCCCCCAGCAGACCAGGGAGACGCGGAGCAAAGCAGCGGAGGATGCGGGCAGGACCGTGGCACATCTCGGCGGTCCCACTGCCCGCATCTCCCTGGTCTGCTGGTGGGGCGGGGGGGAGCGCAGCTAGTGCGCCCACCCCCCGCCAGCAGACCAGGCTTTTCTCGCGACCCCTGGGGTAGAGCAGCTGGGGCGCTGCCCGGTTGGTCCCGCAGCGCCGCTTCTCGGCGCTACTGGACCAACCCAGCAGCACCCCAGCTGCTCTGCCCCAGGTATCCCCAAGTCAGCTGCTGCTGAAACTGACCAGCGGCTGACTACAGGAAGCCCGAGGCAGAGTTGCTCTGCCCCGGTCTTCCTGGAATCAGCCGCTGATCAGTTTCAACAGCGGCTGACTTGGGGACACCTGGGGTAGAGCAGCTGGGGTGCTGCCGGGTTGGTCCCCGCAGCGCTGAGCTGCGGCGCTGCGGGGACCTACCTGGCAGCGCCCCAGCTGCTCTGTCCCAGGCGTCCAGATTCAGCCATTGTTGAAACTGATCGGCTGATTCCAGGAAGCCCAGGGCAGAGCAACTCTGCCTCAGGCTTCCTGTAGTCAGCCGCTGGTCAGTTTCAGCAGCTGCTGAATCTGGACACCAGTTCCAACTTACATACAGATTCAATTTAAGAACAAACCTACAGTCCCTATCTTGTACGTAACCCGGGGACTGCCTCTATATTAGAGATGCTAGTATGCAAAGTATGGTACATTATAGGGGGCACCATTAGCTTGACCTTCAGATGTTACTACTTTACATATTCCACTATAAAAAGACCTTGTTTTCAGTTGCTTTATAACTTCAACATACTTCAGGTGTGGGTTGAAATTTTCCATTCTTGGTCTGTGTCCTAGGCTTAATTGGTTTTTAGGGAGAAATTTCAGCACCAACAAGACAGCCATTTCTCAGAAGAAACTTAGGGAAAAATACAATATCTTGTTTTGTAATGTTAAAATGACATTTTTTGTGTTTAAAATTTCTTTAGATCAGATTAAGAACCTCGTAAGTACATAAGAACGGCCGTACTGGGTCAGACCAAAGGTCCATCTAGCCCAGTAGCCTGTCTGCCGACAGCGGCCAGCACCAGGTGCCGCAGAGAGGGTGGACCAAAGACAATGATCAAGCGATTTGTCTCCTGTCATCCTTCTCCAGCCTCTGACAAACAGAGGCCAGGGACACCATTTCTATCCCCTGCCTAATAGCCTTTTATGGACCTAACCTCCATGAAATTATGTAGCTTCTGTTTAAACTCTGTTATAGTCCTAGCCTTCACAGCCTCCTTTGGCAAGGAGTTCCCCAGGTTGACTACACGCTGTGTGAAGAAGAACTTTCTTTTATTAGTTTTAAACCTGCTACCCATTAATTTCATTTGGTGACCTCTAGTTCTTCTATTATGGGAACTAATAAATAACTTTTCTTTATTCACCCTCTCCACACCACTCATGATTTTATAGACCTCTATCATATCCCCCCTCAGTCTCCTCTTTTCTAAGCTGAAAAGCCCCAGTCTCTTTAGCCTCTCTTCATATGGGACCCGTTCTAAACCCCTAATCATTTTATTTGCCCTTTTCTAAACCCTTTCCAAGGCCAAAATATCTTTTTTGAGGTGAGGAGACCATATCTGTACACAGTATTCAAGATGTGGGCGTACTGTAGTTTTATACAGGGGCAGTAAGATATTCTATGTCTTATTTTCTGTCCCTTTCTTAATAATTCCTAACATCCTATTTGCCTCATTGACCGCCGCTGCACAGTGTGTGGACGTTTTCAGAGAACTATCCATGATCTCTTTCCTGATTTGTCATAGCCAAATTAGCCCCCATCATACTGTATGTATAGTTGGGGTTGTTTTTTTCCAACATGCATTACTTTACACTTACCCACTTTTAAATTAATGGATATTGCTTATCTCCTAGAACTGGAAGGGACCTTGAAAGGTCATTGAGTCCAGTCCCCTGCCTTCACAGCAGGACCAACTACCATCCCTGAGAAATTTTTGCCCCAAATGGCCTTCACAAGGATTGAACTCACAACCATGGGTTTAGCAGGCCAATGCTCAAACCACTGAGCTATCCCTCTCCCCACATTAAATTTCATTTGCCATTTTGTTGCCCAATCACTCCGTTTGGTGAGATCTTTTTGAAGTTCTTCACAGTCTGCTTCTGTCTTGACTATCTTAAATAGTTTAGTATCATCCACAAACTTTACCACCTCACTGCTTACCTCTTTCTCCAGATCTTTTATGAATAAGTTGAACAGGATTGGTCCCAGGACTGATCCTTGGGGGACACCACTAGTTACCCCTCTCCATTTTGAAAATTTATCATTTATTCCTACCCTTTGTTTCCTGTCTTTTAACCAGTTCTCAGTCCATGAAAGGACCTTCCCTCTTATCACATGGCAATGTAATTTACACAAGAGCCTTTGGTGAGGGACTTTGACAAAGGCTTTCTGAAAATATAAGTATACTATATCTACTGGATTCCCCATGTCTGCATGTTTGTTAACCCCTTCAAAGAACTCTAATAGATTAGTAAGACATGATTTCCCTTTACAGAAACCATGTTGACTTTTGCCCAACAAATTATGTTCTTCTACACACCTGACAATTTCATTCTTTACTATTGTTTCGACTAATTTGCCCGGTTCTGAAGTTAGACCTCCTACTTACAATAGTGAATAGTTATTCATACAAATAGTCTCATTGAAGCCAATGGGATTTCTTGTGTCAGTTAGTGCAAGTTAATGTGAGTAAAGGGTTTGCAGTCTGGCCCTTTGGGTATAGCTATAGGAAATGTACAGGCAGTCCCCGGGTTACGTACAAGATAGGGACTGTAGGTTTGTTCTTAAGTTGAATCTGTATGTAAGTCGGAACTGGCGTCCAGATTCAGCCACTGCTGAAACTGACCGCCAGTTCTGACTTACATACAGAATCAACTGAAGAACCCCAAGCGTCCCCAAGTCAGCTGCTGCTGAAACTGATCAGCAGCTGATTCCAGGAAGCCCAGAGCAGAGCAACTCTGCCTCGGGCTTCCTGTAGTCAGCGCTGGTCAGTTTCAGCAGCGGCTAAATCAGGACGCCTGGGGCAGAGCAGCTGGGGTGCTGCTGGGTTGCTCCAGTAGCGCCGCTCCTCGGCACTACTGGACCAACCCAGCAGCACCCCATCTGCTCTGCCCCAGGCGTCCTGATTCAGCCGCTGCTGAAACTGACCAGCAGCGGCTGAATCAGGACCAGAGCGGCGCTGCGGGACCAACCGGCAGCACCCCAGCTGCTCTGCCACAGGCGTCCGGAGAAAAGCCTAGTCTGCTGGGGGGGGGGGGGGGGGGGGGCGTACTAGCTGCGCCCTCCCCCCACCCCAGCAGACCAGGAAGACACGGGCGGCGGACCGAGACGCACCGCGGGCCCGCCGCCTGGGTCCTCCGCGGCTTTGCTCCCCGTCCCCCTGGTCTGCTGGAGACCAGCAGACCAGGGAGACAGGGAGCAAAGCCTCTGAGGACGCCGGCAGCGGGACAGCTGCGGGGCGTCTGGGCTGTCCTGCTGCCGGCTTCCCCCGCGGCTTTGCAAAGCCTCGGGGAAGCCGGCAGCGGAGCAGTCCAGGCGCGCCTGGGCTGCCTCGCTGCCCGAGCCCCCCCGCAGCTTTGCAAAGCCGCGGGGAAGCCGGCAGCGGAGCAGTCCAGGCGCGCCTGGGCTGCCTCGCTGCCCGAGCCCCCCCGCAGCTTTGCAAAGCCGTGGGGAAGCCGGCAGCGGAGCAGTCCAGGCGCGCCTGGGCTGCCTTGCTGCCCGAGCCCCCCCGCAGCTTTGCAAAGCCGCGGGGAAGCCGGCAGCGGAGCAGTCCAGGCGTGCCTGGGCTGCCTTGCTGCCCGAGCCCCCCCGCAGCGGAGCAGTCCAGGCGCCCCTGGGCTGCCCGAGCCCCTCCGCGGCTTTGCTCTGCGTCTTCCTGGTCTGCAGACCAGGGAGACGCAGAGAAAGCCCCCGAGTACAGGGGCGGCAGGACCGCGAGGTCCCGCAGTCCGTGTACTCTGGGGCAGCCCCGTTCGTAACTGCGGATCCGACATAAGTCGGATCCGCGTAAGTCGGGGACTGCCTGTATATTAAAAATCTTTCCATAATTACTTTTATTTTTTCTATTTGGCAAATCTGGAGCTAGTTTCTGTATCCCTTAGTGATGTGAGTAATCTATAATTATGCAAGTATCTCCTTTCACCTGGATAAGTCTACATCTTCACTTAGACAGATGCACTCAAAAAAAATATATATATAAGTCTGTTTGTCCATTTGTTCAAGAATGCCTCTTAAACTGTAAGAGCTAGGATGTCCAAATTTGGTGCAGCTTTCTCTCACTCTAATTTAAACAAGGGTCAGGGTTTGGTTGAGTCTGGAAAATGGGCAGTGCTGGTAATGGGAGTATTTCCCATAATACGGAAAGGGAGAGGCAGAGAGAAGGAACACAAAAGAGAGGAGCACAGAGAGGCCAAGAGAATGGCCCCTGAGGGCCAAGAGAATGGCCAGCAGGGCTAGGGCTCTGCCATCTTGCCTGCCAGCACACCAGCAAGGAGCCCTTCTGCCCCACACCTGAAGTTTGCTACCCCACATTGTGAAGAGCCAGCAGCCAGTGAGGGGGCCTTCTGGAGGAGGGGCAGCCCCTAGAGCCTGACCCCTTCCCAGACAGGCTGTGGGGGGAGGGAGAAACCGCTAGAGGCCCCGTGCAGCCCTTGACAGCATGCAGGCTGTGGGGCCACTGCAGGAGGGATAGCCACCCAGAGCCTCACCTCACCCCAACAGGCTGCAGGGTGGGTCACTGCAGGAGGGGGAAGCCCCTGGAGCCTCCCCCCTAACAGGCTGCAGAGGGAGGGAGCCTGCTGGCCAGGGGAGTGCTGCTCCACCTCCTGGGAGGAGTTGCTGCTGGGATAGCATTACCCTCACCGACACAGCCCCACTAAGACCCCTCACAGCCCCCTGTCCTGAGTCTCCTGCCCTGAATGTACACCTCACACTTGCCCTGAGGCCCCTCCCCACCCCTCCCAACTCTCTGCCCTAAGCCACCTGCCTCTCCTCACCCCCAGACTTTTACTCCAGTCTTCTTTTTTTTTAAATAACATGTATATTTTTCATTTATTTTACTTACACTCTCTCTCTCTGTCTCTGTCTCTCTCTCTCTCTCTCTCTCTCTCTCAGCAATGCCAGGTACATCTGCTAGTATATAAATAAATATTGCTTATATGAATAAAGATTGTTTGTGGCTATGTTTGGATACACAGAAAGAGAAAAGCCAGCCTGGCAACTTCAGTTTATATATGACTATGATGTCAGTAGAAATGTTCGTGCCTTTTGTAAAAGTTTTTGTGAATGTTTGCTCATGAGTAAGTAGTAGGAGTTCATGCAATGTAGTCTCTACTGGACTGTTGCACTTGTCCAAAGTTAATTGCAGGATCATGGCATTAATTGTGTTAAAATAGAGCTGATTTATTTTTAATTCAATGAAAGATAGTTTTAAAGAAAAATAGATATTTAATTTTATATCCCTCTAGATTATAAACACTGTACAGATTTTTTGTTTTAAACAGGTTTTGGTGTTGTTTAGTTTTGGGGTACTCTTTGAATAAAATAACTAAACACAAGTGTTATGTCTGACATGAAAGTTAGGACAGTGATCACAAGCAAAAAAAAAAAATCCAGTGTTGAAGCTAACCTACTATTCCAGGTTCCTCTTGTGGGATAGATGTTCTTTTTTGTGATGTGTGAACTCTTGATCCTGCAAACCCCTGTGCATGTTTGTGTGCCAGTGGAACTCCTCATATTCTTAAAATCAGTTGTTGTTGTTAAGTGTCTGCAGGATCAGGGCCTAAGTTTGTGCTCTTATAAATCAAACACAGTCAGCATTTGGTGATTAAACCGTGTTCTGTTCCTGGCTGTCATAGACCTTTTCTGGAATGTTGATCAAGCCACTGAACTTCTCTTTGCTCTATCTGTAAAATACGAATAATAATGCTTATCTTCACGTTAATTATGTGAGGATTAATAGATTAAAGCATTCTATTGCTGATTTAACACAAAGTATCTTTTGCTTTTGGGTATTTGAAAGGAAACTTAAAGTTTAGAAACCCAAGGTCAGAGTGGGAATACCTTTTTTCAAAAGTTTCATCTTAACTTAGGCCAAGCATCAATCGTTATCTGTGGATATGGGTTTTAAAACTTGATTAACTAGCTGTTTTATTCTTTCAGGGAATCTATTAGTTGCATCTATGCCTTAATAGGGAAATAGCACCTTATAATCTTAATGACAGAGTAAATCTATATATTGATTAATCTTTTCTATTCTTTTTTCAGCTGAGCTCACTGCTGCTCACTTTGGAGGGGGTGGAGGTCTCCTTCGTAGGAAAGCACCAAGTGGGGAACAAGATAAAGAAGAGGAAAAACCTAAATCTCGCAAGGAGCTGATTGAAGAGCTGATTGCCAAATCCAAACGAGAGAAAGTGAGTATGTAGCCTTTGAATAATAATAATAATAATAAACAAAAATGGACAGACTACATTAAATTTCATATCATTATAGCAGAAAACATTCTGTAAAACCATTATCAGCTTTAAGACATGGAAACCACCATATCCCCTTTCTTCGTGAGAAGTGTGCTTTTTCACAGGAGAAGCAGTAAGTAAAGGGAGTATGCCTTTCTAAATATAGAGCCAAATGATCATATACCTGACCCTCTTGGGAAATGGTATAAAACAGTGGTGTCCAGTGGTTCTGAAGCAGTAGCCACTATAGTGAAAGTCACACTCAACTGGCCAAATAGCCACATTGTTCAAGCCAAGTAGCCACACTCAACCGACCGAATTGCCATGTGTCTAGTAGCTAGCATGTTGGACATGACAGGTATAGAGTGTCTGCTTTTTTGCAGGTTCCCAAACCCTTCACCTATGAACTCTGTAAGCATGGCTATTCTGCCCTTGTATCCCTCATTGCAGGCTTGTGCTACTGTTCACCTAGAGTGCTTAATATTGCAAAACAGGTTGGTTGTGCATTAATTTTTTTTACCATATGTTTAACTTTGTCTACATATGGACCTCATTTGCTCTTGATGCTGCAGGTGATCTTCCTTGGGCAGTTACACAAATTATTGGCCAATTGAACAATAATTATGATATATGCATATTTTAATTTTTCTAGAGAGAGAGACAAACTCAGAGAGAAAATGCCTTGGAACTCACAGAAAAACTTGACACTGATTGGAAAGAAATCCAAACCCTTCTCTCCCACAAAACCCCTAAGTCAGAGAGGAAAGATAAAGACGAGGATAAACCCAAGGTAAGGTTTTGTCAATATAGCTTTGTTTCGTTGCAGCCTTTACTGATTTGATTCCAGTTATGGAATCAAAGTACGTAGTTATTGACAGTTAAGGAGGAATTTGTTCACTAGTTATTTATATATGATCATTTCTAATTAAAATATTTAAAATGTCTAGTGTTTTAGTAAAATTGAAAGAATTCTACAGTCTCTGAAGGAGTTTCATCTCAGAATTATGAGGTTGGAAGGATTTTTAGTAGATACTAATTTTAGAGAAATAAAGGATTTGTATTAAGTATTTTAAGACTTGACCAAGAAGTTCATCATGATTATGGCTACGCTTTTTCATTAGCTGTTGAATTTGAGTGAGGTTGCTTGTTCTATAAAAATATGAATAATATTCTGGTTTATTTGTAAGACACAAACATTTTCTTGAAGAGATATCATCTGCTTGAAAAGGAAAATGCCTGAGTTGTAAATGCCTTTGAAATGTCTCTTGAACACACATTCTTCAAGGGCATGTCTACACTGGGGCATTATTTCAAAATAATTCCCCTTATTTGAAATAAAAAGGCAAGTGTCTACACTGCAAGACAGTATTTTGAAATAATGTCAAGCTGGAGGTTTTCTTACTCCGACTCCCGTAATCCTCATTTCAGAAGGAGTAAAGGAAGTTGAAGAAAGAGTGTTCTTCCTTCGACTTCCTGCTGTATAGACAGCACCAAAAGCCAAATTAAACTATTTCCACTTTAACTACGCAATTGACGTAGCTGAAATTGCGAATCTTAAGTCACATTTTGCCCTGTTGTGTAGATGTCCCCTATTTTAGCAATAGATGTTTGTGGCAGTAACTTCACTTCTGCATCAATTGGCACATAAAATCTCTCTTCACACTTATTTAAAAAAGAGTGAAAATTCTAGTGATTTGGGCAGATTAATTGTGAAAGTGAATCTAGAAGTTCTAACAGGTAGACAAATATGCCATGAACAATTTATCAAGTTTTATCTTGGTTTTGAAATTGACATGAAACCTTTGTAGATTTCATTTGGAAGTTTGTTGGATACAGAGAAAATGAGAATCAGTGATGTTCTGTTGCGTTCATATGCAGTTTGGGAGAAAATTCATAATCTGGTTTAGTATAAAAGGAAAATTTTGTCAATTTAAATGTTTTAAACAAGTGGCATGGTTTAGTGCAGGGGTGGAAAACCTACAGCCTGGGGGCCAGATGTGGCCCTTGGCTTGCCTGGATCCGGACTTCGAGGCCCTGGTCTTTCTCCCTCTTCCCCCACCCCCAGCATTGGGGAGCCTGCATTGGTGCTGCAGCCCCCACCCCACCATGGGGCTGGAGCCCACAATCTACTAGCCTAGGTCCCTCAGACTCTGTACGCGAGGGGAGTGCGGGGGAGTGTCTTTCTCCTTCTCAGTCGGGGCCACGTCAGGGAGGGCTTGTTTTTGTTGTTGGGGTTTTTTGCTTCTCACTTGTGTATGGCCCCCGACTGATTTTTTCTGTGGGTCAGTGTCCCCCAACCCAAAAATCGTTCTCTACCCATACCCTTTTCATCTCTACCCCTAATTTGCATTGTGGCTCTGGGCACACTGTACCTCATTTTATCTGTCAAATGAGGATATTGTCTTCCTAATTAAGATGTAACTCATGTTTTGTACACTGGTTTGAGGATATATAATGCTATGTAAGTGATCAGTTTATTAAACATTTTTTCTGGTTTTTTTTATAGAAATGTGAATAGGTAACTGGGTAAACCAAGGGGCTGAAGCAGCCCCTGCTTCTGGTGCTGTGGCTGCTTCAGCCTGACTGACTGGAGGGCAGGGGTAGTAGAGGCTGCTCTGTCCCATCGAGATGGAATCCACACCCACCCTCTTTTAATCAATTAACTAGGTCACTTAACATTTAACTGGTTAACTAATTAAATGGGATTTTACATCCCTAATTTTTGACCAGATATAGTTTCTTAGATTTCATATTCACTTATGTATGTATGTATGTATTTTAAAGTGAGAATTTTCCTGGGGGTGGGGGAAGTCTCCATGAATTTCAGTTTCCACTCAATTAGTCTTTTCCAAGTTCTTTTATTGTGTTGGTGTTCTTTCATGACTTCTCCAGAGCCAATCATAGTCATTCCTGAATGAACCAAGGGCTTCCTGTGGATGTGCACAAAAAGTAACATATTAACTAATTATGAAATTGTATATTTCTGTAGCCTGATGAGTATGATATGATTGTTCGAGAACTTGGGTTTGAGATGAAGGCACAACCCTCTGACAGGTTGAAAACTGAGGAAGAATTGGCAAAAGAGGAGCAAGAAAGACTTCAGAAATTAGAGGTACGTGAGTGTTTTAAATTGTGGTGTAGACCTCCCATTGGTAGTGAACTTTTACAGTTTTTTGTCATTGCTTTAACCTCAGTTTGAAAGCAGTTGTACTAAAAGATGCAGGAGACAATTCTGAAAATAAGCCCCTGTCATAGTCTAATGGAACTATTTGCATCACTACACAGATAACATGATTTACCCATTTTTCATGGATTTTTAATTTGACTATTTAAAAAGAATGGGCTGAATACTTGGCACATGAAATGACATGGCAAGAAAACTAATATTTTTTTTCAGTTAAATACAAGTTGCACCAAGGTTGTCTTTCTGTATCATTCAGACCTAATATGTGCTTAAAACTTTTAGATGAACCTGCGTTGTGTACAGGAGCTGAATCAACATCTGTGCAAATCCTGCACCGCTTCCCTTCTGTAGCTGCAAAGGGTCCCCTGGCAATTGTGCTGATGCGAGTTTGCTCTGTGGGGGGATAGGATTTACCTGGGAAGGTTTGCATGTTCCCGAGGAGCTCAGTGCGCCCTGGGCATCAGTGCACAAAGAGTGGGTCTTGGTAGGGCCCAAGCCTACTGTTAAATTGATCTTCTTCAAATAAAAACTTTAAGCTATGACTGCAAGGCTACTTCAATATTAAGTCTTCTATAGTGACCACAGTGCTGCTCAGTTATCACTAATCAGAGTGGAGGAAAAGATTCTTTTCCTCTTATTTCATGCAGTGCATCTCTGGCTCCAAATCCAAATAATTGCTGGTTGGAGGAGGGGGAGCGGGAAATGCTCCACAATAAGTAATGGCTCAGTTACAGTTGGATGAGTCAGTTGACAAGTTTTCGTAGTTAAAATTCCTTTCAAAGCCTTTTAAGTTTGTTCAAACCTATTTTAAATATAGGAAATATGCATGCATGCATGCTGCACAACCATAAAGTTCTAAAGAAGCTACTGCTTTGTGAAAATAATATAATTACCAAAATATATATTTAAGAGTATAAATAAATATTTCATTGCCAAAGATACACAAGGCTTTTGGTAAATATATTTCAAACCCTTCAAAATATGGGTTAGACTATATACAGTCAGACTCATTTACCAGTCCCACTCACCAAAACAAGGCAACTTGAAGTTCAAGCTAATATGTTATTGTATCTTTGCGTTTTATTGTTCCTTCCCTCTGTTAAATGAATAATGCTAGTTAAAATTTTGTTTTCTCTTTGGTTTTCTTTTCTTAATTACTTTGAAAATTGGAGAAAAAATAGATAATCTAGGTCATATGAACTATATTGTCTTTCCCCTGATTTTATTTTAAAACTCAGGCCGATAGACTACATCGAATGCATGGAAAAGATGAACATGAGAACAAAAAGAAACCCAAGCATATGTCAGCTGATGATTTAGCAGATGGCTTCATCCTGGATAAAGATGACAGACGTTTACTTTCTTATAAAGTAAGGATTTGATTGTTTTATAATGACTTTCAACATTGTTGTAATGAAGAGAAAATCATTTCCAATGAAACAGAACTCTTTTCTGTCGATTTTATTATTTTTTATCTGGGTGTACTGCACTTTCCACCTGAACTTTATTCCTTGTACACAAGAGATTGTTTCAGATTCTCTCCTGTATTAGGGCTGGACTGATCATGCAGGCAGCGTAAAGCAACCTACATCTAGCATAGAGGACCCACCCTAGTGTACGGAGATCAACTTATGGTGTAATTGTAGCTCCAATATCATCCACATAAGGCAGGTGTGGGCAAAAGGGCCTCTGCAGGTCAGATGTGGTCCACTAAGTAAGTTGATCTGGCCCGCAAAGGCCCTGCCACTCCCTCTGCCCCCAGAACAGTAAGTGCCTGGGGATGGGGGAAGCGCACAAAGTCTCCTCCCACCCTGCAAGGGGTGTGGTGCTTCTAAGTGCCTCATGCTTCTTTCAGGGGATGGTGGGAGGACACCAGTCTTGCCAATCATTGTGGGTAGGGCAGCGTGTGAAGTCTCCTCCCGTCCTGCAAAGGGCTCGGGGAACTTAGCTGGTGGTTGACTCTAAGCGTGATGCTTCCTTCATGTGCTCTCCCTCCCCAGGCCCTGATTGACCTGTGGGCACGGGAGGGAGTGTGTAACTTCTCCTCCCACTACCAGGGCACAAGTGTCTAGAGGGAACTGCCAGCTGTTCAGAACATCTGTCGGTACTCTCTGGGGATGGGCAGAGAGATTGCATGCTCTCCCACCCTCAGACGAATCAGGGCCTTTGGGTGGGGAAGCACAGAGGTGTCCTGGCCCCGCCCCTTCTGCCTGAGTCCCTGCCCCTTCAGGGACAGCCCGGGGCCAATTCAAAATTTTCTAAAGTGAGCCCCCGGTCAAACATTATTGCCCACCTCTGGCATAAGGGATATAGCCATGATTTCTCCACACTCAGAAGGAGCTGACTAGTATGCAACTATTCCACACTAGAGGAGAATAAAAAGTGATTTAAAGCATACTTTATTAAATACCTCCTCTGTCGACCTATGCTTTGTGCCTCTCAACTGCAACAGATCAGAGTTCTCATGAAATTACCTTCCTCTTTCAGATAGAGGAATCACTGGCATTTTGAGTGCATTGGCTTCACTCAGTGATTAGGCTCTCTGATCAGTGACCCTGTAAAAACAGTCTAGCAGGCTTTGATGTTTGCCTTCCCTTTTTGTAATGTCAAATGTACTTGGTTAACAAGAGAAATGATGGCTCTGTTGCTGCAAATTGTATGTGGCATCTATCAGACCCCCTCCTATAATCACCAGTAATAAAAATCTTGTAACGAGGCATGGTGTGTGAGGCAGACTATAGATAGAGTCTTTTTCTAGGTCTGTATTAGTTCTAACAGAAATAAAAGGGAGTAAAACTGTATTCTGGGACCACTTTTCCTTGTCTTATATTCTTTGTAAGTGCATTGAGAACAGTTGAGTTACAAAATGTGCAAGTAAGTGTAGAACTTGTTCCTCAGCAGCTGTTATCCAGTTCAGGTTGTTGGGGCTTCTGACATCTTGGGATCAAGCCCATACTGAGGGGAAATCTTCCTTGTTCTATTCATAAAAAAGTCCCATAGAAGGCACTTTTTAAATACAGGTGAAATCTTCCATTTGCGGTGTAACTCTGGCTACAGACACTGCTTCTCTGGCTGCCCATCTTTCAATTTTTACATCCCCAGCACCGGTTTTCCTGTATGTCACCTTAGTGACTTTGCTCAGCTACTCCCAATTCGCTCATCTTTCTTCCTTGGTTTCTACTTCTCCATCTTCCCTTTTCAACTGATACCCAGTCTATGTACTGTCAGAGCCAAATTTTAATTTGCAAACTACTGGTCCACCTAATATACCGCTGGATTTTAAATAATATTCAATTTTTATCAAACTCGGAGATAAGAGGATCTGATGTGTTTCTAGTAGGGTTGTTAAAAAGTGGGTAATTGTATAACCATTGAAAACCTCAGTGGTTATATGCACCTGCAGTGCAGGGCAGTAGCTGGCTCCCCAGGATCCAGGGCATGCTGGGAGCCAGCTGTTAAGCTGGCTCTCGGCACACATTGGCTCCCAGTTGCAGCCCTGCTCCCAGGAAATTGACTGCTGTCCCCATGCTGCTGCCTCTGAATCAGCTGCTCCCAGCTACAACTCTGCTCCTGAGGAGCTGACTGCTGCCCCAGGATGCTGTCTGGAATACAAAGCCAGCAGCATGGGACAGCAGCTGGCTCCCCAGGAATGGGTAAGAGCCTGTGTCTAACTGTTAACAGTAACCAATATGCCCAGGCTTATCAGGTACCATTTAAATGGTTATACTTTTACATCCCTAGTTTCTAGTAATACAAGTAAAGGCGTTATTTTAACTTATAATTTAAAACCCAACAGTATTCTTGTAAGCTAGTTTAAGTCTTTTTCTCTATTAATAGGATGGAAAAATAAATGTTGGAAATGAAGAGAAAGAAGGTGGAAATGAAGAAGAGAGTGAAAGTGAAGAAGAAAGTGAGGGAGAACCTACTAGGGAAGATGGGGAAGAAGCAATTGTTGAGGAAGATGATGCTACAGATAGTCCCTCTGATCTTGAATCTGACATGGGGAGCGAGGAAGAGGTAACTGCAGATGAAGACCAGAAAAAGAAACACAAAGGAAACGAAAATAAATTGCAAAGTGAGAAAGAACAAAATGCTAAGATAGAAGCTGCCAAATCTGAGCTTCCATACACATTTACTGGTAAGATTCCTACTGATTGACTAGGTAGAGGGGTTGTTTATTTTCTGGAAATAAGGATCTATGTCTGAGGCTCCACTTCATGTAGTAACTCCTCACTTAACATAGTGCCAGTTAATGTTTTGTTACATTGCTTTATCTATTAAAGCACACGTTCATTGTTGCTCAGTGCTCCTGTCATGGGGTGGTTTTGCCCTGCCCCTTCATAGGCAGGGTTTTGCACCCTTCAGGCCCCTCGCTAAGTGTTGCAGCCTGTGAGTGTCTCAGTCCTTATGAGCAAGGTCCTCTCACTATGTCCTTGTGGCCACAGTTAGTACCACATCCCTTCTCTTAGGGTTAGTGAGACCCATTCCATTCCCTTCCCTCCGGGCAGTGGGGCCAAGTGGCCTGAATCAGTCATCATGCTCTTCTCTTAGAACAGTGAGGCCTAATGGCCCGAGCCAGCAGCAGTGCCCCCTGTGTTCCGGGCAGTAAGGCCTAGCTGCTAGAGTCAATAGTCAATCACTCCCTATTCTAGGTCAGTCAGGCCTAAAAGCCAGAGTCCATATCAATAGCTCCCTCTTCCAGGAAAGTAAAGCCTTATTGGCCAGAGTCAGTCACAGCTGGAGCAACCTCTTGGGGACTAATGAGCTAATGGTGGGACACACCTATCAATGACAGGGCCCTTCCCTCTCCCCCGGGTCCCAGCCCAGGGCCCTGTCATTGATAGGTGTGTCCCACCATTAGCTCAGTGGCAAATCCGCCCGCAGCACGCTAGGCTTTTGAGGTTTTTGATCTCCCTGCCCTAGGCTGCTTCCTACCAGCATCCCTAACGTCAACTTCTCCAGTCACATCTTAGCCATTCTCAGCTGATTGGCCTCCACAGTTCGGTTGTCCCGTAGCTCCTCCTGCGGAGTTCTGGCATCAGCTCCTTCCTCCGCAGCACTCAGCCCTGACTGAGCTGCTTCAATGGCCTTTCTACTAAGGATATAAAAGACTAGTCGACTAACTGATAAGCATTTGCTTATTGGTAGGGCTCAACAAATAATGCAGTCTACTCGCCTGTGGCGAGTAGATGGCAACCCGGAAGAGCCAAGTTCGGGCGCTCTGCGCATGTTGCGGTTCGGCAAGCCCTGCTTATCTGCTAGTATTTTGACTAGTCGATATGCCCCCCCCCCCCCCTTTGCTGCCTCAAAGGGCGGAGGAAGGGGTACTTCAGAGTGGCAGCACGTGGGGCTTTCTCTGCTAGGTAGCCCACGTTCACTCTTTCATGCCCAAGGCGGGGTTGGTACACCCTGTCATAGCTTCCTTATAACATCGTATGGCTGCCTGCTCTGTCCACTACTTGCAGGATTTTCTGGAAAAGCAGCCTATCCTTGTGGGGGTTTGGAATCAGGGTGGGCTGGCAGCCCCTCATCAGCTCTCATAAGTTCCCTATGCAGCTGCTCCTCCTCCTACTGCCGTGCTGCTCCTGCCCTCTGTCTTGAAGCTGTTCCCGAAAGCCTCCTGCTTGCAATGCTGAGAGAGCGGGAAGAGGGATGTTGTTGTTCCCCCCTCTTCCCTAGTTGAGCCCCCTCCCTCCAACTCTGTACCCCCTCTCCACAAAGCAGGATATCACAGCTACAAAGTCCTGTGTCTGGGCTTCCTGGTCTACTTACAAGGGCAGTGTACTTGAAGGGAAGTCGGCATACTTAAAGGGGCAATGCATGTCTCTATTTGCCTCCCTCCCTCTTCCCCCCCCCCCCCCCCCCCCCCACCACCACCACCACGCTGCTGCCTTTGTATCAGCAGACAGGAGCCAGTGCACACGGGCAGCTGGCTTTTAAGCCGGCTCCTCGTGTGCACCGGCTCCTGCGCAGCAGCCTGCTTCTCGCTCCCCTCTCCCCCCCATGTAACTGCTGACATTTTCAGTGAAAGCACAATTGAATAATTAAAGAACATTTTAACATCCCTAGTTTAAATTGAATCTGGCATCATTTTTATGAGGGAAGTTATTAAATTAAAAAAGAGCTCTAAGGAAGTACATTGGCTAAGCTTTTATAAAACACTATAAATAACTGGCACACACGTATTTCTTTCCATTAGTAGGTATATATATATATCTTACTGTATTCCATGCAAGATAGTGGACTGCGTATCTTGAAAATTACACAGTTTGTGCGACCATAAAAACAGAAAATATAGAATTATGGGTAAATTTTGGACAGTGAACTTTAAGTCTGCTCCTCTTTGTGTATGGCTATGTGATTGTATATTCTGTCTCAAATAACATAGTGATAATATGGTTTTATTTATCTTTTAAATGTTAACTTAACATTTTTCTAGAAGTCTTATTGCTTTGTTCTGATTTGAAATAGCTATTTTCTAGAAGTTTGTTGACAATGTAAAATATTTTCTAATTTATCTTAAATTTCAACAGGTTATGCTTGATTTTTTTTATTATTATTATTATAGTTCCAGAATCCTGTGAAAAACTTAAATCTTTACTGTTTGGAAGAATAATAGAAGAACAGCTTGTTATCTTAGAGAGGATTCAGAAGTGCAATCATCCAAGCCTTGCAGTAGGAAACAAAGCAAAGTTAGAAGTATGTTTGAGTTTTAATATGAATTTTGAATGCTAAAGTGAGTGGACTAAATGTTCAAGGAGCAATTTGAAATATATTGTTTTTGTATTCACATTATTTAAAGAAAATGTTATTTAAAATTTACAATTGGGAGTACACACACATACAACTGTGTAATGGTTTTTAAATGGTTTACTTTTTGCAGAAACTATTTGGCTTCCTTTTGGAGTACATTGGAGAGTTAGCAACTGTGGAACCACCAGAGCTCAAAATGATTGACAAATTGGTCCTGTAAGTAATAAAACATGTTGACTATAGCCCCCTAGTGGTTCCAAGAGAAAAAGATAGCTGCTTGACAATAAAGCACACAGTGTGTTACTTAGTTTAAATTCTCCTATTAACATTGAAAACTAATTTTCCACTTACTTTATTGTGTTTTAATGTTGTTTCTTTTAGTGCCTTAGTCATTACTTGTATTAAAAAGCTTCCAACATTCTAAAAGCAAATTAACAGAATTCTCAGTGTGCAAGAGACATTCAATTAGAACTACATAATTACACAAGGAAAAACTATGGTAAATGAAAGTATATAGGGGTATGTCTGCACTACCACCCTAGTTCGAACTAGGGTGGTAATGTAGGCATACCGCACTTGCAAATGAAGCCCGGGATTTGAATTTCCCGGGCTTCATTTGCATAAGCCGGCCGGCGCCATTTTTAAATGCCGGCTTGTTCGAACCCCGTGCCGCGCGGCTACAGATAGTTCGGAATGGCTTGCTAGTTCGAACTATCTAGCCCGTGCCGCGTGTAGCCGCGCGGCACGGGGTTCGAACAAGCCGGCATTTAAAAATGGCTCCAGCCGGCTTATGCAAATGAAGCCCGGGAAATTCAAATCCCGGGCTTCATTTGCAAGTGCGGTATGCCTACATTACCCCGCTAGTTCGAACTAGCGGGGTAGTGTAGACATACCCTGGGTTACTAAGTCAAGTATTTGAAAGTTAGGCAATGCCAAATTTGTTACCTATTATTACTCATTGCAACATTTGTCCTGTGGCCATTAGGGATGTAAACAACTACTCGAGTAGTCGACTTTCTGATAAACTTAAGCTCACCAAGTAGTCGAGTCACTACTCAACCACTCACTCCCCACCACCACCCTTGCTGCCTCTGTACCATCTCTGCAGTGCATTTGGGGTGCAGCGGAGACAGAGCTGCAACACTCTGGGACCTGGCGTGAGCTGGGACTCAGCACTCCCAGCTTGCACCGGGTCTCCCACTGCAGCTCTGCCAGGTGGCTCTTACTACTTTAAAAGGCAGAGCTGCAGCAGTCTGGGACTCAGCACAAGACAGGACTGCTGCGTCCTGACTTGCACTGGGTCCCAGATGGCTGCAGCTCTACTTGTTAAATGTAGTAAGAGCCGCAAAGGGGGACATACCTCAGACCTACTCCCACTGCAGCTCTGCAGTTTAAATGTTGTAGGAGTCAGACTGCCTGCAAGCCCAACTCCTACTACATTTAAACTGCAGAGCTGCAGCTGATCAACTAATTGTGTACTTGATACAAATTATATTGAGTACAAGATTAGTCATTTACCCACTTCTTAACATCCTTAGTGTCCATTCTGTGCACTGACTGAGGACTAAGTGCAAAATGTGATCACATAATTAGGGATTGTGATAGAGATGCAGCCGTGTTAGTCTGGTCTAGCTGAAACAAAAGACAGAACTATGTAGCACTTTAAAGACTAACAAGATGGTTTCTTAGGTGATGAGTTTTTGGTGAGTCTGGCCCACGAAAGCGCATCACCTAATAAACCATCTTGTTAGTCTTTAAAGTGCTACATAGTTCTGTCTTACAATCCCTAATTATATCTCAATTTTGGATGTGAATGTATAGCCATTTACACAAATAACCGATGACCCTGTGCTCATCAATTAATCCTAACAGGCACACACACAGTCTTCCCTACACCCTCTGGCTGCAGACCTGTTCCCTTTCCCCCCCATTGGCCCACATACCGCCCTCCTGTAGTTGTTCTGGCCATTAGAAGGTGCTTACTAAGCAGCATACATTTGCTGTTAGCATCACTTTGGTGGTGGCATAGGCTAGACCAGGTCTACTCAACACATAGCCCATGGGCCGCATGCGGCCTGTTTGTTTGCGGACCATGGTGCAGTTTGGGTTTACACAGGGCTCAACACGCAGCTTGTGGGTGGGAGCCAAAACAAAAAAGTAGTCAATATGATGACTACTTGACTATAATGTTGAGATGCGTTTTAGTAGTTAACTTCCTGGACTGTCATTGCTCATTAAAAGTGCTGTAATATGGGTGGAAATCAAGTAAATATTGTATTTTATTAGTATCAGCAGAACTGACTTGTGTGTTGTGTAGTCTTGCCTTAAACTTTGTATTCATGCCTATCAGTGTGAAAGAAGCTAAGTATCAGAACATAACCACGCATCTCTAAGGATGGAGATGCATTTACATTGACGATCCCTGCCCAGTGTTTAGAGGTGTTTAAGTCTCAGCTTCACAAAGCTCTGGCTGGGTTGATTTAGTTGGGATTGGTCCTACCTAGAGCAGGGGGCTGGACTTGATGACCTTCTGAAGGTTCATTTTTTTAATTGTATCCTTTGGTATATATGGTTGTGACTACTTTCTTCCACTATTTGATCTGAGGAAGTGGGTCTGGCCCACGAAAGCTCATCATCTAATAAACCATCTTGTTAGTCTTTAAAGTGCTACATTGTCCTGCATTTTGCTTCATCTTCCAGCTCTATGATTCTATGAAATTCTCAAAGAAGTATTTGGATTATACTACCTTAACAGAACTTTTTGAGTACAACCGTATATTTAAGCAATAGAAATTCACATTTCACAGAACCTACTGAAAAATGTCAATCTAGTAAAATCAGAACCAGCACAGCCATGTTTGTACACCAGTTAATTGTCTTCTGCAGAAATAATTTCAATCAGAGTATATTCTGCTTTCAGCCTATCACAAATAACATTTCCAAAAGATGCTTAAAATAATAGTTCTTTATTAATATAAATGGGGTTGATAACGTTCATGGATTGATAACTTGCTAAAAGACAGGAAACAAAGGGTAGGAATAAATGGTGAGTTTTCAGAGTGGAGAGAGGTAACTGGTGGTGTCCCTGAAAGGTCTGTCCTGGGACCCTTTTTGATCAATGTGTTTATAAATGATCTAGAAAAGGATATAAATTGTGAGGTGGCAAAATTTGCAGATGATATCAGACTGCTCAAGGTAGTCAAGACCAAAGCAGACAGTGAAGAACTTCAAAAAGATCTCACCAAACTAAGTGATTGGGTAATAAAATGGCAAATTAAATTTAATGTTGATAAATGTAAAGTAATGCGCATTAGGAAAAAATAATCCCAACTATACATGCAATATGATGGGGACTAATTTATCTGCAACTACTCAAGAGAGATCTTGGGGTCATTGTGGACAGCTCTCTGAAAACATCTACTCAGTATGCAGCGGCAGTCAAAAAAGCAAATAGAATGTTAGGAATCATTTAAAAAGGGATGGAGACTGAGAGAGAGAATATCTTTTTGCTTCCATATAAGACCATGATATGCCCACATCTTGAATGCTGCATACAGATGTGGTCACCTCATCGCAAAAAAGATATTTTGACATTGGAAAAGGTTCAGAAAAGGGCTACAAAAATTATTATGGGTTTGGAATGAGTCTGCTATGAAGAGAGATTAAAAAGACTTGGACTTTTCATCTTAGAAAAGAGGAGACTAAGGGGGGTAATATGATATAGTCTATAAAATCATGCCAGGTATGGAAAAAGTGAATAAGGCAAAATTATTTACTTACTCCCGCAATATAAGAATTAGGGATCACCAAATGAAATTAATAGGCAGCAGGTTTAAAACAAACAAAAGGAAGGCTTTCTTCACTCAGCACATAGTCGACCAGTGGAACTCCTTGCCAGAGGATGTGGGAAAGGCTAGGACTTTAACAACCGAGCTAGATAAATTCATGGAGGTTAGGTACATCCCTAGCTTCTGTTTGTCTGGAGATGGATGACAGGAGAGGGATCATGTAATCATTACCTGTTGTATTCCCTCCCTTTGGGGCATCCAGTATTGGCCACTGTCAGCAGACAGGACACTGGGCTAGATGGACTTTTGGTCTGACCAAGTATGGCCATGTTTATGTTCTTATGGGTAAATTCATGATGACTTGTGTTTCTTGTTAATAGACCATTGTACAGTCTTTGCCAGATGTTTCCTGAAGCTGCAAGTAATAGCGTTAAATTTGTCCTCCAAGATGCTGCACATGACATGGAAGAAATGATTGAAGTCAAAGGTCGGGCAACATTTCCAAAGCTAGACATGGTATTTAATATATTTTGTTTAGAAAAGTCTATTGCTTTTTCCATTAGTGTAAAAAAATCAAGGTGATGTTAAATCTTGTTTTGCTTTTCACAGCTGATAATTCGAAATATGACACATTGCAGCATCTGTGGGCTTTCAATGCCCAGAATTTTCTGTCTGGAATAAATTAATTCTACAGAACAGAAATGTGGCTGCAGAAATTGAGCCACATTTAATTGAGAGGAGAAAACACTGATTCTAAATTAACAGATTTGCAAGGTTTCTTATTCTGTCTTAAAATAACTGAACAGTAATGTTATTGTAGGATTCTATGTGCCCCCTGCAACACTTAATGTTACTAAAATTACCACCCTAGAGCAAGGCAAGATTGTCCTTCCTGCTTTTGATCAAATGAAATGGATATTTTTTCTTAAATAAACTGTTTAAATAAAATGTTCCCCCCCCCCAAGGTTTAGTATTTTACCGTGCAATAACTTTTCTGCATCATAAATTAATAGAATTGTGGATGTAATACAACAATATTTTGAAATTTAAATATGATAGATAATAAATTAGGGGCCTTGGAATGAAATAGTTGAGCTTACCTGTTCACTAGTGAATTACAGTTTTATTGGATAACTTATGCTAAATCTATGAATAGACTCTTCTTTCAAACTATAAGTTGGATTATTAGGGCATTCAAGATGGGATGCTACCTCTTTGAAAATAGTAACAACTAATAGTAACAAACAATTGTTGTTTGGTAATATGCTTAAAAGACAAGCTATAAATCAGTGTTTGATTCAAAGGAAACTTCCTGCTTCATTGTACTAGGCTTAGTGAAGTAGTACAAGAGTGAAGACTGTAAGTAGTGTTTTGGGGTAATGCAGACTAAGGAGACAATAGGCTTAATACATTTTTAAGGTTGGATAGGTTGATTTTTCTTGAACAGTTATCCCAGTGTGGTTTGGGCAGTGCTTGTGAATCCATCATGGGAAGCCATGTTCACTTCTAGCATCTACATTTGCTATGTCATTGTCACAGTTACCAGATTAACTGACCCTCTGACCCTTTCTGATCTTTTGGTATGGAATTCTTAGACTGGGCCATAAACTAAAATCCTCTTTGATCAACCACAATTGCCTCAACAAGCCTGACTTACCTTCAGAGCTTGTAGTTTATTTTCCCCTGAGATGTAGTAACCAAACAGCCTTCTTAAAGCAACTTATTATTTTATTTAGAGCAAGAGCATTATAAAGAAAATTATCCATCTTCCATAAAGAAATCCTGGTAGGTCTGAGCTTCCGAACTCTTCGACACCAACAGAATGTGGGTCTCTTCTCTTAGCTCACCAGTCAGTTCTCTCTCCAGCTTCAAAAATTGCTCTTTAGAAGCTGTTTAGTCTTTTTCATCACATACATTGTCTTTCGGATTTGCGCAATGATGTCCTTATCTGAGGAGCCATTGTATTGCCTGTTGGAAAAACAAACAGCATCATTCAAGCAAAGCAATATAGACATATAATAAATATTCCACTGCTCCCATATGTTGTAAAGTCAATGATTGCTTATAAGTAGTCTTGAGATTACCGCATAGCAATTCCACATATAGAGTCACATATGTAAAACCGATTAAGATACTCAGAAACTGTTACTTACTGTATTCTAATTTCTTAGTCTGTTTTATCATTTTTTCAGCTCATTTATTTGAAAATTACTGCAATACTGTTTCCTACTTCTGACTTCTGGCACCCGGTAGTAACACCTGCATTTGTGTATATGAGCCAGTTACTTACTAAGGTATGTCTGTGATATTTTCTTTAAGTATAAGGCTTCAATGCCTCCATTTCTTTCTTATACTCCAACTTAAAATGCACTGGGATTAAGATGCAGGTTTAGAACTTTTTTGAAAAAAAATCTAGAAATATGTTTTAGTAGTATGTTATATCAGTAACTGTCAGGAAAATATTTGTGTTTACAAGTCCCACTCAGAGTACAGTCTTACTCTGACAAGATCACATCCACTGAGCTTTCATACAAAGACTCCACACCTGAACTACACAAAAATGAGGAAGCTTGTTAAATGGAAATCTGCAGTCACAAGAGTGAAATGCCTGTAAACCAAATAGAACAGTTTTAAAACGTCATAATAGAGGCTCTAGCTATGACATTTCAGAGTACAGTCCAGAACAGTGGGAGGTTGTCACCACCTGCCTTGCAACCTGGGCTTACAACCTGGGCTCCTCACAAACATACAAACAGTTTGCTGGCATGCACTGAGTGCCTGTGTATAGCTGCAGCATTACAGTGTGATTTCCACCAGTCTTAATTATCACTTGCAGAGTGACCACAATACATTCCTGGTCCTAACATTTCTTCAAAATGTGTGTTGTGCTTTGTCCCCAACTTTTTCCTAGACAGTCCAGAAATTTTAGGTCCATTGCTCCTGTAACAGAACAATATTCAACTGTTTCTGTTTTAAATGGAGTTACCCAAACAACTCAGTTTAAATACAACACTAGACTAATTAGATAAACTGGTTTTATTCTTTAATCAAAATAAAAAGAGAGAGCTTAAGTGATTACAAGTATTAGGTATTCATGTCAGAAATAGTTACAAAACAAATAAAGATAAAATGCTTCCTAGTACTAAAACGTAACGAACTAGACTCTGTTCAAAGTGAAATTGTTACCACCACATGTTCCCAGCAACAGGGCTGACTGAATTTCAGATCAGAATCTCTCCCAAAGTCAAATGGCTATTTCTTTTGCCTTAGGTGAAAGATAAGGAGATACTTTGAGGTGTTTTTTGTGCCTCACTTCTATAGTCTTTTGAAGTGCATTTTTGTGAGGATTACCCCTACATAAAATGTGGATCTGTTTGTTCTGGTCACCCTTCCTTACCAAAGAATGGCCACTTGACAGGTGATTGCCTATCAACTTTGATGACACTTGGCTAGAAGTGTCTGCTTGTCTTTTGTCTTTGAGGAGCCAAATTATGCACTCACCAACAGAGACCTAGCCAGAAGGGCCCTCTTGGTTGGGTCCCAACTTTGGGTGGCTGGGCAGGTATTGGTGGGAACTAAGGATGTTAGAATGCGGTTAATTGACTAGTCGATGGAATTTCCATTGACTAGTCGATAGGCACTTCCGCATTCCACCTTTAAAATGTACAGGAGCCCATGCTGACTCCGGGATGCATGCGGGTGCCTGCTTTGAAATGTACAGGAGTCCCCAGTGCATTTCGAGGCCATGGAGCCTGCGGTCAGCTGGGGACTCTCCAGCTCCCCTGGGTTCTGTGTAGCATTTCCCCAGAACCCGGTGTCAGTTGGGGACTCCCCAGCTGACCCTGGGCTCCACAGCTGCCCCTTTGAAACATAGAGGCAGCGTTTCAAAGGGGCAGCCTCTGCATAGCTGATCCCCGGCTCAGCTGTGCAGCTCTGCTCCTTTGAATGTCAAGATGGCATTTTAATGGGGCAGCGCTGCACAGCTGATCTGCGGCTCAGCTGCGGAGCCTGGGGTCAGCTGGGGATTCCGCAGCTAGCCCTGGGTTCCAAGCAGCATTTCCCCATTCAGCTGACCCCGGGTTCTGGGGAGATGTCCCCAATCCCCCGTTTTAAAGGAGCTGCAGATCAGCTGTGTGGCAGCTGCCCCTTTAAAATGCCACCTTGTGGTTTCAAAGTGGCAGTGCCACACAGCTGATCCTCAGCTCAGCTGTGCAGTGCTGCTGCTTTGAAGTACCCCTCCCCCTCCCCTTTGCTGCCTCTATCTTGTAGAGGCAGCAGGGGGAGGGAGGGGAAATGACTAGTCGACAGACTGCCCAATAAGCAAATGCTTATTATTGGATAGTCTACTAGTCCTTAACATCCTTAGTGGGAACAGTGAGCCCCACGTCCCAGCCCTGCTCCCCACTGGAGCACTGGCAGATCAGGGTCATACCTTGCACCCCGGCCCTGCTCCCCAGACATGGCAGCAGGACACCGAAGCAGGATCAGCCCTGACCCCGCTCCCCAGCTAGAGAGCTGGCAGTGCAGTGTCAACCCCAGCCTAGCTTGCTGGCTGGGAGTGGCAGAGCATCATGGTCCCCTCAAGCCCATCCATGGCTACACCACTGTTGACCAGAATTGCACAGTAACCACATTTGTTATAATTTCAGTTTATATTCATAATTTTACATGTAACTTTGTTACATACGTTTCACCGTGATATTACTGACCACAGAGCTATTTGTTTTTAAATGGTATGTTACAAAGCATAATTTGTATATATAGTCTACATAATAGTATGTAGGCTGAACTTTAGTGTGAATTTGGTCACAATCCCAATTTTTTTTTTTTTAAAAAGTAAGAGGACAAAACATGCTACCATTGCTGAATTACTTGATAAAAGAAGTATTTGGAGGCCAAAACTCATCTTTTACAAATTGGAAGTCAAATCCTAGTGAGGAATTTAGAAAGGAGCACAAACTCTGAAAGGCAGATGCGAAAGTAATTAGGACAAAAAAGAAATGAATTGCTACTAGCAAAAGACACAAAAACTAACAGCAAATACTTTTAAGTACATCAGAAGCAGGAAATCTGCCAAAGTATCTGGGGCAGAGGAGGGCGCCACTGGATAGTCAAGGTGCTAATGGAGTTTTCAAGGAAAAAATGGCCATTGCAGAGCAATTAAAGGAATTCTTTACATCGTTTTTCACTGGAGAGGATGTGGTTGATATCTCCACACCTGAATATTCCTTTTAGGTGACAAGCCTGAGAACCTGTCCAATATTTAGATGTCAGTAGACAAGTAGTGAAACAATGATAAATTAAATAGCAATAACTCACCACTCCCACTAGATAGCATTCACCCAAGGGTTCTGAAGAAACTCAAATATGAAATTGCACAACTGCCAACAGTGGCATGTAACCTATAGTTTAAATCAGGCCCTGTACCAATTGTCTGGAAGATAGCTAATGTAACACTGATTTTCAAGAGATGTATCAGAGGCAATCCTGGCCATTACAGGCTGATGAATTTAACTTCAGTACTTAACAAATTGGTAAAAAATATAGTAAACAATAATCTGGCACGTAAATGAACTTGATATATTGAGTGTCAACAATGCTTTTGTAAAAGGAAATCATGTCTCACTAATTATTAGAATTGACTATGTCAACAAGCATGTGGGTCACCATGATCCAGTTTATAGAGTGTACTTGGACTTTCAGAACAATTTTGACAAGGTCCCACACTAAAGACTTGTAAGCAAACTAAGCAGCCAAAGGTGACTGGTGACAGAAGGAGGGGCCACTGGACACGTCCTCTCCTCTCCCAACTCAGGGAAGGGTCAAGACAACCCCCTGCCAATCCAGGCCCTGCCTCTCCCCACCCTTGCTCTGCCCCACCCCACCTTCTCTCCTAGGCAACAGGGGACTAGCGGGGCCAGCTCCAGTAGCAGTAGTCCACACTGCGCCCCCTTTGGACTCATCTGCAGTGGGGAAGGCACAGCAAGGTGGCTCCAGCTCACAAGCTGTTGTTCTCCAGTGTACCGCTCTGGAGAAGCGATGGAACTGTTCCAGCACGCCGTAGAAGCAGTGCGGCCAAAGCTGCCTTCCCCACTCCTGGTGAGTACACGGGGGGAGGAAGGGGAAGCCAGGGCAGTCTCAGCCCCAGTAGTCCCCCTGCACGGCCATGCGGTACCCCAATCCCTGCATTCATCAGCAGTGATAGCAGGGAAGGCACAGGAAAGTGGCTTCAGCTCACATGGCACAGCTCTCACCAGCTTCCGCTTGCAGGGAGTGCTAGGGCAGTTCCACCTTTCCTCCAGAGTGGAGAGGCCGGAGAACCATCTCGCATGACCTAGAGCCACCAAGCCTGCTGCACCTTCACTGCCACTGTTAGTTAGTGCAGGGGGACATGGCATGGACTCCTCCTGCTGCCAGCTCCAGCCTGCTAGTCCCTCTGCCAGCCTCGGGGGAGGGTGGGGTGCTTGTGGTCCCAGTGCAGACCCCTTTCGCCCTCTCCCTGGTTCCCGGGCACATGCACATTGCCTCGTGGATCAGTGTCAGGTAAAAGATAAGACACAAATGCTAGGAATAAATGGTCAGCTTTCACAATGGAAAGTGGTAAACAGGAGGGTCTCCCAAGGGATTTATGCTGTTCAACATATTCATAAATGTTCAGAAAAAGGGGTAAACAGTGAGGTGGCAAAGTTTGCAGATACAGCCGGTCCCTAACTTACGGCCGTCTCGACTTACGACCATCCGCACTTACAACCAAACCGGTCGTAAATGCGGGCTCCGAGTTACGAACGCGACCCGCGCTTACGAACAGCACAGTCGCAATGTAACTCAATGGGTTCCGAGTTACAACATTCTGAGTTACGGCCAAGCGTTTGATCCGTAATGCATTCGTAACTCAGGGACCGGCTGTAATCCAACATTGTTCAAGATAGTTAAGTCCAAAGCAGAATGGAAAGAATTACAAAAGGTTCTCTTAAAACTGGGTGACTGGGCAACAAAATGGCAGATGAAATTCAGTGTTGATAAATGCAAAATAATGAACCTTGGAAAACATAGTACAATACATACAAAACTATAGGTTCTACATTAGCTGTTACCACTCAAGAAAGATCTTGAAGTCGTGTATTCTCTGAAAATATCTGCTCAGCATTCAGCAGCAGTCAATTCATAAGGCTGCTATGTAAATCTCTGATATGCACACATCTTAAATGATGCATACAGATCACCCCCTCCCAAAAAGATATATTCGGATTGGAAAGTGTACAGAGACAACAAAACAAGATGGCCAGGGATTGAACCCCATGCTCTGGGTGTCCCTAAATATCTGATTTTGAGAAGCTGGAACTAGACAACAGAAAATGGATCACTTAATAATTGCCTTGTTCTTTTTGTTCCCACTGAAGCATCTGGCATTGGCTGCTGTCAAAACACACGAAAATGAGCTAGATGAACCACGGGTCTGACCCAGTATAGCCATTCTTATGTTCATATTAATGTCTGTGGGTGTCATGAAATACAATGGGTATATGATCCTATTCATTAGCAATGATATCTTCCATATATGCTAATAGTACTTATTTAACAGGGACAGTTGATTTTATTTATAAAATACCCTGTCCCTCCAGAGCTAGCCAGCTACATTGAAATAAATTGAACAAAAGCGCCTCATTTTTTTTCAATCCTAAAGCCTTATTTGTGTAATTGAAATATTGAGATTCAGTTGCTCTTGTCTCATCTGACGTTGAGTCATTTTGAAATCCAGCAGTTGTTTGGTTCCTTTCTAAAAGTGGACATCATACATTGCAGTGCAAACTGTAGACCAGTGAGCAAAGAATAGAGTAAGAATCACAGAAACAAGGCAAGATATAAAAAGGATGTAATACTTGTATGTTAGTGCCATCCAGTGGTTAAAGTAGCTTTTGACAAGGCTTCTGTAGAATAATGCACATCTTCCCTTCAATGAGGAAAGGTATCAGATATTTACTAGGGAGAAGCAACATGTTTTAAAAATGATCTCAGTAAAAATATATATTAGCTTTTTTTTAATTGCTAAAAATGCCCTGCTGTGTAGATCATACATCTTTGTGAAACTCATTAAAATCTCACTGTTAGAGGCTATTATTTTTCCTTGTGTCTTGCACTTTAATTTTCATACTAATATGTTAATGCAAGATGTTTGTTTTATTATTTTTTTGTTAGTGCCAAGTCATGACGCTACAAGATGTTGTTAAAGGATTGTTTGTGTGTTGTTTATTCCTGGAATATGTATCGCTATCTCAAAGATTCATACCAGAGCTTATCAATTTCCTCCTTGGAATACTTCACATTGCTGTACCCCAAAAACGAACACAGGGTAAGTTTGCTTGCAGTGATAAATATGAATGTGCATTTGTTTTTATACCTCAAGCTTTGTTGTAATTAATAATTCTACCTTGAGAGCTTTATGTTCCAAATGAAAGACCAGGTCATCTCCTAGGTAGATCTCCTGAGCTGACCAGGAAACTAACCTCTCAAATATTGCAGTCCCCAAAAGATCCACCAGACACAAGTGCCATCTGTGTAGATGCCTTCTTCCATGCTGCTTCCCAGCCCTTATAGCAAAACTGCTCCTTCCCCTTTGACACCACAGTACAGTGAGAAAACCAGTGTGAGCTAATGCTGGTAAAGGTAATCTCTTTGGAGTTATGGGTTAGTGATTGAGGCTTCAGACTGCAGCTCATGCTACACACTCCTCATCTTATAAGCAAAATGCCAGAAGAACTGTAGTAGAGCTTCCATGCAGTCAAGCATACCAGAAAAATGAATGACACAAAGCTGATTTTCTCCTTCCTTGCATACCTACCTCGATTTGCTTCTTCCTGTCCTCATATTAACAGAGGGGACAATCTGGCCTGTAATGTAGAGCAATCTTCATTAGCACTTTGAGACAACATCGTCTAATAAACACCATGTAGACTATGACTGACTCTTGAATTTGGCCTTTTCTACTTACTCATGATTTCCATTCCAGTCTCTCTCTTTCTCTGGCCACTCCTCCTCAGTGCCCCATTTCTAGGTGCAAAGTTCACATGTTTTTCTCTTTGTCAGGGAATTTAGTGACAGTAATTCACCTATAAGGGGAAGAGAATTGTTGCCAAATCATGAAAATCAAATGCTTACAATACTTCCTTCACTGTTCAAACTTTAATGTGATTTATGGTTGGTAAACTATTAAACAATGTGAGACTTCCTTTGTGCAGTTTTATTGCAAGTCAGGTCTGCCAACAAGGGAGACAAAAAGGCCCTGGGGCTCCTGGCTGCCACTACTGCAGAAGTGGCAGGGGCTGGAACTCTGGGCCTTTTAAATTGCCATCAGCGCCCTGGGCAGCACACTCCAGGTGACACTGTATGAGTGGCATGGGAAGGCTAGCCTCAGCCCCACCCCTTTCACCTAAGGCCCAGCCCTGTCTTGGAGTGGGCTCCCCACTTCATCTTGCCCAGGAGCCCAGATATTCTGTTGGCCCCCTTGCTTCAAGTTTATCCTGTGTGGATTTTTAAAAAACTCCAACTCAGGTGTTTGTGTATTTGTTTGGTTTTGGTTGGTTTGTTTTAAGGATTTGCATTATTTAACTGCAAGTAGTCCTGGTTTCTAATTGTGTGTGTAGTGAAGGAAAGTTGCCTAAAGTGTCTGTGTGGTAAAGTGACACTTACCTATAAAGATAGTAGTTATTTACATGTAGACTATCAGAATTTCTGCAAGAGATATTTTAATTCTTTAAACATTGTATTGGTAATTGAAGCATATATACAAAAATTCAATCATATTTTAGAAATTCACATTAGAGCTGCTAAGATACTTTCTGTGCAATTCAATATGGCTTTGGCATGTACCTGCCAAATATCTAATCATTTGACTTCCTGGCATCTTGGGTATCTGTTGACACAGGATATTTTACACCTGATATTGTGATACATATTGATATGCTATCATATCAATACATTCTTTAATGTTTATTTTTAATAATTAGTAATATAATTTAATATTACTCCATTATTTTAAAGTTGAGGGCCTGATCTATGTGCCTTCCATGTGAGGAAGTGTTGTGGAACAACAGATCCTTAAAAAAGACTGAGTGATGATGTCTCAAATTGAGGTTCAGCTCTACTTAATGCTTTAGAAAAAAATGTTCCCCTTTAAAAAAAATCCATTGTTTTTTTTGGGGGGAGAGATGTCATTTTTTGGTAGGTAGCCTTTGGTAACATTGATCAAACATGCAAGTAGAATAAATGCTCTTAGAAATAGAGTAGATAAGTATAATTTAAACATTTAGGCCCTGATCCTGTGGGCATTTGTGCACATGCTTTATCTCACTACCCTGAGTAGTCCCATTGACTTACTGATACTTGTTACAGTAGTAAAGTTAAGCATATACATGAGCATTTGTAGGATTGGGGCTATAAAATCGAAACTTCATTTATCTTGACCTCCTGAGTCATCTTTGTACTTTTAGGTAAGAGACTTTCTTCATGCCTACCCATAAAGAGCCATTTGCATGAATTTCAATATATATATTATTTTTATTTTTGTCGCTAAAAGATTTTGAAAAGAGCTCCATTCTAAGCCTCCTGGGCTTAAAAACATGCTAGTTTCACAGATGTGTAATTTATTTTTCTTTATCATTTTTGGCCATTTCCCAGAGCAAGCTTATTTAGGACAGGGTGCTAGCAAATTATGCCTAGAAACCAGTTTAAACCAGGAAACTAGGAAAAAGAATTGCATCATTATCTAGCAAGCTCAGCAACCATAGAACAATTACAAAAAAAATTGGGTACATCCATTCAGACCTGAGGAACAGTTCTGGTCTTTCTGCTGTGTCAAAGTTGACTTTCAGCTTCAGAATGCTGTATGACCAAATGGTCCTGAACTGGTAGTCTGCAATTGTGCATGCTTCTGATTACTTAATGCTTCTAGCCTACAATCTGCATTATTGTCATTTTCATATGATCAAATATATTAAACTTTTCTTTATATAAAATATTGAAAATGGAAATTGGTCATGGAATATATAACTTCCTTGAGAAAATACCAAATCAAAATTCAGTGTGCATATATTCTTATTATACCTACCGCAGTTTTACTTTCATTTAAGATTGTATAAATAAAATCCATGAATCTCTGATTACATAAGGCAATAATTTGACACAGTAACTAAAATAAATTGTAGTCCAGTATGCATTAACAAAATAGATTAACTAGAAAATGCCTTTAAGTGGAGCTAATTATTTTTTCGCTAGCCAGTAAAAACTATGACTTTGTCACGAGTGTTTTTTATCAGGTAAATACCATTTCATCCCAGTTTTTTAGATGATAACCACATCAAATTAACCTTCCTGATTCTCCCCTAGCAGTGAAACTTTTCCTGAAACCACTGTCCTTGCTGCATTGCAAATTCCCTTTCCTAGCTGATCTCTTATTATAACCGCCACGGGTGCCACCGTCTTCGCTCTCTCTTACTTACTGCCTTTACTGCTGACCTAATTTTTCTGTAAAAAGATTACCATTGTGTATATATGAAATAGTTTAATTTTAATAAAGGATCTTTATAAAACTACACATTTTCTATAAATCAACTTTTTCCTGTCCTAAGATTAAGTTTTTATGTTGATAACTAATCTGTATATACTGTTATAACTTTGTTTTTAGGCTATACTTTAGTGCATCCTTTCCGATCAGGAGGAAAAAATTCAGAATTACTTTTGGTCTGTGATAAGAAGAATATGGAGACCTGGCAAAAACAAAATCTGCCACTCAGTATTGTGACTAGGTTAAAGGAAAGCAGCAAAACAGAAATGAATCATTTCAGGTATGTGAACAATATATAGGGGAAAAATTCAAGTTATTTATTTTGCAACTTCAGTGACAGTATACTGTCAGGCATGTTACTTTCTAGGATGAAAACTGAGGGTGTACAGTAGTAATCAATTATTTTCATGATATGGTTCTTGTTACATATTAATGAAATATACAATTCTTAAGTCCTGATGCTGCAAAGTGGTCAAATAGCAGATTCTGGGGAGCTAAGCACCCCCAATTTGGTTGGTTTCAGTGAGATTTGAGGATTGTCGGCACTTCACAAGGGTCGCTAAACATTTTGAAGGGTCAGGCCCTTAAGCAGTAAATAAATCTTGATTACACACAAAAATAACTACATCAAAAGAACATGGTTAAGATTGCAAGATCAAGTGCTCAGAAGTTACAAGAGATAAGATGGCCTGTGGATCTGTAATTCGTCCCAGTTGTGGGCATACATTAGGATTCATTGTTCAGTTATATTGTGTGGACATAGGCCTTATTTACTGTACACTATTCACATCATGCTCTAAAGACAGAATTATTAATTTTCTCTTAGACTTTTCTGTGGCACTCATCACTATAGTATCTCTGTGCTTCGCAAATGTCCGTGAATGTATCTTCACAAAATCCTTGTGAGGCGAGGAGTGATATTATCCCCATTTTATAGGCAGAGAACTAAGGCTTGGAGATTTAAGGTCCAAAGGTTTCTTCTAGTTTGGGGGGGTCTGATTTGAGATTCCTGGGACTTAGCACTTCATATGTTCAAAGCTTAGCATCTACTGACTTCAGTTGCAGTTGTGAGGACTCAGTATAGCTGCAGATCAGATTTCAGATTATCAAGACAATTACACAGTAAATGAGGAACACAACATTTACTGATCACTCATGAGAAGTTTGATTTAAGCATCACTGGCCAGAAATCGGTAATTTCATTTTGTATAGTATTTTGAGGTTTCAGATTTTAGCATTAGAACCCCAGGGTGCTGATGAGCAGGGCAGGCAAGACGGCTAGAAAGTAGGCAGGGTTCTGTCAGAAACCTTCCATGGTTTCAAGGAGAATCTTGACAAAATTGATAGTTGCATGTTTCAGTTATGACAAATTCAGAGGAAAAATGTTTCATTAACATTTTTTGAACAGCTCTATATTTAAGAGACTTGGTTAGTACTACTAAGCAGGGGCAGGGATAGAATCCAGTTGTCCAGGTCAGGATACACCTGTTTTAGCTATGAAACTGACCTTTCTCCTCCTGTAGTCCCTTGCAGTCATTCACTATGCATCTTTCAACATCTGCAAAAAATAATGTAGGTGTCCTAAAGTTAACAGCCCCTTCACTATACAACCCTGAAACATGCCCTTTGCCAATAGGCATCACAGGTAAGTACTGAATAAAGGAATAGTGAACCTTAATCTTGCAATTCAATCCCTGGCTCAGGAGAGAAATGTGCTCTGGTGTGACTGTGATATGAATGGTTTACTGGTTATGGTTAGCTGGTGGCATCTAGAGCGCCCCCCTGCCTGCTGCGGGCAGAGGGGCACTCCAACCTAGCCAAAGCAGCCCCCATCCACAGCAGGCCTGGTGCATCTCAAGTAGGAGCGCTCAAGCATTGCAGGCCCAGTCGGGGCATTCCACTACAGCTCCTGTCTGCCCTTCAGCCAGCCCACCCTCATTTAATTGGTTAACCGATTAACTAATTAAACAGAATTTTACATCCATAATAAAAATACACAAGTGTCACAACACACTATCACTGAAAAATTGCTGACTCTCATTTTTACATACAATTGTAAAATAAATCAATTTAAATATAAATATGGTACTTACATTTCACTTTGTAATATAAAAGCTTTATAAACAAATCATTGTATGACATTGTAGTTTATAATTACTTCACTAGTGCTTTTTATGTAGCTTGCAAAACTAGCCAAATATTTAGATGAGTTCATGTACCCTCTGGATGACCCCCTGTGGTTGAAATCCTCTGCTCTAGCGAACAGAGACTCTTTTGTCTATTCTCCCTCCCCCCTCCTCCACTTATCTAGGGTGAAATTCCTTTCCATCCCCAAATGTGGCAGGCAGTTAGACCCTGAACATGTGGGTCAGACCTTCTAGGCCATGGGTTCAGAATCTGGGGAGTGCGAAGAAATTCCTGGGGGGGGGGGGGTTGCAAGGCAACCCGGCCCTTCTCCTTCCCATCAATTTCCTCTCTCCCTCACCCCTCGTGTTTTGTTTTCTTCCTCCCCTCATCAAGTCTAGGTGGATACCTAGAAAAGAATTCTTTGTAGTAACTCAGAGCCCTCCCCATCTTGTGTCCCATCATTCCATCCCCTTGTCTATTTGTCCCCATTCACTGTCTTCCAGTCTTAATGTCTTTGCACAGCAAGTCTTAGGTCTTTCCCTGTCATCCTTGCTCCAAATTGTATCTGTTACCCTTCCTTTCCACTCCCCACCCCATTGACCATCCATATGCTCTGTTTCCTAGTCCTAAGCACACCCACCCCATCTCCCAACCACCTTAGGCACCTGTCACTCATACCATTTCCTATGTAGATTTCCAGTCCCAATCTTTTTGCCCAACCAGTTCCAGCCCTCGCCATCTCTGCAATCCTTGTTACACACCGACTTCTTATTCCAATTTACTCCTTTTTCTTCCCTTAGTCCTACTACTATTCCTTCTGTATTCAAATTAGACCGTTTTCTCTTCCATGCTTCCATTCTCTTCCATAACTTGGCCAGATTTGGTTGAATTTTCCTGACACATAAACCATCCCTGCCAAATTTTAAGTGCCTGCTCCAAAGCATGAGGATATTAATTTTCAAACACAAGGTTCCCAGAATATTTTACCATGGGCAGATCAAGATATTTTTTTAGCCTTATTCATGAAAATGACTGAACGTATTTGGTCAAAATTTTCCCAATCAAAAATTCAGACTGAGGTATGCAGGAAAAAAAAGAGAAAATTTCAGCCCCAACAAAGGTACAAGAAGCAGAAAACAAGATTTCATTATGGATGCCTGACATGTTTCATTAAAATATGTGGCACTATCAGCCCTGCCTATAATTTGTTTAGTTTGAAGTTCTTAAAACTTCCATCTGCATATTCTAATTATGCAGTAAAATAATTGCATATGAGTTTTTAATATAGCTGTGTACATCTCTCTTAACAGGTTATCATGTCTAGCCGTATGTTTGGATCTTATTAAGAAATGTGCATCTCTCTATGGATCTTTGTCATCCTTCCATGAGATAATGCTACCCATCAGAGTACTACTTACAGAACACATACCAGTGAGTGAATACCCTAAACAACTGCAGGTAAATGTTCTTCCAAAACCAATTTGCTAATGCAGAAATTAGTAAATTCTGATATCTTAAGTGTGCGCTAACAAAAAATGTAAAGCTAATTTAAACATGAAAAAAAATCAAAGGCCAAGCTTGGTAGTTTTTTAGGGTTTGATTTTCAGAAAGCAGGGGTATAAATATGTGATGCATTCCTCTGCCACACACCAAATACCTAGGTGGTCCTTGCTGCTGTATTGTAAACGTTCTCAACACATTAATCTACTACTGCTATGCTGTAAATTCATGCCTCAGCTTGTTGTGTACTTAACTGGTATATAGACAAGCTCTTAGACCATTGAAGACTAGATCATTTTTTCTGTGGAAAAGTTGGAGTGTTACATAATATTTGGATAGATTTTTTGTGATGCAGCTGAACCCACTTTGTGGGTAGCTCCTTTCATAGGAATAGCATTCTGGCAGGGTTACTGTTTCTGAGGATCTTGTATGAATCTGTAAGTCACTGGTATATCAAACAAATATATCAAATAAAGTAACAGTTCACACGGGCACTGGTGCTTTAGTAAAACCAGTATAAATATTTGTCCGCTTTTATCAGTAAAAGTTAGTTCATTCTTTCCTTTCTAGAAATTGAAGCTCAAAATGATCTGAATGTAGCCTGACTCTCCTCTGCATTCAGTGAGGATGGACCCTCTTACTTCGCAGTAACACCCTGTCAAGCAGAAGGCACAGCATGAAATATTTTAGCAAATAAGATTAATGTAGATGGCATGGAAATGCCATGTTAGAGTCACAAAATGTAACCCTGAGGCAATGAATATTCAGCCTTAGAGTTTTAAGTTGAGAGACAGGAGCTGAGTTCAAATAGGTTTAGTCTATTGCTTCTCAGTCACACCAACCTGGCCTTTTATTTCTTTGACCACAGATCCTTCCTGCTGTCCATCACAGCACCTCTTGTAGAGCTGAGAGAGCCTTTTGAAAGTAGCCAGGCCTGAAGGCTTAAAACTCTTCAGGACTATCAAATAACCTAAATATTAACTCTGATTTTACTAGGAGAGAAGACACTTTGTTGAGGATCCCTTAGCTAGGAAAACATCATTCTTGAGACAGCTAATAACTGGTTTGTAAAATGTGATATCTTTTGATTAGCTTTTCAAATCCTAAACTCATTTACTTTTCCAGGAGTTGCATCAAAATGCTCTGAAAGAGATAGAGGACAAAGAAAAACACTATATGCCATTGGTGTGTGAGAAAAAAAAGCCTGTGCCATTGAAACTGTACACCCCCAAAATAGTAAAAGTGTAAGTACCTTAATCATTATAGAAATGAAGAAAGCAAAACTGCCAGTTAGGCATTGAGATAGTGTGATGATAGGCTTCAGGTAAAGGCTTGTAATCATTCTTTCCTAAATTTCCAAGCAGAGCTTCTGGAAAGTAGGAAAAACAAGGAGAATGGAATTGCCTCTCCTACATTAGGTGTACATAGCACAAAAGAATGACCTACCCCAATAAGCGAGCCTGAGAAATGGAGGAAGTATTGTCTGGTTTTACCATTAGGCTACGTCTCTTAGGCAGAAAGGCACTTGCGCAAGAGGGGAGTTTTGCATAAGAAGGAGCAGTATAGACTGCTCCTTCTTGCGCAAAAGCCCCTTGCGCAAAAATGGCAGCTCATTAGGTATGCAAATGAGATGGCGATATTCATCACCATGCCTCATTCGCATATCTTCTTGCGCAAGAATGCGCAATGTAGACATAGCCTTAGAATATAGGACTAGAAAAAAGGATCTGGAGGCTATTCCTAGCTTTCATATTCATTTCTCCCTAATAGGTTCGTAGATCTTTAATGCCAGAAGGGAACATTATGAGCATTTGATCTGACCTCCAACAAAACATAAAACACAATCTGGGTATCTGCTTTAAACTAGTTCTTAATTTTGCACTGGGCCTGTCTTGGCTTCTCAGTTTTCCAGGATTCCCAGATTGCAACAGTGGCCAGAAACATGTTATCTTGGTCTGATCAACAGATTTTACACCTTCCTGTCACATACAGACCTTACTCCATGCACATCATATGTATCTTTTTGTGTTCTGAGCTAGATTATAGCCACATCCTGATTGTACTTGCAGTTAAGTTTGAAAGTATTTGGTAGCTTGTACTAAGGATGTTAAGGACTAGTTGACTATCCAATAAGCAAATGCTTATTGGATAGTCAAGTCAACTAGTTGATTCCCTTCCCCCCTTCTCCCCCATCAGATAGAGGCAGCAAAGTGGGGGGGAGGGGAGAGAAAAGGTACTTCAAAACGGCAGTGCCGCATAGCTGAACCTAGGCTCTGTGCGGCGCTGCCCCTTTAAAACACTGCTGTGACATTTGCGTGGAGCCCAGGGTTAGCTTGGGACTCCCCAGCTAATCCCGGGTTCCGGTGCAGTGCACAGAGCCCTGGGTCACTGGAGAGTCCCCAGCTGACTTCAGGTTCCACAGAAATGCTGTGCGGAGTCTGAGATCAGCTGGGGAGTCCCCAGCTAACCCTGGGCCCCATGAGGGCGCTTCTGCTTTGAAATACACAAGAGCCCCTGCTGGGGACTCAAGTACATTTCAAAGCTAGCACACCACGTGCAGCCCAGAGTCAGCAAGACTTCCCCTGCAGGGGCTTTTGTACATTTCAAAGGAAGAATGCAGAAGTGCCTATCGACTAGTCGATGGAAATTCCATTGACTACTTGACTAGTAAATTACTTGATATTTAACATCCTTAGCTTGTACTAATACTGAATGCAGTTGCACTCTGACTCGGGTAGCAAGGGCATATTACACCAATACTCTGCATTGGCTGCTGAATCACTTCCAAACGGACACACTAATTACTTTCCTAAACTATCTTATCTGTTGGTCTCAGTTACTCAGGAGACTGCCTCTGTTCCACCATTTACTTTCATCCTAAACACTTTCTGGCTATTTGCTGAATTTATCAGGAGAAATATTAACCTTAAAACACATTGGGAGACTCCATTCTTATCCAGGTTTTTCACTAGCTATGGATGCTGACCTGGTTTTAGTGAGCTAATATGGTTGTCTTAGCCTTTATACATCTGAATATATTGCTGTGTGTGGAAGCTTGTTGTGTATTGGCTCTATAAAAAATGTTATCTGCTCTTATTCTAAATTATGTAAGGTTGTCAAATGCTTTTATTGTGGTATCCTATAAATATGTAATTATAGCTGAGACTGGTAAGTTCTTGGTGCTGAGAGTTGCCATAGGAATGTATAAAGAGATAGATGCTACTTCTTGATATTCTATTTAAAAACTAGACCCTGTGAAGTATAAAAGCATATACCTGACGTAATATTTTATGCTTGTTCATACGTGCACATTATGATTTCAGCCTGGAGTTTGGGAGAAAACAGGGAGGCAGCAAAGAGGAGCAGGAAAGAAGGAGGCTGATTCACAAACACAAACGTGAATTTAAAGGAGCTGTTCGGGAAATCCGCAAAGATAACCAGTTCCTTGCTAGAATGCAGCTTTCAGAAATTATGGAAAGGTAAAATATGATTGTTTCTAACAGCCATTGGTTACTCTGTATGCTGGCCGATTTTCAATTTTGGTCTTCATCAAGACTGTCATGTTGGCCAACCGTATGTTGAGGCCAAAACAGCTTTCTGACAATTTGATAGAAACTACTACATGACTTGAAGTCAGTTACACCTGATGTTCATTACTTATCATCCTCCCTATTTTAAATGTGTTGGAATTTTGCTGTTTCTTTCATATAGTAACATAATGCATATTTCTAAGTACCATACCTATAATATTTTAACTTAAACTGCAGCAGAGGTTGGTGTTTCAAAAATTTAGCTTTTTATAAATATTTAAATCCACGCATATTATTTTGCCTGTTTTACCTGATGATGTCAGAATAAAGGTTTAAACATACTTTTGTTTTTATAGGGATTCTGACAGAAAAAGAAAAGTGAAACATCTTTTCAATAGCCTTGCTACCCAGGAAGGTGAATGGAAAGCAATGAAGCGGAAGAAGTTTAAAAATTAAGACAGTGACATTCTACAACAAGAAACGCTGGAACGTTTTATATTGTACCTGAAAATAAAAATGTTCTCATGGGTTTTGAGGTGATTTATATCTAGGTACACTCCTTTTTTGGAAAACGTGCCTTTTAAGAATAGTCTGAAAAAGGATTCTGATAAATTGATTAGTTGGTTGTGAAGAATTATCTGTATTTTTAATGTGATAAATAAAGATAACAGCCTTTTGTTTTTTGTGTACTTAGTATATTATTGAAAAATAGTCGGCTGAATAAGCATTCAGAAAATTGTACAGATTGTGCATTCTTGACAAGAATTGCTGACCAATTCTGAGAGTCCATAATATGGTGCATCGCATAGCTATTCTAAATATAATCAAGTAACAGGCATAGACTTATGTATTTTTGATATTGCAAAATTTCTCACATTGAATTAGCATCATAGATTTATAATACTGAAGATCAGGCAGTAATGTTTTAATTAGCCATTGGCTTCAGAAAAGTGTAATTCCTGTTCTTTAGGGCTTAATAGAATTAGTTTGTTGACAGTATCTGGTTAAAGCCCAGCATCCATTATCAGTTCAATAATTGTTGACATTTGCTTCATATGTATTGAATCTTAATGTTGGCCTCAATTTGCCATTCTGATACTCCATGTAACAAGGGTCAGTTAAACAGACTAGCTCAGCATCTTCAGAACTGTCTGATTAAGCTCACAGCTACATCTTTAAATCATTTTTGTATATTTTATAACAAAACAAGTTCAGTTACTACTGACAATGTATTCCATCAGCTACAGTTGTGGAGAAACAACAAATATTTCACCCCTGTTTCACAATGCAAAGTTGGTTGCCTGAATTGGATCAATATCCCAGCATTCATCACAAAGACTTATTTTGCATTCTTAAGAACCCTCAAGGATCTCTGTTGAAAAGTATCTATGTAAAAATGGCAACTCTTTCCTCAATTTCTGGGTATTTAATGAATTGAGACTGTGAATATTTACTGTTTCACACTTACTGCTAGCCCTGTAGCACCAGCAATGCAGTGGAAAAGGGAGCTGGCTTCTATTTTTGCATGTTTCATTCATAGCATTGTTCCCCTAGGCCCACTCACGTGAGGTTACTCATATGAGAAATGCTTTGCTGGATCAGGGCTTAAGTTCCAATTGGAAGGCCAGATTCTAACCATAGATCCCTCTATACAATCCTTTTCTTTCTATCTACATATTTATTCCATGCTTGTTACAATAGTATTTCAAATGCAGAATGGATCTCCCTACACGTAAACATCTCCTTTTAAAAATCTGACAATTTTTCCAAGATTCTGTACTCAGCTATTATACAGAAAGATATTGTTGCACAGGTGATGTCAACAGTGGTCCTGCAGGATTTTTATCAATGATGGTTGTGACCTGGTATGCTTAGGGCAGCCCTCACTGGAAATACCAAGGTAAGGGCAGGCTGCAAAAGGGAAAAAAGATACTCCCAAGACTGGTGGGTAACAATGAAATTAAACTCCCCAACCAAACACAAACTTTGATCCTGATTCCCCCCATACTGCTTATCAAGAAGCAAAAAGAAATCACACAGCCCTCTTTGTTGTATTGCAGTTCTTTGGCTCCTAATCAGACAGTGAGGGAGAAGTTATTTTAAAATACTATGTACATATTTACAGTTGTATGGCCTCATCCATCCATCCATTTTCACCTCTGACTTATTATACGAGTGCCTCCCCTGTGGCATCCTTGATATTGCCAGGGAAATCTGGGAGGAGGAGCCCAGTTCGGGGGGGGGGGGGGAAACAATTGAGCATGTCTTGCAGATGAGAGAATGGATAGCCTGAGTCACAATTGAATGAGATAATCTAGCAAAGGCACAGAATCTCATCCTCAGTGTTTGGTCCCTTTTATTCCACCTAAATAAACACAAGAAATCAAAGATGTTAACATGGCCCTGAAACTGTCCAACATTAAACAGTATTAAAGTTTTGTATAAAGAGACCTCAGCCTGCTTAGTATCATAGTGTAAACATGATTAAAAGTCCTTTTAACCCTTTAATAAATATACAGAAGAGGAAAAATGTTAAAGCATTTAAAATGTAGTTTATTAAGTAAGGTTTTTACTTTAACATCTCTTTTCCCTTTCTGTTTAGCTGTGAAGAGTGACAGCAAGCAGTCTGGTGGCACCGTAAAGACTAACAAATTTGTTAGGATGTAAGCTTTTGTGAGCTACAGCTCACTTTGTCAGATGCTTATGTCCTGATCAATTAGTTGGCCTATAGGATGCTACCAGACTTGTTTTTGCTCAAACGGACTAACATGGCTACCTTTCTGAAACTTGTTTTTAATGATACTGACCCTCCTTGTCTGGCAGTCTTAGATGGTAATAACTGCTCCTTTGGGAAAGAGAAAGACAGTTGAGATGGTCAGGAACTATCATTGTTGTAGTTGTAAATAAAATCCAATCTCATTTTCTAGAAAACAAAACATCTCAAACACACGCAAGAAAGAACAGCAAAGGTAGAAAAGGCAGCTTCTAGCTCTGGTTTTCTCTCTTACGTGCAATCTTGCTGCTGGAGAAACAGGTACCACACATACCAGCCACTCTGGGTCCTACACAGTAAAATAAACCATCAAAAAACAACAGGGCTAAAAATATCTGGGTAGATGCCTGGGTTCCCTCTGGAGCAGTGGTCACCAACCAGTAGATCAGGATCTACCAGTAGATCTTGGAGCCTCTGACAGGTGATCCTGACTGGTTTGGCCAGAAAGCTATCACGTGCTGGCACTTCAGTTGCCCCCCCTCCCCCCGATGCTTCTGCTCTCTGCCTTGGAGCTGCCCCCCTACGAGCCTCCCGTTCAGGCTGTGGGAGGGAGAAGAGGCAGGGTGCTGATGTCAGCATGTCCTTCCTCCCACCACTACTGTACCCTATCTCCACACAGAAGGGAATGGAAGGAGCTTGGCAATGCAAATCTGTCACTCGCACACACAGGCTACGTACAGACTGGCATGATTTTCCGCAAATGCTTTTAACAGAAAAGTTTTCTGTTAAAAGCATTTGTGGAAAAGAGCGTCTAGATTGGCACGGACGCTTTTCCGCAAAAGCACTTTTTGCAGAAAAGCGTCCATGCCAATCTAGACACGCTTTTGTGCAAAACAAATCTGAGCTGTCTACACTGGCCCTTTTGTGCAAAAGGACTTTTGCCCGAATGGGAGCAGCATAGTATTTCCACAAGAAGCACTGATTTCTTACATGAGATCATTAGTGTTCTTGCAGAAATTCAAGCGGCCAGTATAGACAGCTGGCAAGTTTTTCTACAAAAGCAGCTGTCCTTCACTTTCATCTCCTGACCCAACACATACGTGGGTGGTGGTGGTTACTATTACTGCTTGCAAAGAGTGTTATTTTTGGTTTTTGACTGGTCTGTGAAATTCATACTTTTCATTTCTCTCTCATGCTTAAATTTAATTCTTTGAGTAATGAGTTCTAAAATGCCTAACCTGTTATGGCTGGAATAATTATCCCTATGGTAATTGCTGCTCCTGGAATTGGCTGGCATGTCCCTGCAGCCCCTGGGAATGGCAGAGCAGGGAGTCTTCACACACTGTCCTTGCCTGCAAACACCACTCCTGCAGCTCCCATTGATCAGTAATGGGGAACGGTGCCCAGTAGAAGCTGTGGACTCAGTGCCTGTAGCTGAGGGGCAGCACATGGCACCATGGAGTCACTGTTGTACATGCCAGCTGCTTTCAGGAATGGGACAGAGCCAGAGCAGGATTAAGCCTGCCTTAACCCCACTGTTCCACCACGCAAAAGCTGTCTCAGTTTAGTGGTACCCAGACAGAGCCTGCATCCTGAATCCATGTCCCAGTCCTGAATCCCCTCCTGTACCCAACCTCTTGCCCCAGACATGAGTTCCCCTGCAGTCAAACTCCTTCCTAGAGCTTGCACTCTGAAATCCTTCCTGGACCCCAATCCACCATCCTGGAGTAAGTGCAGAGCCCCTCCCAGACTCTGAACCTTTTGGCCCAAGACCAGAGTCTACACCCCAATCCACTTCCCCAACCTGGTGAAAGCGAATGAGGTTTGGGGAGGAAGGAGGGTAAAGGGGCAGGGTGAGGTCTTGGTAGGTTGCCAGGTGTCCAGTTTTCTATCGTCTGGTAGAAAAATTCAGAAAATACCGGACATGTGCAATGTGTGGTATTTTCTGAATTCCCGGCTAGGTGCCGGATGGAAGCCTGGCAGGGGAGCGACTTGGAGGCAGGGCCACGATTGGCGCTAGGAGCCTGTGGTCATGTGCAAAAGCTGGGGGGAGGGACGGGCTGGGACTCCCAGCCACTCTCCCCGCCCAGCTTCTGCACTGGACCAGAGGCTCCCAGTGCCAATCACAGCCCCGCCTTCCAGCTGGCTGCATGCAGAAGCCTGGCATGCTTCTACTAGCAACTCAAGGGAGTACCTGCCGGGGGCGTGGCCCCTTGGACTCTGGCTGCGGTCAGTGGCTGCACCCCTCCCCCCACCACCAGCTCTGCTTCCTGCCCCCCTTCCTCCCAGCTCCCCCCCTGTTCCTCCCAGCCAGCCCCGCAGCCCCCCCAGCTCTGCTTCCTGCCTTGCCCCTCTCCCCCCCCCACACATGATCAAGTGTGTCCATTTTTTTGGCGGGGTCTACCTCGTAATCCTAGGTCTTGGGGAAGGGATGGAATAGGGGCGGGAAAGAAGTGGGGCAAAGGTATTTGGGTTTGAGGTAGATCTCACATTGCACTTAAAATGAAAAAGTAATCTTGTGGTTAAAAAGTTTGGAGACTACTGCGTTAGAGCCTGGGTTCCAAAACACAAGCATGCTGCTATTTTTAGCCCCACAGTGTAAGCCCAAGTCAGTTGATCTGTGTTCTGAGATTCACTGCCACAGGTCTTTTTGATGTTGTTTTGTTGGCAAATTTGTACCACTATCAACTGTGGGGAGGTGCAGAAAGAAGGCAGAAATATAGGACGTAAGTGTGGGGGAAAGAACTGATCGCTAAAGGGAAGCAGGAGGAGCTGTTAAGAGACGAAGAAAAGGTTTCTGAGTAAAAGCAGGAGCGGCTGTTGATAGAGTTGGAGTGAACACTGGCAGAGGGCTTTTATGAGTCAGAGTTTGGCAGCCTCATTCAATTCCATTGTGAAGCATTCATTCAGCATGTAGGACTACATTTGGGTTAAATTAGTACTGTGGTAGAAAGCCATTCTATAAGTATTAACAGTGCTGAGAACTGCAGATTAAACCAGGGTTAAGGCTGAGATAGCTAACAATAAAAGGAAGGAAGTGCACATTTAAAAAGGAGATAAACTTGCAAAACCACAAAATTTCTGTGGAGGGCAGTTTATTAGGAGAGACATTTTGTGTGATGCTTCAGATATTACAATAACTTTTAGTGAATAAGAGATTTCATCTCGCTCATTCAGCTCTGCCTTTTGCCTGATTCTACAGAAAACTATAGTTTTGTGACATCATCTTGCCTGTTTCTGACCAAATTCTGAATTTGAGCACTGTTCCAATGGCAGTCCCATGAACACAGTAGAGAATTGCATACCTCAAGTATGTTGGACATCTATGAAACGTGTAAATAGAATATATGTAAAAGGACTCCATGCTGTGAAACCTGTCCCCTCTGCAATGTTTGTGCTTTGCAGAGATTAGAGAGGGACAACTATTTTCCTCCTGCACACCCCACGGGCTGTGGAGCAACAGCAGAGTTGTTCTGTGAACATTATTGCAAAAAAGAGAGTACAACAGGACCTATAGACCCTTAACTCCTTGGCTAACATTTGAATAGCACTAGAGACCATGGTCAAAATGCCTACTCCTGATCTACCCCAGACCAGGCATTATTGGTAGCACTGTTGCAGCTACTCTTGTCTGAACAAAATAGTGGCAAGGTTTACCTACTGTATATCAGCTCTCTGTCAGTGGCATAGCCAGAAGGGGATACTTGGGCGGGCCCTAACTTCAGATGGGTGGGCAATGAGGAGGGGAGGGGGACAAGAGAGATCGGGCTGCCTCCCACCAACCAGCCTTGGAGAGAGTGGGATGGGATGGAAGGGGTCCCTAGAATGGTGTCTGAGCACTTGCCCTGCTGCACATGCCCAACATTCCTGCCGGGAAGCAGGGTTGGGGGTTTACAAGCCCCATGCACCAATGCTGCTGTCTGGCAAGAGCAGCAGGTGGCAGGAACAGGACAAGGCCACAGCTAGGCTCTGCAGCTGGAGAACTGGAAGGAAAGAGCAGGGCAAGAACCACACTTCAACCTCGGCAGGAACACTGGGTGGGTGGAATTGGGCAAGGGCAAAGCTGAGAAAGGGAGTAGGTGAGCCTGGATGATAAGTGGGTGAGCCATGGCCCATGCAGGCCCACCCATTGCTATATCACTGTCCACAGCCTAATTTCTTGGGCTGAGGGAGGGGGTTGTTATGCTGCAGCCAATATTTCATATTCAGCTGTGAATTGCCTTGTTTTTCTTATTTTCTATTTCAAGACTAATGTTCCCCCAGTGTTGTTCATTTGAGTGGTTATTTGCATACATGCCAGTGAAGTCCTTCAGAGAGATTCCTGAGCTGGCTGCCAGAAGCTGACTCAAGTCACCACAACTGTACTTCATTCTTCAGGATAGTCCTCGGTTAAAGTCTCAGAACTCTATTAACTAAACAGTTTAACTCTGTCACTGGCAAGTGTGAGAATGACAAGAATAGAAGCCTAGAGTGCTGACGTTTATCCAGCAGTGCAAATGCTTTTGTATTATCAGATAGGGTTGCCAGATGGTTTAGCCAAAAATACCGAACACTTCCACACCCCACTGTGGAACACTGGGGAAAAAATTCTGTTGAGGAACAAATAGGGGGGGAGACCAAAGTTGTTGGGAAAAAAAAGGACACCGAGAGTAAAGCAAAATAAATAAATAAATAAAACAGCATTAAAACAGTATGGCCCCTTTAAGAAAAATCTTAAGGCTTTTTGCCAGCAGCCATCTTGTTTTCTTGATCAGAGCCAGAAAGCAGCTTCCTTGTAGAACCAGGTAAGCGGGGGAGGATTGGGCCCAGTTGCTGAGTGTGTCGTAGGGTTGCCAGGTGTCCGGTATTTTCACCTCTTGGCAGGGAAAAAAATCAGAAAATACTGGACATTTTAGGTGTCTGGTATTTTCTGAATTTTTTTTACCAGACAGGAGGTGAAAATACCAGACTGTCCAGGTCAATACCGGACACCTGGCAACCCTATAAAATCAGAGCTAAGCAAATATAAGCAGAAATTGAAACAACCAATGTGTAGATAAGGTTTTTTTTAGAATACTATTCTAGTCTATCTAGGTTTTGTATACTGAAGTATCATCTTAGTATCTGAAGACCTGTGGCAATGAGGCCAGTGATGCTATTTATTTAAACATTTTGTGGGGGAAAAATTCATAAAATTAACTTTTGGCATAGATGGTTCTGGTCATGAGGAAATTCTCATACACTTTTTCTGGAGTTCCTCTGAAATGAAGTGTTCAAGGGGAGTGTGGAATGGAGTGGTCAGGATTAAAGAAAAGGCCAGTGTAGAGTGAGTTGGTATTGAACCAGGCCAGGAGTTTCAGACTGTAGGAACAGAAGCAGCCTGGAGGGGAACAGAACAGGACTGTGGATTTGATTTGTTTGAAGGTTTAGGAAGCTAATAGACAGGATTATGTCTCCTGATCTTGTTATTCCAGGCAACACACTTCCAATGATACAGAATTCAAACCTCACTGAATCATTTGCACTCTGTTTCAATTTCTGTGAAGAGGGTCACTGAACTAGATCAGCTTCAAACGGAACACTCCCTTGAAATAAATAAGAGAAATTCATGTTTTTCTTGGGGCTTGGTCCTGAAATCAGCTGCAAGGCTCCCCTTTGACTTGAATGGTACAGGAACTAGCTCTTGGTCATCAGTTTATATTGTCAAGGTTCACTGAAGCTAGAAAACTTCTCCCCACCATGCTGCCTCTCTTCCTACAATCTAGAACTTGCGGCCTGACTCAGTACCAACTGTTCCTTACATTAGCTTTTTCTTAAATCCTGATCACTCTATTTAGCACCCCCTTATAATACTTCATTATTTCAAAGGACACAGTGGGGCCACTACTTCTGGATAGCAGCAGGCTAGATATTTTCTCTCCTTGTCTGGGAAAAACAGCTACTCCTAGTCTAATTGCTCACCTCAGTGATTCACTGCAGCTCTCACTCTAACATCAGGGGCAATGCATAGTCTGATTTAGCCACTCTCATAATTGACATAGCAGAGGGGGAAAATCTTAATCACTAGTAGCCTCTCTAGACATGGAGGCAACAGACTAGATTTCTTAACAGTCTCTTCCCCTCTAGTAAGGATTTAGCTTCCTTAGACTTCCCAAGTACAAAGGGGTTATTCCACAAGCCTCTTTCCTCACCTTAGTGCTTACAAGGTTCCCACCTGTGCCTCTTCCCACTAAACTAACTGAAAGGCAATCTTTTAACCAGTTCCAGCCCATCCTTAATTGGCTCCAGGTGTCCCAAGCAAACCCAACTGTCTCAACTGATTGTAGCGGGTTCTAGATAGCCTCCAGGTGTCTTAATTAACCTAACTGTCTCAAGTGAGGCTAGCTGGTTCTAACCGGGGTAGACCTTTGGTTATCAGAGATATGAGTTTGTTTAACCTGGGGCTATTATACCCGCTTTCTGTTACTTTCTTGTAACCCTCTGGCCTGACCCCATCACAAAATACTTTAAATTAAAGTCTTCTTTATTCTGTAGAATTATTTTACAGAATATCCCTAATTCTCTATTAACTGGTAAGACCTTTTTTTCTTCTGCTCCCCATCTTTCTGTCTGTATCCATTTGTCTCTTGTCTTATAAGTGTCAACATTTTGGGACAGGGATGATCTTTTTGTTCTGCATCTGTACATTGCCTAGTAAAATAGGATGCTGGTCAATGACTGAGGTTCTTAGGAGCTATCCCAATACAAATAATAAATAACTATAATAAGGAATCTTATCCATGATCAATAGCTGGTATGAAGTCCACTCTTCTCATTTTTCAGTCTGGGTAATGAACCACACATCTAAACAACTGAATCTCAAAACACTGCATGTGGGCAGATTAATCCTGATGTTTAGACTAACTCCTCCAAAGCTAATCTGCTGGAGAATAAATGCAAACAATTGTTGAGAGAATGTAAATACTTGCCAGAATTCTGATGGGCATAAATCCAAACCACTGATGGTATTGTATTGCCTTTGAAGAGGACAAAAATCCTTTCAGACTCCATACTGCTAAACTTGGTGTAGATTTAGACTTCCATTTCATGCCTAGGTCCTTTCTTATTTAAAATCAGCCATGCTATGACAAAGCACTATAAATCTATTCCTAATTGCTCGCTGTTTGATTTTGGCAAGCTGAATGCTATATGAAGCTGGATTTTGTCAAGCATTAAATAAGCTGGTGCAGATATCAGCCTATTGAAACCCTCTCAGTCTGAAAAGTAGCAATGTCTTAATGTTTTCAAAGAAAGGCGAATATTATGAAAGCTGCTTACTGGTCTTTCACAAGGACCTTTTTATGTTTCTAGTGGTGTCCATCTGACTGAAAATTATCAGTTAATCAAAGCCACAACTAACTGCTGCTATTTAGCAAACTCATAGCAGAGCAAGCTGTGTAGCAATCTGTGATCCACAGTTCCTTTCTTGTGAAAGGAAACTGTCAATCATAAATATTTCTGTTTGCTTTCTTTATTACGACTTCTGCATTGGGTGGGGCAGGGTAAAATGGGTCCCAGCTGGAACAGCTCCCTGATCCAGTGCTCTTCAGACCCAGAACTTGCAGGGGAGTCTCCCTCTGGGATACCAGAAACCATATGACATACCACCTTCTCTCCTGGAATGTATCCTAATGGAAAGACATTGCTGGGAAGAGCCAGACAGATACTGAAGATAGCACAGCAGGTGAAGAGAGCAGTGTAAGCAGAGTGCTTTCCTCAGTGTTAACTCAAAATTTTATCTCATGCCTGTGCTGCTCAGCAGATTATTCCAGTTCTTCCTCCTCAGTGAGGGCCGGCCTTATGACTTCTGGTACCCTACCCGGCCTGAGCACCTGCACCCTCCATCCTCTGCCAAGAAGCAGGGCAGCAGCTCTTCAGAGAGGGCTGTGCTCAGGGAGACCAGTGGGGGGAACAGGTAGAAAAGGGAGAGAGATGCAGCCTGTCCGAGCTGTGGGCTGGGAGGCAGAGCAGGAAGTGGAGGATTGGGACCACATGTGCTGGTAGGTGAAGCAGGAGACCAGGGGATTGGGGCCATCAGAATTGGGGGCATGGTCACAGCAGGGAATGGGGACTGGGGGATTTGGTCACCAGGGCTGGAAGTTGGGCTGTGGGATTGGACTGCTGGTAGGGGCGGCCCTGGACTAGCTGCCAGCAACTGGCGCCCTAGGCGAACCATGCAATCGGCGCCCCCACCTCCAAACTCCTCAATGATATTGTGACACCATTTGGCCCCCCATTTAACTTGGCGCCCTAGGTGACCGCCTAGTTCGCCTATATGGACGGGCTGCCCCTGACTGCTGGGGATGAGAAGTGGTCAGAGTCCGGGTGGGAGGTTGAGGGATTCAGCTGCCAGGAGGTGGAGCAGGAGCCGTGGGGCCTGGGGTATTGGGCCTCTGGGGCCGGGAGGTGGAGCAGGGGCCCAGGGTTTTGAGCCACCAGAACCAGAAGGCAGAGGAGAGGGATGGGGGGGCTGAGAAGCAGAGCCGGGGCCAGAGGATTGGGCCGCCTGGGGCAAGAGGTGGAACTGGAGCTGGAAGGTGGGGGTTTGGGCTGGCACAGTTCTTGGACACACTAGGCATATGCAGCATAGGGCACTACTTAATTTGGGGCACAGTGATGTCCCAAATGTAGTGGTGCCCTATGCAACTGTGTATTTTGCATATGCCTAAGGATGGCTCTGTTGATCATCTCCAGTCCCTCCTTTCTTTCCCCCATTCTAGCTAATCCCCTCCTTATATAACCAAACTGGACAAATGCAAATAACCAAACTAACCAACATGATATTTGGGGCCTAGTCCTGGACTCCTGAGCTTATTGCACCATCACATTCATATTATTTGTACGCTCTATGCATTTCCTCTGCTTTGTGTCCATCTTGTCTAGCTAGAAAGTAAGATTATGGGAGCAGGGGCTGTATGTGATTATCCTTAGCACAATGAGGCTCTATTCATGGTTGACTCCCTATAAGCGTTACTTTAGTAAGTATGATGAACAATGAAAAATAATTGATGTCTACAGGCAGCTTCATATACATTTTATGTTTAAAATATAATTTCTCTTTATTTTTTACTTTACAGGTCACAACTTCCCTCCTTTCATTGAGGATTTTGGTGAACTTTGGAGAACTGGATGGTGACATCATAACTTATGCCTAAAATCTAAGATACAGCTTTTCAAATGGCCAATTCATGGGCAGAGGGGATGATCTGTGGGGAAGGTGTTTGGCTAACACTTAGCATTTTATCTATATCATTTAGGGTAGTAATACATGAAGGCTGCATCTAGATTGGCATGATTTTCCGGAAATGCTTTTAATGAAAAAGTTTTCTGTTAAAAGCATTTTCGGAACAAAGCGTCTAGATTGGCATGGATGCTTTTCCACAAAAAAGCTCCGATCACCATTTTCATGATCGTGGCTTTTTTGCGGAAAACAAATCTGAGCTGTCTACACTGGCCCTTTTGCACAAAAGTTTTGCGCAAAAGGGACTTTTGCCTGAACGGGAGCAGAATAGTATTTCCGCAAGAAGCACTGATTTCTTACAGTAGGAAGTCAGTGCTTTTGCGGAAATTCAAGCGGCCAGTGTAGACAGCTGGCAAGTTTTTCCGGAAAAGCGGCCAATTTTCTGGAAAAACTGGCCAGTCTAGACACAGCCAAACCTCACTGGTTCAGGAGCCAAATTAGTGGTCAACATTACCCAAAAGAGCCACAGTAGTGTGAATTCATTGTTTTATTTATTGCTAGCAGATTTACATGGCATTACACTGGCCTTAATTCCGTTTTTTTAAATAAAAGGAAAATATACATGTTTTATTGAAATGATCATATTTTTCAAAAATACAGTGTTATTTTTGTTAAAATATTAGTAAACTTTTTAAAATGGGAATTTCATGAAGTGTATTTTTTTCTTCATTCTTATAAACTCTTATCATTCACTATGTTTTAACAAAAAAGGGCTATAGTCAATTTGGTTTCCAATAACACTGTCTTTTAGTTTTCAAATCTTAAGCATTCATATAGCTGTGCCAAAACAGAACACTACTCCAAATTTCTGTTTTATCTCTTTTCTATACGTTTTTATTGTGTTGCAATTCTATTCCAGGTTCATCCTATTTTTCTGGCTCGTCTTGTTTCAGTCTCTTTCAACAGTCACTCAGTTATGTCAGTTTTGAGAACTGTACTTGATTTGGTGATTGTCTGCTTTATGATAAGCAATCCCATTTTCTGGCACAACCAAACCCTTACTCTGCTTTAAGTTATGTTAAGAGTAAGCTGTCTACTGAATTTGGTGGTCCTAGCTCTTACCATTTAGGAGGGGTTCTTGGTCAGACAAACTCGAAAATATATAGGAAATTGCACTATTACTATTTAAACAGTATGGTGAGGTATTCTTACAGCAAATATATTAATAACTTAGTGCCAATTGATAACTTAATTGGTTAATAATATAGTAAAAGTATCCTGACTGGATAATAATGTTAATATCATGTGCTGCAAAGGGCTGCTGGAGATGCATTAAAGAGGTACTTGTGATTCAGGAGTATCATTGATTAAGGGGCTAGAAAATACCGTAAGTCGTTCAGGTGCCAATTACAAGTTTAGCTGTCTCTATACAGACAGGTAAGTAGAATGCAACTCAGGATCTACTTCACTGTGCAGCTGTTATCCGTGCTTTCTTTAAATAAACCACGTGTTAAAACTTGTCCCCAGCCAAAAATAATAATGATAAACAAGCTTTCTTAAGAACAATAAAAATGTCTTACTTCTGGTTTTTAGCATGTTGCTAACTTACTTGTCTTTTATCTTATTTAAACAAGGTGCATTTTTGCAAGGTTTTTGCTTTGTAACTTTCCTGTGTCTTGCAGTAGTACTATCATTTGCCTGTGAGAAACACAATTTGACATGGAAGTACAAAAGTACTTCTGAAAAGAGAACGGAGAATTCTGAACAGGGAGGTGTGAAACCTAAGTTGAGAAACAAAAGCAGAAACTAATTCAGGATATGGCAAAAAAAAACCCTATTTTCTTCTTGTTCTGAGGATCACAGATTGCTTTACCAATATTAATTAATTAAATCTTGCAACATGTAAGATAGGTATTATTCTCATTTTGCAAATAGTAGATACTGAGACACACACAGAGAATGACTTGCCAAAGGTCACACGCAAAAGTCTGAGGCAGAACTGAAAATATAATTCAATACTCCTGACTTTCAGTCTTGTGCTTGACCATCCATAATCTAATTTAATAGGGTACTATTCATACAAATACCAAATGACAAACAGTATATATATGAATGGGCCAAGGGGGTAAAAAGTTGGGCCAGATTAAAAGAGAGTAGACAAGCAGTGGTGCCAAAGTTTGGTAACAACATGAGCTGATGGGAAACAGGCTGAGTGAATTGGCTGTGGCAGTCTAGATGTGAAAAATTGTCACAAAATTCTCTTTCCTAGACATTAAATTTAAAAATGAAACTCTGAAAGTGGCACTGGACCGGATCTTCAGCTCAGCTGCACAGCTGTAAATCTGCACAGCTCCAGTGAGTGAAGTCAATTCAGCTATGCTGCATGACACCAGCATGGATATGCCCTTATTCAGCCACCTTAATTTTATTTCTTTTTTTCTTGTGTTCTGTCAGAACAATCTGCACATTTCAGTATCCAGAGTTTATTTGGAAGAGATACAACTTTTTTCTTAACAAGAATACACACATATGGTCTCTCTAAGGTTATGTTCTGTTAGCCTTGATTACACTAGAGAAATTTCACAAATACTTCCTACTGAAGCTAACAGTGGTAGTAGCAACAGGTCTTGTGTAGACAGGAGGCTTCTAAGCACTGTGTCTACTAAGTTCATGCTGGATTGTCTGATGCGTTGAACCCCAGCATCAGCTATTTATACCAGGGCTTCCAAGTTTGCTTCTGATGTTGGAGCTGAACTAGTGGGTAACAAAATGAAATGTTTACAAGCTTCCCTAGGTAGACAAGGCTACTGCAAGAGAGAAATGTTTGAGCTCAGAATTAGAAATCAGAAACTTCTGCATTTCAATTGCATCTCCAATAACTCGATGGCCTTGAGGATATCAACTTCTGCTTCCATTTTTCCTACTGTAAAAAGGGGCTAACATAACTATGTCAGAGGGTTTCTATATTATCAATGGTTTTCATATAAACGGCATTGCATTTGGCAGCTGCAACTCAGAGGTTTGTACAATTGATGTTGTGTGAGCAACCCTAATGCTCTCAAGGGAGTCATAGGAGAAAAAAATCAGTACATTTCCTTTTAGATACGGATGCTATCTTAACCTTTTAAAATGAGATTTTTACCTTGATTATAACAAGAGAAACGTTTGCAAACATTTCCTGCTGGTATGAGCAACAGAAGGTCTTGTGTGGATAGGAGGATGGTGTGTGTATAATAAGCATTGTGTCTACTACTAAGTTTATGCTGGATGTTGAAATGTTAGGCCATTAACCTTAGATCAAAGCAAAAGCCTCAGGCTTAAGGCTGGGCAGTTGTCTCAAAGGAGGGGAAGTTACCAGGCTGCTGTGAGGAGTCTCGAGGGTTTATTTTTTGGGGGGGTGAGGAGGGTTTCTGAATGCGGTAGCGGCTCTAAAAGAGGGGGACTTTACACGCTGCAAACTCCCCCCTCGGCAGAGCGGGCAACTTCCCCGTTACAGGACTTCTCCTCTGAGGGCGTTTTCCCGCCCTGCCCGGAGAGTGAGGCTGGGGCCACAGCGGCGGCACCTTGGGCAGGACTCAGCCCTCTCCTGCAGCAGCAGCCCGGAAGAGGAAGCGCCGCGGCCGTGTGGAGCGCTCTTGGAAAGCAGAGGTGGAGCGGGCAGCCCGCTGCCGACAGCATCCCGCGGGGCCGCCCGGGCTAGGGGGAGGCGGCGGCAGGTACAGCAGCTGAGGGGGCGGGTGGACTGGGCAGGCGAGAGCGTAGGGCCTGGCTGGAGGGGACTGGGGCGCGCCGGGTGGGCAAGCGGGAGCTGTGCTGGGCTCCGGCGGTGGGGCTGGCTCAGAGGGGGCGGGGGGCTGCTCCCTTGGCTCGTGTGTCTTCATCCGCCCTGGGGCTCACGCGGGAGGGGGTAAGGAGTTTGAGAAACCGGCCCTGCTGCTCTTTCTCTCTCTCAGGACTCCAACCCAGCCTCTTAATGAGTCACGAAAGGCTTTTCCCTTCTGCTGGCAGACCCCCGCCCCGCCAGCTGGGAAACGGGATTTCCTCCTCCCCGCCCCTGACAAATGACTTCCACAAATTGATCTGAGGAAGTGGGTCTGGCCCACGAACGCTCATCACCTAATAAACCATCTTGTTAGTCTTTAAAGTGCTACATCGTCCTGTTTTTTGTTGAGGCACTAAGGGTGAGTTATGGACCAGTCAGCTTCCAAGCCCCTACTCCTCTAATCTGTCTAGGTCATCCTGTACCCCATCCCTGCCCTCCAAGGTATCCACCTCTCTCCCTAGCTTAGTGTCATCCGCAGATTTGCTGAGGGTGCAATCCATCCCTTCATATAAAATATATCGAAAGGATAGAGCAGGCCGGGTGGGTGGCGGAGTGGCACTGTATGTGAAAGATAATGTAGAATCAAATGAAATAAAAATAGTAAGTGAATCAACATGTTCAATAGAATCGCTATGGATAGTAATTCCATGCTCCAATAATAAGAAATTAGCAGTAGGGATATATTACCGACCACCTGACCAGGACAGCGATACTGACATTGAAATGCTGAGGGAGATTAGAGAGGCTACCAAAATAAAGAACTCTATAATAATGGGGGATTTTAATTACCCCCATATTGACTGGATACATGTCACCTCAGGAAGAGAAGCGGAGATAAAATTTCTCAATGGCTTAAATGACTGCTTCTTGGAGCAGCTAGTGCAGGAACCCACAAGGGGAGAGGCAATTCTTGATTTAGTCCTGAGTGGAGTGCAGGATCAGGTCCAGGATATAACCGTTACCGGACCGCTTGGGAATAGTGCCCATAATATAATAACATTCAACATTCCTGTGGTGGAAGAACACCTCAGCAGTCCACCACCCTGTCATTTAATTTCAAAAAGGGGAATTACACAAAAATGAGGAGGTTAGTTAAACAGAAATTAAAAGGCACAGTGACTAGAGCCAAATCCCTGAAAGCTGCATGGAAACTTTTTAAAGACACCATAATAGAGGCCCAACTTAAATGTATACCCCAAATTAAAAAACATAGCAAGAGACCTAAAAAAGAGTCACCGTGGCTTAACCACCATGTAAAAGAAGCAGTGAGGGACAAAAAGGTATCTTTTAAGAAGTGGAAGTCCAATCTTAGTGAGATAAATAGAAAGGAACATAAACACTGTCAAATCAAGTGTAAAAATGTAATAAGAAAAGCAAAAACAGATTTTGAGGAACAGCTAGCAAAAAATTCAAAAAGAAATAACAAAATGTTTTTTAAGTACATTAGAAGCAGGAAGCCTGCTAAAAAACCTGTGGGTCACCTAGATGATCGAGCTATAAAAGGAGGAATCAAGGACGATAAAGCCATTGCGGAGAAACTAAATGATTTCTTTGCTTCAGTCTTCACGGCTGAGGATGTTAGGGAGATTCCTGAATCTGCACCGTCCTTTGTGGGTGATGAATCTGAGGAACTGTCCCGTATTGAAGTGTCATTAGAGGAGGTTTTGGAACAAATAGAAAAACTTAATGTTAACAAATCTCCGGGACCGGATGGCATTCATCCAAGGGTTCTAAAAGAACTAAAATGGGAAATTGTTGAGCTATTATCTTTGGTTTGTAACCTATCCTTTAAATCGGCTTCCGTACCTAGTGACTGGAAGATAGCCAACATGACACCAATATTTAAAAGGGGCTCTAGAGGCGATCCTGGCAATTACAGACCGGTAATTCTAACTTCAGTACCGGGAAAATTAGTCGAAACAATAGTAAAGAATAAAATTGTGAAGCATGTAGAAGAACATCATCTGTTGAACAAAAATCAATATGGGTTCTGTAAAGGGAAATCCTGTCTTACTAATCTGTTAGAGTTCTTTGAAGGGGTTTACAAACATGCGGACAAGGGGGATCCAGTAGATATAGTATACTTGGATTTTCAGAAAGCCTTTGACAAGGTCCCTCACCAAAGGCTCTTATGTAAATTACATGGCCATGGGATAAGAGGGAAGGTCCTTTCTTGGATTGAGAACTGGTTAAAAGACAGGAAACAAAGGGTAGGAATAAATGGTAATTTTTCAGATTGGAGAGGGGTAACTAGTGGTGTACCTCAAGGGTCAGTCCTGGGACCAATCCTTTTCAACTTATTCATAAATGATCTGGAGAAAGGGGTAAGCAGTGAGGTACTAAAGTTTGCAGATGATACAAAACTGTTTAGGATAATCAAGACAGAAGCAGACTGTGAGGGACCAAGAAGATCTCACCAAACTGAGTGATTGGGCAACAAAATGGCAAATGAAATTTAATGTGGATAAGTGTAAAGTAATGCACATCGGTAAAAATAACCCCAACTATACGTACAGTATGATGGGGGCTAATTTGGCTACAACAAATCAGGAAAGAGATCTTGGAGTTATCGTGGACAGTTCTCTGAAAACTTCCACACAGTGTGCAGCGGCGGTCAAAAAGGCAAATAGGATGCTACGAATTATTAAGAAAGGGATAGAAAATAAGACCCAGAATATCTTACTGCCCCTGTATAAAACTATGGTATGCCCACATCTTGAATACTGTGTACAGATGTGGTCTCCTCACCTCAAAAAAGATATTTTGGCCTTGGAAAGGGTTCAGAAAAGGGTAACTAAAATGATTAGGGGTTTGGAACGGGTCCCATATGAGGAGAGGTTAAAGCGACTGGGACTTTTCAGTTTAGAAAAGAGGAGACTGAGGGGGGATATGATAGAGGTCTATAAAATCATGAGTGGTGTGGAGAGGGCCGATAAAGAAAAGTTATTTATTAGTTCCCTAAATAGAAGAACTAGAGGTCACCAAATGAAATTAATGGGTAGCAGGTTTAAAACTAATAAAAGATAGTTCTTCACACAGCGTGTAATCAACCTGTGGAACTCCTTGCCAGAGGAGGCTGTGAAGGCTAGGACTATAATAGAGTTTAAAGAGAAGCTAGATAATTTCATGGAGGTTCGGTCCATAAAAGGCTGTTAGCCAGGGGATAAAATGGTGTCCTTGGCCTCTGTTTGTCAGAGGCTGGAGAGGGATGGCAGGAGACAAATCGCTTGATCATTGTCTTCAGTCCATCCTCTCTGGGGCACCTGGTGCTGGCCACTGTTGGTAGACAGGATACTGGGCTAGAAGGACCTTTGGTCTGACCCAGTACGGCCATTCTTATGTTCATCCAGGTCATTAATAAAAACAGCCCTAGAACTGATCCTTGCGGGACTTCACTTGAAACCAACCGCCTAGCTGACATCGAGATGTTGATTATTACCCATTGGGCCTGACAATCTAGCCAGCTTTCAGTCCACCTTACTGTCCGTTTATCCAATCCATACTTCCTTTACTTGCTGGCAAGAATATTGTGGGAGACTGTATCCAAAGCTTTGCTAAAGTTAAGATATATCACATCCACTGACTTCCCCATGTCCACAGAGCCAGTTACCTCATCATAGAAGCTAATCAGATTGGTCAAGCGTGACTTGCCCTTGGTGAATCCATGTTGACTATTCCTGATCACTTTCCCCTCTTCCAAGTGCTACAAAATTGATTCCTTGAGGATCCCCTCCATGATTTTTCTGGGGACTGAGGTAAGGCTGACTGGTGTGTAGTTCCCTGGATTGTCATTCCCTTTTTTAAAGATGGACACTACCTTTGTCTTTTTCCAATCATCTGGGATCTCTTCCTGTCTCCATGAGTTTTCAAAGATAATGGCCAAAGACTATGCAATGACATTTGCCAACTCCTTCAGTACCCTCGGATGCATTAAATCCAGACCCATGGATTTGTGTATGTCTAGCTTTTCTAAATAGTTCTTAACCTGTTCTTTCTCCACCAAGGGCTGCCCATCTCCTTCCCATACTGCATTGCCTAGCCCAGTAGTCTGGGAGCTGGCCTTGTCTACATTGCTCTTTCTTGCGCAAAAACCCCTCTTGCACAAGAGCCGTTCTGTCACTTATTTTCATCACCGTGCCTCATTTGCATATCTTCTTGTGCAAGAATGCGCAATATAGATGTAGCCTTAGTTGTCTGAAGAAAGCCTTGTCTACTTCATCCACCTGCTCTGGTGGTCGATAGCAGACACCAAGCACAACATCACCCCTGTTGCTTCTGCCTCTAAACTTAACCCATAGGCTACGTCTAGACTACATCCCTTTTTCGGAAAAGGGATGTAAATTAGACGTATCGCAATTGCTAATGAAGTGGGGATTTAAATCTCCCCTGCTTCATTAGCATAAAAATGGCTGCCGCTTTTTTTCCGCACGGAGCTTTGCTGGAAAAAAGCGCCAGTCTAGACGCTGATCTTGCAGAAAATAAAGCCGTAAGGGATCTTTCGGAAAAGGCTTTATTTTCCGCAAGATCAGTGTCTAGACTGGCGCTTTTTTCCTTATCTAGACCTTTTCCTTCAACAGGAAGGATGGACAAGAACACTACTTGTACTTCAAATTCCTTGATCCTTTTTCCCAGCTCTACATAATCTGCAGTGACCTGCTCAAGATCATTCTTGACTGTATCATTAGTTCATACATGGAGAAGCAGGAAGGGGTAGCGAGCCAAAGGTTTGATCAGTTTTGGAAGGCTCTCGGTCACATCCTGAATTCTGGCTCCTTGTAAGCAGCCCATTTCTCAAGATTCCAGGTCTGGACAGCAGATGGATTACTCTGTCCCTCTTAGAAGGGAGTCCTTAACCACCACTACCAGTCTTCTTCTTTTGGGGGGTGGTGGTGGTCATGGAACCCCCATCCCTAGGCCTACACATCCCATGCCTTCCAGTCGATGGAGTCTTTTTCTCATTTCTTCCCTGAGTGGTCCCTGCCAAAGCATACTCCACCATAGTGCCTGTGCAGAGAGCCTGAAGGCTGTTACTTATCTCTTGTGGAATTGGGGATACCTGAGTTGGCTCTCTTCTCCTGGAGGCTACATTCTGCCAGTTTCTTCCTTGTCCTGTACTGCCCTCACTGGCTCTTCAGCCTGCTGTGGCTGCAGTATCAAATGCTCCCTTCTACTGAGGAAGTCTTCATCATCTCTGATGGAAGGTAGGGTTGATTCTTGGGCCTCAGGTCCTCTAATTTTTTTCTTCCAAAATGGCGACCAGCTTTCACTCAGTGCAAATGAAATCCCTTCTATCTTCCAGGAGGATGACAAACATGGCACATGCTGTGCAGGTAACAACAACATTAGTCCCTATTTCCTTGAACAAAAATATCCCCTACTATGGAATAGTATTGCAGGAAGTAAGGTAGGCTGTAAGGCACAGATGAAATGTTGCTTGCATTTAATGAAAGCCAGGATGATCATGTATTATGAAATGCACTCTGGCTTGCTGGCTGAAGAAAAAGGTGAAGGCTTGAACTATAACTTCTCGTGATCACTAATCAAAGAAAAATGAGCAGGGCTCAACAAATAGAGTAGATTGCAACCTGGAAGAGCCGGAAAAAATTAGAATGGAAAAATTCCTGACCTAAATGTCAAGGCCTAACCTAATGCTCACAGTTGATTCAACTACCCAGATAAAAAAGTCTCTTTTGGATAAATAAATAATCAGAACTCCTGATTTTTAGTTTTATGTGATAAAACGTCCCAAATTTTTCAAAAACAGAAACTTGCATTTATTCAATCAATACCAGAAATGGTTACTCATATCTAGGAGCTTGTCTTCACAAAATAGTAATTCCAACTGCTAAGGTGTGATTTCTAAAGTGCAGTAATATGGCATATTAATTGATTAATGTAAACACTGCTGGTATGCCTAAAGTATGTGGGAAAAATGCTATATTGAAGTGCACCAGAGAACATTACGAAGAGTATATATATTACATAATGTTACAGTACATACATTACTTGTTACAGTATATTCAAAGAGCCCCAAATCCTATGATTTTTAAGTATCTACATAGAACTCAAAAGTGGTAAATTAAAAATCTGGAAAAATAGAGGCCCTACAAATAATGTAAATTAGAGTATATAATTTATAATTAGAGTAATTTGCAACTTAAAAAAGCTCATATACTCTTATACATTTAAAAAAACACAAACTGTTATATGCAGCAGTTTGTTCACTTGCTTTACGGCAACTATTCTTATTAATAAGTGGATTGGAAGCATCCTCTTGTGTTTGCTCCAGAATGTTAGTTCCTTAATAATTTAGATTCAATACGCAAAACCCAGTAATAAAGAATTGTAGTAAAAATATCTGTCTGTGAACTTTAGGTGCTTTAGGAACTCTGAGTGTTACGATGTATGCCAAGTTACTAGAAACTATCTGTTAATACTGTTTCCCCAGTGATTTGTACTTGGGATACAGAGTATCTCTCTTAATATAGAACTCATGCCAGAAATTATTCAGTGGGCCCAATCATAAATGGAAGTCAATGATAGTTTGGCTATTAATGAAAAGAGTATAAAGAGGTAGCCCCCCCCCCATTTTTGCTGTTTGATCCAGTAAGCACAAAATCAGCATTTAAAATTGGGTTGGGGGGGGGGGGGGTTTGGTGGGAGTGGGAGTGCTTGGGACTTTGGGAGGGATGATTGTTATGGGAATGGAGAGCAATTGCACTGCAGTGTTTTAACAACACTCTGGATAAAAATAAATTTTTGAAAGGATATTTTAATTTAAACAATTTTTCTTATTTAAATTAAGTACATTTTTCTTTTAAGTATAAGCTGTTTTAAACTGCCATAATTTCAAATTTAATTTTAAGGCAGGGGTGGGTAATAACATGGTGGTGGTTTGCCAGGGTTAGCCCATGATGGGCCGCCATCACTATATTTACCTGCATGGCCACAGGTATCAGCTATCCATGGCCAATGGGAGCTGCAGTTGCTGGTACCTGCAGCCATGCAGGTGAATATAATTGTGGGGGCCTCGCGGACTGGATTCAGGCTCATGGGTCAGTATTTGCCCACCCCTGTGTTAAGGCCTAAATATATTATCATCTATTAAGCTCACTAAAATTAAAAAGAAAATGCTGCAATAAGGCATCCTAAAATTTTAAAGATTTTAAAAGGGGCTACATTTTTAGTAATGCACAGAATCAAGGAGAACATCTTTAACTTTACAGAATCAGAGGAAGCATCTTTAATTTTTTGGATCAAATCTGGCTTTATGAGTATGTCACAATATCATTAACCACATTACGAATTTGTTATATTCAGCCTTTACAATTGAATGATTTATGGTACTATATTTGCATTTTCTCAAATGTGACTGCTTTCAATTTCTGTTGTGCAGAAAAGCTTTTGCCTTAATTACGTTTGATGTCAGCTTAGGTAGCAGGGGCAGAGAGAGTATTTTCATTTCTTCTTCACCAGTTCAGTCAATGTTGAGAAACTGCGAGTTGAAAATGTTGGAAAGTTAATTTTTCTCTTCTAACCTATGAGTTAAAACCAGATGGAAGAGGATGATATTAATTCTAATATCCTGAAGGACATGCTGCCAGATTCAAAGCTATGTAGCTCTTCTAAAGATCAGATAAACATCTAATGCTTTGATACTCTTGACAATCCTACTTAGGGCCTATCTGCACCATAATCATCTTCTTAAACCCTTCTACTTTGAGTGGAGCATAGGTCATCTACAAGTACAAATACAAAACAAGTCTTAAAACAATTATTTAAATTAATGTTTCATGCTTGCTGATTTAAAAACATTTTAAATCACTCCATCTTGTTTGTAGGGTTGCCAAGTGTTCGGTTTTGAACTGGACAGTCCAGTATTTGACGGTTCTGTCCGGGAAACAAATTGAGAAAATTCTGGACATATAAAATGTCTGGTATTTTCTAATTAGGCAAGTTTTATTATTATTAGGAGTATGTAGTTATGAACTTCCTGGCTGGTAGACATGCTCACGCTATGTGAGTGTGTCTACCAGCTAGGCAGTATGCAACTATGCAAGGAGGGTGGGGTTGGGGCGGGAGGGAATCCCTGGGGCCAGACTCACTCGTGCTTCGCCGGGAACGTGGGTGGCACGGGTAGCGCCCCAGGATCTGCGTGTGCTCGGGTCAGTCCCGCTCCCTGCCAGTTAATTCTCTCCCCCCCCCGCCAGTCTCACTCCCCCCAACCCTCTCCTGGCCAGCCCTGTTTCCTGCCAGCCGGTTCTCTTCCCCCCTCCCCCCCCCCCGATCTTCCCTGGCCAGCCCTGCTGCCCCCAACCAGCCCTGTTTCCTGCCGGCCAGTCCCCACCTCCCCCGGCTAGACCCGCTGCCCCTGACCCTCCCACCCAGCCATCCCTGCTTCCTGCCTGCTGGTTCTCCCGCCCCCCCCCCCCCCCCCATTTCCCTTGGCTAGCTCCGCTGCCCTCGACCCTACTTGTTTGACAAAGTGCTAACTTTTTGTAATATATCACAGACAGACATGGACTGTCAACTTTTCAGGACATGGACTGTTTTCTTTGTACATTATTAAGCATAATGGAGCCCTAACCCTGGCAGGGATCTTTAGATGCTTCCAAAATACAAATAATTAAAACATTTTGCTGATAGTTATGTCAGAAGAATAAAAAAATAAAATGAGAGCCATGTAAAGCCATGCAAGCTGCCTTACAGTTATGCCCCTCCTATGATTTTGGTATAGATTTGAAGACCTATTAGTAATTTCAAAGGAAACTTTGTTACACTGTATTTCTGGAGTTGTCATTACTGAATCTGACACCCTCCCTAAAGTGGTCAGTGAGTCAATTGTTGTAGCTGTTTGTACAGCCGTACTCACTTTAATATCTACTATAGACATAAATACTGCTGGATACCTGCTTCAGGAGACTTTTTCATTTCCTGATTGCACTTCAATACTGTCTTGAAAACACTTATACAAAATTTAGCAAGTCCAGAAAAATTGTATTTAAACATGGAAGAGGTATACTTAGTGATGCTATGATTTAGCACTCGTATCCTGTTAAGATGCAGATCCATTTAGTTGGGACTGACTATACTGAGCACTTGAACTTTTCCCTTGAACAGTAGTCCTTGCCATCATGTCCCATGTTTACTAGAATAAAGGACCAGGAATTGGGAGGCCAATGGGCTGTTCTGTTTTCAAAATAGCTACCCCCTAGTGAATCATGATTCTAAACTAATAATTACTATAAGGTTGCATTGGGGAAATGGAGAGAGAATGAGTCAGCAAGTTCTTCCTCTTTGGATGAAATAATCTCAGTACTTAACATGCTTCGGAGTGAATGCTGTGCTGTTATGCTGTTTCAGAAGTGCAGTGCCTGAGAATATGGCCATGAGAACGGGGGAAATTAGCTGCCCCAGCAAAGGCAAGTTAGAGGCTGAAGATGGCTCCAGTCGGGTGATCACCATTGTCTTCCTGGCACTCCTTATAGACCTGCTGGGATTCACTCTTATTTTGCCACTCCTTCCTTCAATCCTCGAATATTACAGCAAGAATGACGTAAGTAATACCTAAGTTCTCCTTGCTGAAAATACAATTTGGGCGCAAGGTGACCTGAAGAATGTGATGCAGAAAAGGGAATGTGAGGGTTGACCATTCCCCTGGCATTGCTCAAAATCTACTTGCAGAACAACCGGGACCCCCTAGTCGAAAGGATAGTTAGATTAGAGATGTGAAAGTGTAACTGTGTACACTATTAACCAATGAGTCTAGGCTCATTGGTTAATGTGCACAGTTCCACACAGCTCCCTCCCCCCGCCTCAGCAGCAGCAGCAATGGGGGGAAAGAAGGGAAGGCAGGAGTCGATGCACATGCGAGCCAGCTTTTAAACTGGCTCCCCACATGCACTGACTCCCCCCTTCCCATGTTTCTGCCTTTGTATCAGAGGCAGCAGCACAAAGGGGCAGGTGGGGACCAGTATGTGCAAAGAGCTGGCTTTTAAGCTGGCTCCCCATGCCATGCACACCAGCTCCCAGAGAGCTGCCTGCCCTCCCTGCATGTGTGACTGTAACCACTGACATTTTTCAGCGGTTACACTTTACTTCAATACATGCATTATAACATTCCTAATTTAGATTGTTCTTATGGATTTGATTTATTTTCCTTTGCCTAGTAAGACTGTCTCCTCTTCGTCAATGAGTTGAGGTCAGATATCTGTGTTAGGGAAAATCCAGAGATTACTAGTTCTCGTTACTGTCTTGCCTTTGCTCTGCTCCTCGCTGTTCATTTACTCATGTGTGTCTGTGTTCTCATGAGATATCTCTACACTGCAATTATTTTTTGGAAAAAGGTATGCAAATTGTGAACCGCAATTTGCGTATCTTTTTCTGATTCTATTTTCGGAAGAGGCTTTTCTAACATTTGGCCTGTCTACATGGGGCCAAATGCGGGAAAAACCTCCTCTTTTGAAAGAGCCCTTGTTCTTCATAAAATGAGGAATACAGGGCTTCCGAAAGAGTGTGCCCGCTTTTTTGGCAACTGATGTGAAAAAGCAGATGCATTCCTTGGCTGCAGCAGAGTTTTTCCGGGATACCTTCAGTATCCCAGAAAAACTCTGTAGTGTAGACACAGCCATGGTCTCCAGCAATGAGTGGCCAGCTAAGAGGTTTCTTCTAATGCTGGGCTTCTTCCTTCTGCGTGGCTCAGCCAGCTGAGATGAAGCTCCATGAGGCGTGAAGCCCTGGTCTCCTGGTAACTAGGGTTGCCAGGTGTCTGGTTTTGAACCAGACAGTCCAGTATTTGAGCTTTCTGTTTGGGAAACAAATTGAGAAAATATAAATGTCCGGTATTTTCCAAGTAAGATGTGATGTAGATTGTGATGTACTGTGTCCAATATTTTTGTTGAAACCATCTGGCAACCCTACTGGTAACAGAGTCTGCAGTCTCTCCTCTGTCTCTCCTGGTTCTGGGAGAGAGGAACTTGATGCAGGGACCTTCCTGGATGCAGTGGTACTGGAACAATTTGTACAATGGGAATGCTGAGAGCCATTGATCCAAACTGTAAGCCTTGTATATAATGGAAACCACTTCTAACCCCGGGGTGCTGCAGCACCTCCCACACGCCTACTTCCAACACCTATGCCTGGATGGTCAAATCTGTTTGCCAGTTCCAGCAACTACATTGAAATGGAAAATACTGACTTCTTTGCCAGTTGGTTTTATAGGTAAATAGATGCCTCTGCTTAAAGCAATACACGGAGCTTTGGTGTTTGTGGGTTTTTTGAGGTTTTTTTGAGAGAGCTCTCCCCTTTCTCCCCGCATTCTTTCATCACCTTAAGCCCTCTTATTCTTTGTCCACCACTCTAATTCCCTTTCCTGGACTTTGCGCTACTTGTTAGAGATGGGGCATATGCCTCTGGTCCCCAAGCATTCACACAATTATGATCAGCTGAAAGAAGAAGTCCCAGCTACTGGGTCGTCTTCAGAGCAGCTCAGCAGAAAGCACATTGATGGATCTATGAGCATCTGGATACAACTAGCAAAATGCCAATTGGCATGCTGCTGAGATAGCACTGAACCCCATGATCCCATGTCAAGTGTGGTACTGTTTGTGTAAACTGGGAATCCATTTGAAGCTTTGCTTCCCCTCCCCCCTCCCCCCGATAGCAGTGGCAGGATTCACGAGCCCCAAAGCCATCTATGGCTAGACAGTCTATACCTGTCAAAACTTGATTAACAGTGTCATGAGGAAGTGTGTCATGGATCCACAGGATCTGTGTTACATCCCAGGTTTTAAACAATCTCCTGGGAGAATTCCTTCAGCATTGCAGACCCCAAGTAGTCTCACTTTGCCTTCAGGAAAAGCCCTGCAGACTTACTGCCTCTTAGACTTGTGTCTGTGGGCTACAGCAGTGTGTCTCAACCTTTTTATTTATAAAGTACCTCTTTGAAAAAAATACCCTCAATACCTACAATTTTCAGACACACAATTTTTTTTTCTACTATCGCAACACATTTGTTTAAACAACTTAATTGTAGCTGGGCAGGCGATTACATTTTTGGGTGTAAACAGTACAAAAATAATAAAGCGCTGTAAAACTTAAAACAAAAATTCAGTTTTCTCCAAGTTTCAGTTGTTGTGATGTACCCCCCAGACTTCCCTTACGTACCCTTAAGGGTATTCGTACCACTGGTTGAGAAACACTGGGCTACAGCACTCCTCCTTTACACTGTGCACTCTGCCCAGTGAGTGCATCTGAAATAGACTTCTGCACTCTTCAGGGACTAATGCATCCTTGCAAGGATTTGTGGTGAGACCTAAGGTGCATTTTCAAAATGGGGTAGGAGTTCACTGGTACACAGCATAAGCAGTCCATAGCTCATTCTGAACCAGTGAGAGCAATTCACCAGTCAAGCTATAGTGAACTCCATTTTCCATCTCTCTCTCTGAGTTCCTTAATCAGTCCCAGTAGAGCCCACATTTACCCTTGGTCTCTGTCCTTTGTTCTCAAGCTGAGGTCTCTGCTCAGCTTCTGTGTGGAGAGTGTCAATTCACGTGTAATTGGCACTTTACTCGTGGAGGGAATTCTGCACACAAAATTAAAATTCTACGAACAATATTTTAACATTCTGCATATTTTATTTGTCAAAATAATACCGTATAATCATACCATTTTCAATTATGCTGATAATGTATTTCAAAGTGCCTGCAACCAGTCTGTCTATCTAAAGAAACAAAAAAGATTCAGGTAATTTGTTTTTTTGACAAATAGATTCTTTACTTTATTTTATTCTTTCTTTATTCTTTCTTTATTTTATTACTTTGAGTAATTCATTTAAACTACAATACAGAAATGTATTTCCTGCATTACTCAGAAGCAGTGTAAAGGCTTGAAGTAGTCTGGAGTAATGGAGGTGCTGAGGGAGAGGGAAATAATTGTTTTGCTATCATGGAAGAGATTTTGAGAGGGAGAGAGGGAAGGTCAATGGCAGGGATGGTTATCTGTGACTAATTCGATCCATCAGGCATATGCCCCATGAGCATGCCTGGGGAAGGAAGTTGTCTGAAGTGGTCTTTGGTTTATGAAGCAATGCAGCATTTTTGCAAATCATGTCACAGCCTGCAAGAGTGGCTTGTTCCCTAGTGCCATTAACAGTATGGCTCTCTTTTGTAGGATGGTTTCTATCTTTCACTGCAACAGGGAGTGGATTGGTTTGCCGCAGTCATTGGGGTGCCTTTGGAGAGGAAGTACAACATGGTCTTGTTTGGAGGTATGAATGAAACTGTGATCCAGTGTTGCTTTCAGGATCACATCAATGTTTTTATTTATGAACAACTTGTAAACATGGTGCTGGGGCTTAGATGCCAGAGTAAAAGATATGCAAGAGAGTAAAAGTCCTTGGAGTCCTTTTACTCAGAGTAAAAATACCCAAGAGAAGCAGAATATAAATATTTGGCAAATGGTGCTGCTTATATGGAACTAATATCTCTGACTAGTCAGGCAAGCTGTTTAACCTATTCCCCAGTATTGCTTCCTAGACCAGGCCTGCTTGACTTTACTACTTTTTCACTGAGCTTCCCAGGAATGGAGGTAAATCAGCAAGACACTGACTCCATGGGTGCTCCAGGGTTGAAGCATCCAAGGGGAAAAATTAGTGGGTGTTCAACATCTACAGCCCAGCAAGCTCCTTCCAGTGCCTCTTACCTGCCTGCAGCCCTGTTAACTAACTCCTCTCCTGCCCTCACCATTTTATCATTCAATGGGTGCAGAATTTTATTCCAACCTCTGAGCATTTTCAGCCTTGTTAGGTGGTCTAAGAAAGACATATACGTAGCTCTCTCTTTTTAAAGAAAAATGCATTTTCTTGACAGCTTGTCACAAAGTATTGCTGAGATGGTTCACCTCCCCTCCCATGCTTTATGAAATGGACTTATGGACATAATATATAACTCAAAGGTGCTTTGAGCAAATTACTTCATGTAACCTATCAATCTTTATGTCTTAATCCTCTGGGTCTATTTATCTTATTTTGGTGTATGTATCATTCTTGTGTGCAAAATTAGACATAGGGAGATGGTTCAGGTGACTCCCCATATAATAAGAGAATCTTTAAAAACAACAGGAAAGTAAGAGTCTTTTGTCTTTGGCTGGCACACTCAGGAGGGTGAACCAGAGCCCCAAGAAGAAGTGGAGTTTTTCCCTGGTTTGAAAGTGAAGCTGGAACAGAAACAGTTTTAGGGTCAGTTTGTAATAAGTTTGTACTGAGGATTTAGTGTTAGAATTAGCTAAGCGTTTTCTGATATTTTTAATTTGTGATCTAATTTGCCCTGCCTGTTCTCACTTATTACTACTTAAATCCTGCTGCTTGTACTTAATAAAATCATTTTTACTTACTATCAAGCACCGTGTAAATAATTATTACCTGGGGGAGCAATCAGTGTATACATTCCCCCTTTCATTGTTAAAGGGGGCTTACTCAAGTAATTGAGTGGGGGTTTGGATCCCATTTGGGGAGTCATGTCCCAGGGGGTTAGGCCCAAAACTGCACTCTCCTTGGACCTGAAGAGATTTAGTGTCTGTGCTGCTTTTCAGGGGTGGGAGTGGGGGAATGATTCTCAGCTCTGTGCCTTGGCTAGGGGAGACCAGGAACCTGGCCTAGCAGGACAGGGAAGCGAGAAGTCCCAGAGAGCAAAATGAGGGTGGCAGTGGCTGTGTCAGCACTCTAGGAAGCCTCCCCAAGGAGTCTTCTGTGACTTCACCCCGTCACAATTGCAAATTAATGAGGGCGCTAAGGTAGAAATGGCAAGAGAAGAGAGGAACTGAATTTCACAGGGACAGAATGTAGGTTTCGAGGAACCTCTTCAGATATGTAAACTCAGTGCCATTTTTGTGTGGGCTGCACCTACAATCATGTGTCTCACTGCTCCCTTTCATACTGAGGGGAGAAAAGATAAGCTCCAAGTTCAGTTAATCAAAAAAAAACCCCAAAAAACCCCTATTTAAAAGAACTGTGTGTTACACTGCCTCACTGCTAAATCCTATATTACAGTGGTTCCCAACCTTTTTGAGCATACGGACCCCTTTTCAATCTATTAAAATTTCACAGCCCAACTTCCCCCACTCCCCGGTAGGGTAAAGAAAAAGAAAAATAAGGATTCTCCCCCTCCCCCCCAGAGTCTGGGGACCACAGATTTGGAACCACTGCTATATTATTATCTCTTCATGAACAGAAAGAGTTTTCAATCAGACATAGAAAATATCAGATAATTTGCATTTTATTGACACACCCTCTTTCCTCCCATAAGTCTTATGTGTTCTGGTTTGTCCTCATTTCCCTTTCCCTTAAAAGTCTAGTTAAATTTAGTCAAATGATAACCTAGCCTCAAAATTTTGGGGGTGTTTGCATTCCAGGTAGATAACTGCTAATCACAATGTAACAGAGTGAGTGTGAGTCTTTCTTTCTTTCTTTCTTTCTTTCTTTCTTTCTTTCTTTCTTTCTTTCTTTCTTTCTTTCTTTCTTTCTTTCTTTCTTTCTTTCCTTTCTTTCCTTTCTTTCTTTCCTTTCTTTCTTTCTTTCTTTCTTTCTTTCTTTCTTTCTTTCTTTCTTACCATAGCAAAGCGATAGGTTTTAAACACTTAAACTGCCTTGGTGTTTAACACTAAGGCAGCAAGTCTTGTTATTAAGTCTAACCATCAATCTTTTCTAGGTCTGATTGGCTCCATCTTTTCCATCCTGCAGTTTTTTTCCTCTCCACTCACGGGTGCTGCATCTGACTGCATGGGGAGAAGGCCGATCATGTTGTTGACAGTGGTACGTCTGGCATCCTGACTAGAATCAGCATAAATCACACATACAGAGAGGGGCCAGTGTGGTTAATGCAGAGCACTAGTCCTTACTTCTGCTACCTTACCTTGCCAAGTCACTTTGATCAAACTTGCATGTGTCATCCTCAGCACGTATGGCCAGATTTTAAAAGGCATTTAAGTGCCTAAAGGTGCAGATAGGCACCTACTGGGATTTTCAAAAACATTTCATTGTATCTTTTAGGCATCTCAATGCCATTGACATTTTAACATGTAAAATCGTATTACCTGTACAAGTACCTATATATGGATTTATGTGCTTGGCTTTAAGTCATCCAATCTGATAATGTTGGACTTATTTTTTTTCTCCCTAAATTCTCCATCTATATAATAGGGATAATAATTTGTACCTTTGGCCATCCAAAGCTTTGGATTTTTGATACAATAAATACATACGTTGCTTTCTATTAATAAACATTCGCCAAACAGTTTCTCTCTGTGGAAGCTGTTATGAGCTTAAATGTAGGGATCTGATTTTAGGTATAATATACTGCAGGTCTGAACATACATAAGGGATCTTAGCAGCAAATAACATACACAACCCAGCATCTTTGTAGATCAATGCAGTAAACATGTGTGAGTTCAATTATTATTCACTAAACCTTAGGGCTAAAACTGACTTTCAGATCAGTGGATAATCGGTTTTGTTTTAGAATTTATCTGGGTTGCAAATTTGATTTAAACATTTTAATTATATTCAAAACCATTTCCATGCCTGTCTTTCAAACTAAATGGAGTAAGCTTGTAAAAAGGTGTTCTCGACACCCTTCAATGCATAAAAATATCATTTTTGCATCAGGCATACATTATGTTACAAGGAAATCTAATCATGGATTATGTGAAATGATTGCACATTCTCCTTATTGGATTTCTACTTTCTGACACTCAGTATCTGGTGAAATGCCAGTTTATTCAAGAAAGCATTTGGTTTTGCATGATTAGTGGAGCAGATGTTGATTTTGCTTTTCAAAAATTAGTCTAACTAGAAAATTGTCCTAAAATGATGCTGATTTTAGTATATTATGTAAGATAAATCTCCTCCTCTCTCTGCAGGTGGGCTTGATAGCATCATATGCACTATGGGCTATCTCCAGGAGTTTTGGTATTTTTCTTCTCTCCAGAGTTCTAGGTGGAATAAGCAAAGGGAATGTCAGTCTCTCCACTGCTATAATTGCTGACTTGCACTCTCCAAAAGCTAGAAGTAAGGGCATGGTGAGTTGCAAATGCTGGCTATACATACAGGATTTGTTGTTAATTTTTCAGCAAAGTTGCCTACGTTTTGTTCCCTGTGATGTATTCAAATGATATTTACACTTTCAGAGTGCCATTCTTCCAGAATTAAAGCACTTTACAAATTGATTTACCAATTTTATATAGGAGTCATTTTCACCCACTAGTGAAATGCAGTTACCTTGGGAGTAATATTTATATAGCATTGTAGCAACTGTTATACATTATAGAAAAGGAAGTGTACTAATAGTTTATCTTACTGAAATTATTTGGTGAATTTTTAGCAGATAATCTCTGTATCCTGGTTAAATTGCTCTGGGGGACAATCTTTTTAAAAGATCTTTAAATTAAAGGAGAGCTTTAAATTCAACAATAATACTAAGTACTGATACAGAGCTTTTAATTTCAAAGCACTTTCCATACAATGCTACTCACTATTCTCCTGTGTGGTAGACAAGCCTGTAGTGATGTTTTTATTTTACAGTTTGTGAATCTGAGGCAGAAATGCAAAGAGCCTGTTCTCAGGCCCAATGAGGATTCATTTGGAAACAGGGATAGAACTCCTGTACTCGGATAGCAAGTGGCCTGGACCTAGATTTTGTTTTAAATGACTCCTCTTAAAGATGCTGGACTAAATTCTGTGCAAAGTCCCATTGTGCTTGCATAGGCTATTAAACTGCACCACATTTTTAGCCTCCTCCTTCCAGCATTAGAGCATCATTTTGATGCACTGATTTAATGCTAACTTGGCAGGAAGACAGATATTTAATCATGCACCTTCAGGGATGACTTTACTCATACACAGAATATGCAGCTTTACCCATATGCAGAATATCCAAAAAATTGGGGCACCATTGGGTTTTAATGCCCACCCACCCACCCACCTCTTCCTATTCTTGTTCTGTGGCTCTACTTCCTCTGGAGAGTATTTCATTAATATAAAAGTGAAAAAGACTGCCAAACATACTAGCAGAACACTGAACCTGTGAAAGAGCCATTCAAGAGGTAATGAAGCCATTTAACAGGCATTTGGAACCCCCTAGATACTGTCAGTTTCTGAATTTACTGGGTTAGCCTACAGGACATTAGTTAAAATTTTACTTTAAAAATATTTCATTAGTATGTTTCTGAAGATTACAAAATCACATCTATAAAAAATCGTCCTCCCCTTTGGGCTGCCATTGTGCATAAAGGCACCAATTTAATAATACTATGTAGGGCCCCGAAAATCCTAAGGATGTCCCTGGACACCTTTATGACTTCCTGCACCATCAAGGGTGGTGTTTTTTTGTTTTTATGTTTTGTTTTTAAAAAGAATCCACCAATCCTAATTCTGCCCTGGTCAAGCCTGCTCACCTTTTATCTGATTTTGTATCTATAGGGCAGACTCTGGGAATAGCAAAGAACCCTGGGGGATGAGAAACAACATCATTACCACCATGGTGGTGCATATGCACTGACACCATCCTACTTGGAGCATCCCGGGGCTAAGTGGTCTTAGATCTGCTTTGAATTAACATGCATATTATTCACCTCCCCCCTATTTTTTTCCTCCTCTTTCCTTATTTCAAAGGAGCCTTAGTAGTGGAAATGATCCCTGAAAGCCCTTTACCAAGCTGAAAATTGACATGGCCACTTATTGAATGGTAGCTCTTTTTATTTTCTGCCTAGTCATGAATGCTTAAATTCTGTTGCAGCTATTTCTGTCTTGCCATTCATTGCTGTTTGCCACACACTTCCCCGTTCTCTTGAGGTGATTGCAGATTTTTTTTGCTTTGTGGATATTTAGAAAGAGACTCTCTGAACTGGGGTCAAAAGATGCTTAATTCCATTATCTTCATGCTTGATGTGTTAGCATTTGGCACAATAATTTGGCTTCTGTCAGAATATTATCAAGTTTCACCAAAAAAAAAAAAAATTCCCAGTCATGAATAAACCTATGTCTAAAACCTCAGGTTTACTGTTTCCCAACAGGCCATGATCGGTATTGCTTTCTCGCTGGGATTTACTGTGGGTCCTATGATTGGTGCTTATCTTGCCATGGAAACAGTGAAAGAAGTCTTCTATCTTCGGTCAGCTTTGGTTGCACTTGGATTTGCTGTTGCTGATTTAATTTTCATCTTCTTCCTGCTTCCGGAGACACTCCCCAAAGAAAAACGGGTAAAACATGCTGAGAATGGGCCTGAAAATCCATTTTTGAGAATTACTGAAACTTCAGAAATGACAGGGGATATTGGAGGGCAGGAGGAGGGGAGAGACTCTCTGGAACTTGATGGATTGGGGATTTGGTTCAATCCTTAGACCAGAAGTTAGAACTACCTAAATTGGTGATGACAAAAAGTAGTAATTACGATTAGCCCTCATGTCCCAGCTACTGCAATGCATCAGAAATGCTTACAGGTCTAATTTCTGCATTTAATTTCTTCAGGGTATGTTAAACTTCAAATTCTACAGAAATTGCTGGGACCACTAGACGAGCCGTAGAATACTTTATCATCTTGCGCTGACATAATCTAATTGGGAATTTTAGATAACATTCTCACTTAATCGTGAAATACAGTGAGTGAAATGTATTTAAGATATCATTTCTTCAATTAGCCATATTGTTTCTATAGTCTAAACTAATCCAGATACAACTGTCAATAACAGTCTGGGAATCTTTCTAATTGTCAATTTTTATAACGGGCTCATCATTGTAGTGCCTAAACACTGTATGAAATTAAAAATACCACGAATGCTCTACTTGGTGAGGGAAGGATGGAGAATGAACAAAGTCTCTTGTAGAATGAACAAAGACTTCAGCTATTAGCTCAGTGTTAGTTCTCCATTATTGCTGAACCAACATTTGATAGACAGTGGGGAAAATTTTCAAAAGCACCTGAATACCATTTTCAGATGTTATTTAGGATATCTCTTCTGTAAAGTCTTATTGCAAGGTAGGAGTTGAAGGACCCAGTTTTTGTTTAAATGTATTTAGGCACCTGAAAGTGATTTTAGACATGTACGTGTTTTTGAAAACACCTACAGGTATCTAAGTACCTTCTGAAACTCTGACCCTCCAAGTGCTTAACAACTATTGAAAATGAGTCCTAGGCTGTCAAAACTAATACCTTACTCTGTGGTATAGGTTTTGGGTTTTTTTGTTTGGTTGGTTGGTTTTTTTGAAATTTTTACTCTGCATCATTCTCTGGCCTAGAAGAGAATTACTATAGCTGAACATCAAAACAGAATCAGCAATTCCTGCATCTGAAAAGAGAATCCCAATCTTTTTGCCTGATGCTTTATTTTGGATAAAGGACTCTAGTAGCAGCTGGGGATCATTATCCTGACCTAAGGCCATTCTGCTGTCCATGACGTAGAGGAGGCTGTTCGGGTCTGTGGTGCAGACTATTGAACAGTATTAATCAGAAATCTTTCAAATGACTTTTAGTCATTATAGTGATTCAAAACAGGATTCTGTGTAAGTCCCTGGAGATAAAAACTTGCATGGATCGGACCAAATTCAGCCCTAGGATTTCAACAGGACTTAATCAGTCTCATTGTCTCTGTCCCTCCCCTTGAGCAGCACCCAGCTCTTTAAATATACTCTCCATTTACAAGGCACTTGTGGGATGGAGAATGCTCTGCCTCTGCATTTAGGCATTTAGAATTGTTTGGAAAAGTTTGCCTGTTCTATTCTAGCTCGGGCAAAAGCTTCAAACCATCCAGCTAAGTGATTCCTGCAGGGTGTATCGTGTGAAATGACTGTTAGTTTATTCCTCTACTATGATTATTTGCATGCACCTAGTGTTCTGAAATAATAGCTTGACACTTTTTTCATTGTAATAATTATTCCTTTTGCATGTGTATGGCAGTCTGATAGGGTTATGGACGCTCTTTGTAGTTCTACTGACTGAAACATTTTGTAGGGAATTGCTGTAAAATGGAATGTATACTGGGAGTTCCCCTTTGCTTCCTAACTCCTGTGCAGCAGTAAATTGTATTTACGTAGGGGCAAAATAAGTCTCTATGGTACTCTTTTTTTCTTTTTCACCCTGTTGGGAGTTTTTCCTGATTACCTAGTCTGCTAGGTAGGTGTACAGTGGAATTTTGATGTAATTTGTGCGGGCTCATTTTTAATACTACAGTGGCAATTGGATAAACTTTAGAGAGAGAATTCCCATTGTGCTTGTTAGGTCACCTATAATGATCTGTAGAATATTCAACAGTTTCTTCTTCTCTCAGATTGTTTTGCTGCTGTTAATTAACAAAATATTACTATTATAATATGATGGAATCAGCTACAAAATACAGGGCCTATTATGCGTGATGCTATACAAACACATAGAGACCCTTCCTGCCTGAAGTGTTTAGAGGTCTGTAAGTAAAATACACAAGTCTTGAAGTCAAAGATGAAAACTTTTATTTCTTTTTTCTAGTTTGTCTGAGAATGTAGGGGTAAAATGTGGTTCTTCAGTAAGCTTAGTTATCTCTCCTCTCACCCCCTTTCTAAACTGGTGGGGTCTTTCACACATATGCACATCCAGTAAAGATGCTATGAGAAGTCTGAGGCTCACAAAACAGAGTTTTCCAGGTGGCATACGAATGATGGTAACTGCCATGAAATTTAAAGGTGATTCTACAGCTTGTTTGTGTTCAGCTGGTCATGCAAACTGTCATGCATATAGGATATAGAGTTAATTCTTTTGCAAACTTCTGAGGAAGTGACACGTTTAGTCTCACAATGTAGTGTATTAAATAGACTGTTGTTTGTTAAACAAAGACAAAGAGTGAAGAGAAAAAATATCAGGGCTCCTTGTTTTGTTTTTTAAATGGGACTGCAAACCTACCCCATAATAGCAGCCATGCAGAAATGATTCTCAATATACAGTGTGTATCGGGTCTACAACACCTTTCCAACTGGGAAACTGTCGTTGCATCAAGTATCTTTCCAGATGTTGAATATGGCAACATCTGTACAGGTTGTCATCTAAACAAATTGAGAATTTTTATCAGTCATGTACAGTACATGAGCCTACTGGGAGGGTACTTTAAGCAGGAGTCAGAGAGGTAGACGTGTTAGTCTGTTTCAGCAAAATCAACAAGGAATCCAGTGGCACTTTAAAGACTACACATTTATTAAGCCTCACAATGCCTGTGCCTGGAGTGGAAGAGAAACTGCCTTCCTTCTATATCCTAATGAGTGTGTAGCAGCGTAAGGACTTTACACAGAAGCAGCTTAGTCTCCTGGACCAGTCACAAGCCTGGGTGTGAGGGACTCCAGAGTTCTAGTGTCAGGACTGCCACTGATCTGCTCTGAGCTGTTCAGCACACAGCATCATTTGGAGTTTATATGGGTGTCCACGCTTTTAAAATCAATCCCTATGCATTTCAATGTGTGCACTGAGTAAATGCTACTTCCGAAAATGTGGCCTTTAACCGCTGGTGGTGATAGTTCTTTTTACTATCTCAATATGGGGTGTTGCAAGGTCAGTCTTACTCCTGGGTCCCAGACACCTCTTCATTCCACAATCTCACAGTCTAGGTACTGCAGCACAGGTCCTGCTTGTCCTTGCCAGGGTTTGGGCTTCTGACCCTCGGCTAAAAAGGGCATGGGGCAGGCACCCCCTGGTCAGCCTGGGTGGGGTAAACAGTCCTCTCCAGCTACTGGTTGTACTCTCAGGCTACCTGGGAAGGGAACCCAAACACTCTTTTTTTGGAGCTCCTCATCCTCTTGCTGTCTCTGGCAACACTGATATCTCCCTCTCAGTTTTTCTGACTCTCTCCTTATCTGTTATGCTCTCTCTCACTCCAACTTCCTCTCCCACTCTCCTCTTCCCCCAAGCAGGGAAGGCTTTTGAAAAAGGACCCATAGCAGCTTCAGGTGAGATCAGCTGAGCCTAACTGATTTATACCAGCTACTCCCATGTTGCCCATGATAACTCCCGGGTCAGGTGTTCCTGGCTGCCCTGAAGTAACCCTTTCCTAATTAGTCAGGGTTGTTTCTGCTTATTAGAGCTGCCTTTCTCTCTCTCTCTGGCTATGTCTATATTGGCAAGATTTTGCACAAATACTCTTTAACGCAAAAGTTTTTGCATTAGAGTATTTGAGTAAGAGAGCATCTACACTGGCATGTGCCTTTGCACAAAAGATGTGCTTTTGCACAAGAGCATCCGTGCCAGTGTAGACGCTCTCTTGCGCAAGAAAGCGCCAATGGCCATTTTAAACATCGGGCTTTCTTGCGCAAGAAATTGATGTTGCCTGTCTACATTGGCCTCTTGCGCAAGAACAGTTGCGCAAGAGGGCTTATCCCTGAGTGGGAGCGTCAGAGTATTTGCGCAAGAAGCACTGATTTTATACATTCGAATGTCAGTGTGCGCAAGTACTCACGGCCAGTATAGACAGGTTGCAAGATTTTGCGCAAAAGCGGCTGCTTCTGTGCAAAATCTTGCCAATGCAGACGTAGCCTCTCTCTCTACCTACCTCTACCTACTCTCGCCCTCTAATCTGCCCTGTCTCTCTGAGGGATGGTAAAGAGTCCAATAGCTGAGGTCTGTACAATGCTTTGAAGATATACAGTGTATGTGTATTATTATACAAGGTTCATCACTCCACCTGGTGGCTTCTCATACTTGCCTCATCACATTACAGTTTGGGCCTGCCTTAATGCCTCAAAGAAACCACTCAATTTAGAGACAGTGATTTCATATATTTAATAGTTTCTCTTATTTTCCCCACCTGGACTTTTAAATCCAAATCCTTTGGTGATAAGACAGTAATTGACTCCAGAGCAATCTGTTGTAAAATCACAGAAGGCTAACGTAAGGACATAAGCACAAGGGCAGATGAAGTTTTCATTGCAAAACTGGCAGATAAGATATACAAATCATATTAACACAGTGTCTCTAGAAAGGAGTGTCTCTAGATAAAGGGGAAGACTTAATGGAGACAACACCAATAATGAGCATTAGGATTACAAGGGAAAATAGGAATGGCAAGGACTTTCAGCCAGAGGAAGCTAGAGATAGACCAGAGAATTTCACTGTCACTAGGAAAAGGCAGGTCTATGTGGTTGGGGACTCCTTATTGAGAAGAATAGATAGGCCTGTAACCAGAGCTGATCCAGAGAATAGAAGGGTGTGCTGTCTGCCAGGTGCTAAGATAAGAGAGGTGGAACTGAGGTTGAAGAGAATTATTAAGGGAGCAGGAAGGAATCCATTGATCATCCTTCATCTAGGAACAAATGATACGGCTAGATTCTCGCTGGAATGAATTAAGGGAGACTATGCTAGGCTGGGGAGAATGCTCAGGCAAATTGAGGCTCAGGTGATCTTTAGTGGGATTCTGCCTGTTTCTAGAGAAGGGCAACTAAGATGTGACAGGATTATGATGATCAATACATGGCTCAGGCAGTGGTGCTATAAGGAGGGCTTTGGGATGTATGGTCACTGGGAGGCATTTATGGACAGAGGACTGTTCTCTAGAGATGGACTTCACCTAAGTAGGGAGGGAAATAGACTTCTAGGGTGGAGGCTGGCTCAACTTATTAAGAGAGCTTTAAACTAGGAATTTGGGGGAGACGGTTGGGAGATGCCCAGGTAATCTCTACGCCAGATTTTAACACTGAGAGGGAGGAAAACGAAGTAAGAAAGAATATAGCTGGAGGTAGGAGAATGAACATGAGGAAGGGTGGGGTGGATACTAGTCGAATAGGTCATATTGGAGGTATAACGTCTGTGCCAAATTGGGTAAAGAATGTGAATGAGGCCAAACAGCAAAAATTAAGATGTTTGTACACCAATGCGAGGAGCCTAGGTAACAAAAAGGAGGAACTAGAGCTATTGGTCCAGGAAGTGAAACCAGATATTATAGGAATAACAGAAACATGGTGGAATACTAGGCATGACTGGAGTACAAGTATTGAAGGGTATGTGCTGTTTAGGAAAGACAGAAATAAGGGTAAGAGTGGTGGAGTCGCATTGTATATCAAAGATGAGGTAGATTGTAAAGAAATAAAAAGTGATGGAATGGAGAAGACAGAGTCCGTTTGGGCAAAAGTCACATTGGGGAAGAAAACTATCAGATCCTCCCCTGGGATAGTGCTTGGGGTGTGTTATAGACCACCAGGATCCAATTTGGATATGGATAGAGACCTCTTTAATGTTTTTAATGAATTAAATACTCATGGAAACTGTGGTAGAAATGTAGCCGTGTTAGTCTGGTGTAGCTGAAACAAAATACAGGTCTATGTAGCACTTTAAAGACTAACAAGATGGTCATCATCTAATAAACCATCTTGTTAGTCTTTAAAGTGCTACATAGACCTGTATTTTGTTTCATGGAAACTGTGCAATCATGGGAGATTTCAACTTTCCAGATATAGACTGGAGAACAAGTGCTAGTAATAATAATAGGGCTCAGATTTTCCTAGATGTGATAGCTGATGAATTCCTTCATCAAGTAGTTGCTGAACCAACAAGGGGGGATGCTATTTTAGATTTGGTTTTGGTGAGTAGCGAGGACCTCATAGATGAAATGGTTGTAGGAGACAACCTTGGCTCGAGTGATCATGAGCTAATTCAGTTTAAATTAAATGGAAGGATAAACAAAAAATAAATCTGAGACTAGGGTTTTTGATTTCAAAAGGGCTAACTTTAGTAAATTAAGGAAATTAGTTAGGGAAGTTGATTGGACTAAAGAAATTATGGATCTTAAAGTGGAGGAGGCCTGGAATTATTTTAAGTTAAAGTTGCAGAAGCTGTCAGAAGCTTGTATCCCTAGAAAAGGGAAAAAAATTATAGGCAGGTGTGTTAGACCAAGCTGGATGAGCAAGCATCTCAGAGAGGTGATTAAGAAAAAGCAGAAAGCATATAAGGAGTGGAAAATGGGAGGGATCAGTAAAGAAAGCTACCTTATTGAGGTTAGAGCATGTAGGGACAAAGTGAGAAAGGCTAAAAGTCAGGTAGAGTTGGACCTTGCAAAGGGAATTAAAACTAATAGTAAAAGGTTTTATAGCCATATAAATAGGAAAAAAACAAAAAAAGAAGAAATAGGACCGCTAATTACTAAGGATGGAGTGGAGGTTAAGGATAATCTAGGAATGGCCCAATATTTGAACAAATACTTTGCTTCAGTCTTTAATGAGGCTAATGAAGAGCTTAGGGATAATGATAAATTAACAAATGGGACTAAAGATAAGGAGGTAGATATTACCATATCCGAGGTAAAAGCCAAACTTGAACAACTTAATGGGAGTAAATCGGGGGCCCAGATAATCTTCATCCAAGAATATTAAAGGAACTGGCACATGATCTTGCAAGTCCATTAGCAAAATTTTTTAATAAATCTCTAAACTCAGGGGTTGTACCATTTGACTGGAGAATTGCTAATATAGTTCCAATTTTTAAGAAAGGGAAAAAAAGTGACCCGGGTAAATATAGGCCTGTTAGTTTGACATCCGTAGTATGTAAGATACTGGAAAAAATTTTGAAGGAAAAAGTAGTTAGAGACATTGAGGCTAATGGCAATTGGGACAAATTACAACATGGTTTTACAAAAGGTAACTCATGCCAAACCAACCTGATCTCCTTTTTTGAGAAAGTAACAGATTTTTTAGATAAAGGAAATGCAGTGGATCTAATCTACCTCGACTTTAGTAAGGCATTTGATACAGTACCACATGGGGAATTATTGGTTAAATTGGAAAAGATAGGGATTAATATGAAAGTTGAGAGGTAGATAAGCAACTGGTTAAAGGGGAGACTACAGCGGTTCATATTGAAAGGTGAACTGTCAGATTGGAGGAAGGTTACTAGCGGAGTTCCTCAGGGATCAGTTTTGGGGCCAATTTTATTTAATCTCTTTATTGCTGATCTTGGCACCAAAAGTGGAAGTGTCCTAATTTGCGGAATACACAAAGTTGGGAGCTATTGCCAATTCAGAAAAGGATCGGGATATCATACAGGAAGATCTGGATGATGTTGTAAATTGGAGTGATAGCAATAGGATGAAATTTAATAGTGAGAAGTGTAAGGTTATGCATTTAGGGATTAATAACAAGAATTTTAGTTATAAGCTGGGGACACATCAGTTGGAAGTAACGGAGGAGGAGAAGGACCTCGGAGTCCTGGTTGATTATAGAATGACTATGAGCCGCCATTGTGACATGGCGTGAAAAAGGCTAATACGATTTTGGGATGTATTAGGCGAGGTATTTCCAGTAGGGATAAGGAGGTGTTAGTGCCATTATACAAGGCATTGGTGAGACCCCATTTGGAATACTGTGTGCAGTTCTGGTCTCCCATGTTTAAGAAGGATGAATTCAAACTGGAACAGGTACAAAGAAGGGCCACTAGGATGATCCGAGGAATGGAAAACCTGTCTTATGAAAGGAGACTCAAGGAGCTTGGCTTGTTTACTTTAACCAAAAGAAGGCTGAGGGGGGACATGATTGCACTTTTTAAATATATTAGAGGGATAAATACCAGGGAGGGAGAGGAATTATTTAAGTTTAATATACAAGAACAAATGGATATAAGCTGGCTAGTAGGAAGTTTAGACTTGAGATTAGACGAAGGTTTCTAACCATAAGAGGAGTGAGGTTCTGGAACGGCCTTCCAAGGGAAGTAGTGGGGGCAAAAGATCTATCTGGTTTCAAGATTAAACTAGATGGGTTTATGAAGGGGATGGTTTGATGAGATAACATGATTTTGGTAATTGACCATTCATTATTAGTGGGAAATAGGTCAATGGAGGGATGATAGGAGTTACTATAGAGAACTTTCTGGGTGTCTGGCTGATGAGTCTTGCCCACATGCTCAGGGTTTAGCTGATCGCCATATTTGGGGTCGGGAAGGAATTTTCCTCCAGGGTAGATTGGCAGAGGCCCTGGAGGTTTTTCGCCTTCCTCTGTAGCATGGGGTACAGATCACAGCTGGAGGATTCTCTACATCTTGGGGTCTTCAAAGTATTTGAAGGCTTCAATATCTGAGACATAGGTGAGAGGATTATTCTAGGAGGGGTGGGTGAGATTTTGTGGCCTGCACTGTGCAGGGGGTCAGACTAGATGATCATAATGGTCCCTTCTGACCTTAAAGTCTATGAGTCTATGAGGATTTTCTCATGGTTTCCCAGTAGGTGTCAGTGGATGGTTGAAGGGCCGGAAATACAAGCAACAAAAGCAGTCACTTATAAGCTGCATGTTGGGTTGTTTGTTTGGTTCAGATCATGTATCTGATAGCACATGTTGCATGTATTTCAATAGCTCTAGGAGACTGCATCTTAGTGGAGGTATCTAGGTATTATTGTAATACAAAAAGTAACAATATATGCCTTATAAATATGTGAGGTGGCTTGAGCCCCTCTGGACATCATGGAAGTGAAGATTGGTGAATGGAACAGAGGAGAACTTGTCCATTCTTACAGAAGAGAAGAAAAAGAGGAGAAATGCTGTTATCTGCTGATTATTTTTATTTGGTCCATGACTTGTATCCTGACTTCAGGGTGTAATAAATATAAACTTACCAATAGCCAAAATCACAATCTGTAGGTGCTTGGGGGTAAAACTGTGCCCCTTGTTTGTATATGTGTATGTGGTAGACATGCCCTTAGTTGACTGCAGAGTTTGCATATGTACCTGTATCTGGAAAATATTTGCTCTTGTGGCTTATGGTGTCAAGTCTGCTTAGAGGACAACATATCTTGCATTCTGCCTTCTGTGAAAATTTGTGTTTGTTTTGCTTTTAGGTAGGAAGAGCTAGATAAATTGATTGGAAATAGTCCCATCAATGGCTATTAACCAGGATGGGTAGGAATGGTGTTTCTAGCCTTTATGAGTTGGGAATGGGCGACAGGGGATGGATCACTTGATGATTACCTGTTCTGTTCATTCCTTCTGGGGCACTTGGCATTGGCTGCTGCCAGAAAACAGGATACTGGGCTAGATGTACCTTTGGTCTGACTCAGTATGGCCATTCTTAGGTTTTGACTACCGGGACCAGTTTTGAAGCATGTTTATGTGCATTCAAAACATTTGGACTGTTTGTAGTGTGCATACCTTCGATCCTGCTCTAGTCCATGCAAGCAAGCCACAGTTGTCTTTCTCTCTTCTTAGGTATCCTCCATGATGTCTGGATTTCAGGCAGGGATTGATTTGCTCAGTCCGCTGGCTTTGTTTCAGTTCTCTGCAGTCACCAGAGGAAAGGACTCACCTTCGAGGGAGAGTAAGTGCTGTGTGGTTTTTCACATAATGCTGTATGTGTTCCTTTGATGTGGGAGTGATTTCTATTTACATTTTTTCCCTTTATTCTGACCATTTCAGAAGTAACTCTGCCCTCTGCTTATGGGGGTGGAGCATTGCTGGGAAAACTAGAAGTTAGTGCCTGTGTCCAGTGCATTTTTCTCTAGCTTCAGATGGGAATTTTATTTTCAAAATTTTCTCTTAAAGTTTGGGGATATTTAGACACAGAGCTTTAGCTGGGTAAAGGTATTTGGAATTTGCTGGTCATACTAGTGCGTTAATATGGCCTTCCAGCTACTATAATGGTAGAAAGGGCTAAAGTGTTAGATACATTAAAACCATCTTACCCTCAACTAAGCAGCATAAAACCATATGAAACCATCTCCATCTACTTCAGAAAAACATACTAAGGATAATCCTTTTCTGAGGCCATTGCAAACCACCTTCATGCTATAAGTTCCACTAATGCCCAAGGGTATGTCTACACTACAAAGTTAATTCAAACTAACAGACGTTAGTTCGAATTAACTTTAATAGGCGCTACACACGCGAACCGCTAGTTCGAACTTAATTCGAACTAGTGGAGTGCTTAATTCGAACTAGGTAAACCTCATTCCACAAGGACTAACGCCTAGTTCGAATTAAGTAGTTCGAATTAAGGGCTGTGTAGCCACTTAATTCGAACTAGTGGGAGGCTAGCCCTCCCCAGCTTTCCCTGGTGGCCACTCTGGGCACCACCAGGGAAATTCTTCTGCCCCGCTCCTGGCCCCGGAGCCCTTAAAGGGGCACTGGCTGGCTACGGTGTCCGTGCCAGGTGCAAGCCTGCCAGCACCCAGCCAGCAGACCCTGCACCTGGCACGGCTTGAGCCAGCCACCCGCTGCCACCCAGCCCCCCGCCTCTTCCCGGGACCAGGCTGGTGGATCCCGGGAGCCTGCCCAGGTCCACAAGAGGCGGGCACCCGCCTGGTCTAGTGCAGACATCGTGGACCTCATCCACGACCTTCGCACTAGGCACAGGAAAGTGGCCGTCTAGGGCAGGATAGCTGCCAGCCTGGCCACCCAGGAGCAGGTTTGCATGAAAATCAAGGTGGTCCACTGAGACCCCCGACCCTGAGCCCTGAGCTTAGAATGTCCATCCTGGGTCAGACCAAAGGTCCATCTAGCCCGGTAGCCTGTCTGTCGACAGCGGCCAACACTAGGTACCCTGGAGGGGATGGACCGAAGACAATGACCAAGCCATTTGTCTCGTGCCATCCATCTCCAGCCTTCCACAAACAGAGGCCAGGGACACCATTTCTACCCCCTGGCTAATACCACTCCATGGACCCAACCTCCATGACTTTATTTCACTTCTCTTTAAACTCTGTTCTAGTTCTAGCCTTCACAGCCTCCTGCAGCAAGGAGTTCCACAGGTTGACTATTTGCTTTGTGAAGAAGAACTTTCTGTTGTTAGTTTGAAGCCTGCTACCCATTCATTTCATTTGGTGTCCTTTAGTCCTTATATTATGGGAACTAATGAAGAACTTTTCTTTATGCACCCTCTCCACACCACTCATGCTTTTATAGACCTCTATCATATCCCCCCTCAGTCTCCTCCCCTCTCCCACCTCCTTTTCCCAGTCTCCCCGAGTTTTGTTCAATGAAGAGAGTTTCTATTTTTGAACACACGTGTCCTTTATTCCCGTGTACATCAGGAAGGGGGGCTAGGGAGGAGTAAGTGGAAGGAGGTGAGGGAGGAATGGGGTACGAGCCCCCGATGGGGAGGACTGGGCTGGCTCTGTGGGCTCCTCGGGGTGGAAGCTCTCCTGAAGCCCCTTGATTGACCCCCCCCCCTCCGGATGGCAGCCTGCGGCAAGTGCAGCCGGGCTGATGGCCGAGTGCTGTGATGTGCCGAGTGTGGGCACTCAGGGCACTCCAAGCCAGGACTGCTTTGCAAGCGGGGAACCCCTGAGAACTGTCTGTCCGGGGTGGGGGTTGGGTCCCTTTAAGCACAGCCCTCGGCTAGCCTGAGACAGTAGCTCCACACTCTAAGTCCTAATCTGATGCCCTGCCGGCACTGCTTCCGGCCATCCTTAACCTCGGTTCAGGGTCCACTCAGTGTGGACATGCTAGTTCGAATTAGCAAAACGCTAATTTGAACTAGTTTTTAAGTCTAGATGCGCTAATTCGAATTAGCTTAGTTCGAATTAACTAATTAACTAAGTTAGTTCGAATTAGTGCTGTAGTGTAGACATATCCCAAGAGACAGACCAACAACGTTGGCATCCATATTCATCCTATACCATAGCGGTATTAAATGCAGAAATCATTCAAGACTAAACTGTGGGGGGTAGTGGAAGGTAAGTTTTTACCCATTGGCAGGGGATATACTGGGCCCCTGAGCAAGGCAGGGAAACCAAGCCTGCTCTCTCAGAAGGGGTGAGGCTTCAGGCAGAAGGGATGGGGCCTGGGGCAGCCAGCTCATAGTGCTGCCCAGTGTGTGCAGTGCCCCCCTCTAATCCTTAGAGCTGCCCAGCAGCAATTTTTAAATTGCTCTGGCAGCAACTTAAAGGGCCTGGGGCCCCTTTAGAATTCCTTTAGAATTGCTGAGCCTCAAGGTTGTTGCCCCTTTTGCCCACGCCCTTCGGCAGGCCTGCCCACTGGCTTCTCTTCCGTAGGAAGAGACACTTAATAGTATGAGTGTCCACTTCTTTGGATGTTTTGGGCTCTTGCTCTTATTTTTCACTTTAATCCCTTAAAGTTGGTCTACACTACCACATATATGTTGCTCCTGGGTGTAAAAACAAGACCCTCCTGACCAATATAGATTACATCATTTTAAAGTGGTGTCCATACTGGGCTATGTCAGTGGGAGAGACACTTCCAAAATCCAGAGGTGGAGTAATGATGCCAGTGGGGGAGTGCTCTCCCGTGGGCATAGCACATCTTCCCCAGACTTGCTGCCAATGTAGTGTAATAGTGTAGACTTGCCATTACACTGTAATCACAGAAATGGGGCCAGAGTCTAATTTGTGGTGTGTGGCATGTGGAAATGTAAAATGAGCATCAGAAATAACTCTTGGCCCCTGTAGATGTAAGTGGTACTGAATGTTGCTTTTGTTGTCTTTTTTTCTAAAATGGTACTTACGCTGTAGTGTCTCCTTTTCCCTTTTTTTTGATTTAGATCTTCAGAATCTCAAAGTCCTGGGCCTAGTTTATTTCCTTTATCTCTTCCTGTTTTCTGGTCTTGAATACACATTGAGTTTTCTCACCCATCAGCGATTCCAGTTCAGCAGGTACTGTGTGCTTAGAAAAGATGTGTTACGTACTCTCTAACATTTCTTTTGTTCATTGTTTTCCTAATGGACTATCGAGGCTTTTCCTAAATGTTCAAAGGAACCTTTTAATGATTGATAAGCATTTTCATGCTACAAAATTGCATTCTGTTATAAATTGATTTTTAATGCTTCAAGGTTCTCTTTATAAGCCAGGAAGAATATTTGAAATACAGACACTTCTATCAGGAAAGCAGGTGCTCTAATACTATAATTAAAAATTTAAAGAAAAATTGATGGGCAGAGATGGAAACAAAACAAATGGAAAACACTGTGAATTTGTGCTTAATTGGCTTGGTTGTATTGATTCATGTAAAGCTATTCTAAGAGTTTTTCTGTGTCAGCATGTATCTTGAGGCTTCAGTAAAACAGACTGGATATAGGGTCTAGCTATGATTCTTTTTTCTCAGCATGGTTCTTTATTATTATATATAGCGTGCAAACCCTTATGTAATGCAACTTCTGATTGTCTAGATTCCTTTAATCAAACCCTGTTGTATTCTTTCATATTATTATTCTCTTCTCAAAAGCAGTTTTATTGCTGGCTTGTAGAAAGAGTCCCAACTTGGGACCAGATCTTGAATCATTTACTCCTGTCCTTATCCCTGTTTGATTTTGTTTCTGGATATGCTTTCTATTCCTGTCTTTTCCTCACCATAATAGACATCTTTTGTATGTCTTTGGAAGCCTTTTCGTTGTGATAATCCTACTTCTTCTGCGCAATTCATTCAGTATCTGGTGTTTGGATATGTCACTCTTATAACCATGATCATGACTGTGTTATGACATCCTTGAATGAACTGGCCAGGAGGACAAGCTAGTTATGTAGGTAAGAGTTGATACAATCCAAATACTTTGATAGCCAATAGTGAAGAAATAGCTCAGGAATTATGTTTTGCCCAAACTTAAATCTTTTTAATTTAAAATGTGTACGTGGTTTATTAAAGCTGCTGTATTTTCTATGGAAGAGGAACAGCCTGGGCAATGACAGTATAAGCTTCTCCACCAATGTACCTTTACCCACACCTCAAGGGGTAACCAGATCAATTGTTCAGTTTCCTTGCCCTCTCTGATGAGACTGCCAGTTGGGATATTGGTTTCTTGGATGTGAAGCACCTTGTCCACTGCAAACCAACAACTCCTCACCCATAGGTCACCAGAAAGCCAGTAAGCTCTTTTTTTGTCAGTAATGCCTGGAATCACTACTCTGGGGCTGCCCTAGGAATGTGTTAGATAGCCACAGGCTAAAGTGAAGAGGTCTTCTATATCTCTGAGCAATTCAATCTATCTCCAATTATTTTATTTGATTGTTGTGGTGACTAATTCTGCCTGAATGTTAAGACCCTTTTATTGCAGTGTGGACACCTAATGTAACCATCTCTTTCATTTAGGAAACAGTAATCTAGATCCATGTAGAAGACTGTATAATCTGTGTTTTTCCATTTTCTCTACAACTCCTTCTAGTATGCAGCAGGGCAAGATGTTTTTCTTTATTGGGATGACAATGGCTGTGATCCAGGGAGGCTACTCTCGCCGAATCCAACCAGGATGTGAAATCAAAGCTGTAAAAAGGGTATTTTTCTCTTTTAAACATATATTATTTGTATATATTTCATTTTTGCTCGACTCATATGGATGTAACTGTCCTGAGGATTAAAATCAGAGATGGACTGAGATTTGTTTTGGCTTTATCATTACATCTTAAGTGGTTTGCTATGCCTTTTAATTGAACGTGCATATTTTGTCTATTAACACTGTAATGACATTTTTTTAAGAAGATACAAAATTAAAACATCTCCCATAATAAGGTTCTTTTCCTCTAATATATTTAAATTCTTTCTAGTATAAGTGCTACATAGCTTCTAATCCAGACTGTAGTGTAGATGTAGCACACACAGGCTCAAGTATATGGCTACATCTACACTACAGTCCGGGTGTGTGCTCTGAGATCGATCCACTGGTGAGTGACCACAGATCATTCTTCCCCTCAACCCTGTTACTCTACCCCAGACAAGAAGAGTAAGGGAAGCTGATGAGAGACTTTTTCCTGTTGGTCCCCTCCCCGCAGTAACTTGATGTCGGGTACGTCGATTTCCAGCTATGTAGCTTGAGTTGCATAGCTTAAGTGGACTTTCTGCTGTAGGGTAGATGTAGCCTATGTAATGTGAGGAGAAGTATGTTCCAGTGATTTCTGGTGTAGTTTACTGGTGCAAACACAGGACAAGAAAGCAAGCACCCCTGAGTTGTAATCCCATCTGTGACCGCCTTTCTGGCATTGGGTAAATCACCTTAGGGATGCTATTAATTCTGGAACCTAGTCTGATTTTTAATAGGTAAGTATGTTTGTATAGCACCTAGCACAATATAGATAAAAATAATTAGTTTCAGGTTCTATACCTGCTCCTGCATCATCCCCTTGTCAATACTGGTGGTTTTACAATCACATTGTGGTTTTTTTTTAAAGGCGCTTTCCTCTCTATTAAAATAAACACAAATGGAAAAATAACAGGGAAACTTATTACACAGCAAATGCTGTCAAATGTATGGTAAACAATGTGGGGAAAGACAGAGAATCTTTTTCTGTAATCTCCTCCAATTATAGTGATATTCAGGAGTGGGGTTTTTTTTAAGTTGATAGCGTTCCATATATCTCTTTACCTTTTTCCCCATCTGTAGAAGGGGGATAATAATAGCTTCAATTACCTGTGTGTGATGGGAGCATATGTTACCTAATGTTTGTGAAGCATTTGGATGAGGGCTTGTGCTGCATTGTGTACATTCTAATGTGTAAAAAAAGACCAAAGAGCTTTTCAGTGTTTCTGGAGTCCTGGTTTTTCCTTGTCTCTCTTCTGTCTGTTTTGCATTACTTTCTTGCATGGTTGCACAGTGACATACTTTATACTTGGACTGTTAAACTGCCATCAATTTACTGCATGTAATTTCCAGGCCAACACAATACAGAATCATAGAATCATAGAACTGGAAGAGACCTCAGAAGGTCATCAAGTCCACCCTCTGCTCTAGGCAGGACCAATCCCAACTAAATCAACCCGGCCAGGGCTTTGTCAAGCTGAGACTTAAACACCTCTAGGGATGGAGACTCCACTACTTCCCTAGGTAACCCATTCCAGTGCTTCACCACCCTCCTAGTGAAATAGTTTTTCCTAATATCCAACCTGGACCTCTCCCACCACAACTTGAGACCATTGCTCCTTGTTCTGCCATCTGTCACTACTGAGAACAGCGACGAGGAGTCCTGTGGCACCTTATAGACTAACTGAAGTGTAGGAGCATAAGCTTTCGTGGGCAAAGACCCACTTCGTCAGATGCATGTAGTGGAAATTTCCAGAGGCAGGAATAAATATGCAGGCCAGGATCAGGCTGGAGATGACCAGGTGGATCCAATCAAGGAGGATGAGGCCCACTTCTAGCAGCTGATCTGGAGGTGTGAATTCCAAGAGAGCAGAAGCTGCTTTTGTAGTTAGCAAGCTCAATCTTCACAGTCTTTGTTTAATCCAGAGTTGACTGTGTCAAACTTAAAGATGAACTGTAGCTCAGCAGTTTCTCTTTGAAGTCTGGTCCTGAAGTTTTTTTGCTGCAGGATGGCTACTTTTAGATCTGCAATTGTGTGTCCAGGAAGATTGAAGTGTTCCCCTACAGGTTTTTGTATGTTGCCATTCCTAATATCAGATTTGTGTCCATTGATTCTTTTACGTAGGGACTGTCCTGTTTGGCCGATGTATATAGCAGTGGGGCATTGTTGGCACATGATGGCATATATTACGTTGGTGGATGTGCAGGAGAATGTACCAGTGACAGTATGGCTGATCTGGTTAGGTCCTGTGATGGTGTTGCTGGTGTATATATGTGGGCAGAGTTGGCACCGAGCTTTGTTGCAAGGATTGGTTCCTGAGTTCGAGTTATTATGGTGCAGTGTGTAGTTGCTGGTGAGAATATGCTTAAGGTTGGCGGGTTGTCTGTGGGCAAGGACCGGCCTACCTCCCAAGGCCTGTGAAAGCGAGGGATCATTGTCCAGGATGGGTTGAAGATCACTAATGATGCGTTGGAGAGGTTTTAGCTGGGGACTGTAGGTGATGGCCAGTGGTGTTCTGTTGGTTTCTTTCTTGGGCTTGTCCCGTAGCAGGAGGCTTCTGGGTACATGTCTGGCTCTGTCAATCTGTCTCCTCACTTCCTCCCCACACGAGGAATTCACACCTCCAGATCAGCTGCTAGAAGTGGGCCTCATGCTCCTACACTTCAGTTAGCCTATAAGGTGCCACAGGACTCCTCGTCGCTTTTGCAGATTCAGACTAACACGGCTACTCCTCTGATACTGAGAACAGCCTCTCTCCATCCTGTTTGGAACCTCCCTTCAGGAAGTTGAAGGCTGCTATCAAATCCCCCCTCACTCTTCGCTTCTGCAGACTAAACATACCCAAGTCCCTCAGCCTCTCCTCATAAGTCATATGCTCCAGCCCCCTAATCATTTTGGTTGCCCTCCGCTGGACCCTCTCCAATGCGTCCACATCCTTTTTGTAGTGGGGGGCCCAGAACTGGACACAATACTCCAGATGTGGCCTCACCAAAGCCGAATAAAGGGGAATGATGACATCTCTGGATCTGCTGGCAATGCTCCTCTTAATGCAACCTAATATGCCATTAGCCTTCTTGGCTACAAGGGCACTGTTGACTCATATCTAGCTTCTCATCCACTGTAACCCCCAGGTCCTTTTCTGCAGAACTACTACTTAACCGGTTGGTCCCCAGCTTGTAACTATGCTTGGGATTCTTCCGTCCCAAGTGCAGGACTCTACACTTGTCCTTGTTGAACCTCATCAGATTTCTTGTGGCCCAATCCTCCAATTTGTCTGAGTCATTCTGTACCCTATCTCTGCCCTTAAGCGTATCTACCTCTCCCCGCAGCTTAGTGTCATCCGCAAACTTGCTGAGGGTGCAATCGATCCCCTCATCCAGATCATTAATAAAGATATTGAACAAAACCGGTCCTAGAACCGAACCTTGGGACACTCCGCTAGAAACCGACCGCCATCCTGACTTCGAGCCATTGATCACTACCCGCTGGGCCCGGCCTTCTAGCCATCTTTCTATCCATCTTACCGTCAATGTATCCAATCCACAATCCCTTAACTTGCTGGCAAGAATATTGTGGGAGACCGTATCAAAAGCCTTGCTAAAGTCAAGGTATATAACATCCACTGACTTCCCCATGTCCACCGAGCCAATTACCTCATCATAGAAGCTAATCAGTTTGGTCAGGCACGACTTGCCCTTTGTGAATCCATGCTGACTATTCCTAATCACTTTCCTCTCATCCAAGTGCCTCAATATGGATTCCTTAAGGATCCCTTCCATGATTTTTCCAGGAACCGAGGTAAGACTGACCGGCCTATAGTTCCCTGGATCATCCTTCTTCCCTTTTTTGAAGATGGGCACTACATTTGCCTTTTTCCAGTCATCCGGGATTTCTCCCGATCTCCACGACTTTTAAAGATAATAGCCAAAGGCTCCACAATGACATTTGCCAACTCCCTCAGTACCCTCGGATGCACTAAGTCCGGTCCCATGAATTTATGTACGTTTAGCTTTTCTAAATAGTTCCTAACCTGTTCTTTACCCACCACGGGGTTAATCCTGTCAGTGCAGAAGGATTAACAAGCTCCACTTCACACTAGCTAAGTTAAATCCTATTTCTGCAGATGGCATCAGCTCCGTCATGTTCTTTGGCAAGAAAATATGAATGCTTCTTCTTCTGTATCAAAGATAGCAGTGCAAGAAGTTAATTTTAGATGTCTTTCAGTGGCCATACTGTGTCTATGCACTACTTTGTTCTCTCTGCTGACTTCCTCCTCCTTCCATTAATTTCCTGCCATGCCTGCTGCGACTAACTTCAGCTCAGTGCACCAGATCTGCTTTTCACGTATCCCATTAATCTTTATGCCCCTTCATCCTCAACCATTGGTCTGTGTATAGTGCAACTATCTCTTAATAATCGATGCACACTATTTGGTTAGCGTGGGCCAAATAGTAGGGTAAACCATTCCTGCCTTCCCTACATAAAGTACCGACTGGCTCTGGAGGCATCCTGTTTGCTCAGTATACTAGTTGGCTAGCTCTGATGGGAGTGTTTCCTTTTGTCATGTGTAACTTTAATAACTCAGACGTGACTCTGGATTAGCATTGTGGGTGTGGTTCCTCTTTAGCAGAGTGAAAACAGCAATTTCAGCTATCCTTAAATTGTAACAATGTGAGAGGGCTGGGGAAAAATTAAAGCTCTCCTTTGTGAATCATGTGCTGGATCAGAGACAGGCAAGCTATGGCCTGTGGGCTGTGTCTGGCTAGTCAGGTTTTTTACTCCAGCCCTGAGCTCCTGCTGAGGCATGGGGGTTGGAGGCTTGCCGTACTCTGGCACTCCAGCCAGAGAGTGGGGTGAGGACTTTGTGTGTGCCATGGTTCAGCATGGCCTCTGGAAGCTGGGGTAACTGGGGGCAGCACGTGCTGGCTCTGCAGCTCTCATTGGCCAGGAACTGTGGCCAATGGGACCTGTGAATGGGGCAGACTAGCCAACTAGCCACACTTCCACATAGGAGCTGCTTCTGGGAGCTGCTTGAGGTAAATGCCGCCCAGAGCCTGCACCCCAACCCCTTCTTGTGTCCCCAAACTCTGCCCCAGCCCTGATCATCCTTCCCACCCTCCGAAGCTTTTGATCCCAGTCCATAGCATAGTCCTTCACTCCAAGCCCCTCACCCCCAACCCAGCCTGAACCCCTCATCTCCTTCCCCCATCCATATCCCAGTCCTGATCCCTCTTTTGCTCTCTGAACCCCTCAGTCACAGCCTAGAGCACCCTCCTGTGCCCCAAATCCCTCATCCCTGGGGTTTGGGGCACAGGAGCCTGCATTTCCAACCAGAGACCCCACTACCTCCCCAAATTCCAACCTCTTGTTTCAGTTGTGACCCCCCCCCCCCCACCATCTGGACCCCTCAGGTCCAGCCTGGAACATCCTCTTGCATCCCAAGCCCCTCATTCCTAGCCCCACCCTAAATCCCACATCTCCAGCCGGACCCTTCACTCGCCCCTGCATTCCAATCTCCTGCCAGAGTCCAGAGCCCCCTCCCGCACCCTGAACTCCTCATTTCTGGTGCACCCCAGAGCCTAAACCCCCAGTTGCATCCCCTCCCACATCCCATCCCCCAATTTAATATTGTGGGCCATGAATGCTCACAATTTCCATATTGAGATGTGGTCCTCAGGCCAAAATGTTTTCCCACCTCTGTGCTGGATCCTGGCTCGGATACAATGATTTCCAATAGGAATGGTGAGAGCACAATATGGAAGCAGAGATAAACTGCACAGCAGGAAGAGGAGAATCTTTTCCTGTTTCTCTTTAACCTTGGGGCAGATGAAATCTAAGGATCTTCTTCTCCTGAACCATGGTGACTGACCCTCCAGCTGACTAGGGGCAGATGCAGCTTCTCATAGCATCCCTCAGCACTGCCAAGAAAAGGGGAATATGGTGCTTTTATTGCTTCTTTCCCAGTTCTGCTAATCTCTGCTTGCCTAGGCATTCTCTACCCCTGCATCCTCAGTGACACAATCGCCACTTCCCCAACCCCTAATAGGAAAAAGTCTCCCATGAGTAAAAACAGACCAAATTAGAAAGAGAAACACGGAATCATGGGAACTGTTGTCTTAATTTAAATAGAGCCCCTCTCAGCAGCAGCGCAGCGCCAGGAAACCTAGGATTAGGCTTTTATGATTAATATGGTTTTAGCTGTAATAGAGGGACACTCATTTTGCATTTTTTTTAGGCTATCATGATGCTGATTCCAGCTTTCTTGTTAATCGGATGGGCTGCTAATGTGACTGTGCTGAGCACTGGACTGTTGCTCTATTCTTTCGGTGAGCTATTCAAATAGTTACCAATAGGCTTTGAAGCCTAAGCATGGCAAAGCCACTATGTAGATTTCCTCATCCTGTTAAATAAAGCTGTACTTCAGGCTTCATGGAATAGGAACTAAAAGTTGACTTTCTTGCTTATAAAACCTTGAAGGAATTGCAGCTCTGGATTATTCTGATTCTATTTGTATCCCTAGAAGTTGTCATGGTGATATGTGTGAATGTCACCAGCATTGATCTTGTCTCAGCTCAGTGGGGAGCATTTCAGATTCTTTTTCTCTCCCAGATCTAGAAACTACTTGTACATTAAATAAAAATACCCCATCTTAGTAAAAGGCTGGCAGCTTTGCTTCTCACAACTATGGTAGCTGCATTATTCATTACACTTCAGAGGCTGGGCTGAGGAGAGCTGCATAACTGTCTGTCAGAGCATGAATGAGAAGTGCTGTATATAAACACTCGATTTATGCTAAACACAGTCAAGGGAGGACTTAGTCACTGGTATAATTTTCTGCTCTCCTGCTTTGCTAACCACAGGGGGGCAAGGTGGGACAACTCAATCTGTCATTTATGAAGAAGACAGCAGAAGTATGTGTGCATATATATTTAAAAGGAAGGAAGTTTTTGCAGATTTAGGCTCCCATTCAGGAAAACCATTAAGAATGAGCTTCCGTTCCTCCCTATTTGGAAAAGTATGTAGGCGCATGCCTGTGATTAGTGTAACTTAAGCACCTTAAATCTTTTCATGGACAGGCACCATCAGAAGCTCTCAAAAGAGTTAACTTTATTACAACAGGATATTCTCTTTAGAGTGTCCGGGATACATTTCAAAATGGGTAGAAAATTTTAAATCCCTAAAACAGAAAACCCTTTGTTTTGAAGACTCCATTTGACATCTTGTTTGTCTAGAGACAAGTGTATGTTAATGACTTCACCTAGATTAAAGGTACAAATTGAGATTCTTGAAAAATTAGCAAATCATTCAAATTTGCTGATGGATGCCTAGCTCTTTCCCTCTGATTGTCTTTTCCTTGCTGGGAAGGAAGGGTATTTTGTATGCTACAGCTCTTCCTTGATGGGAGAAACATGTTCTGTTTCAGTAAAAGGGCAGTTCTCATTGTTAGATCTTGGCTGTTGTATTTAGCCTGGGCTCTGAGAGCTAGCATATTTTCCCACTAGACTTGGCATATGCATACTGCATTGCAGAACAATATGGTTGCTTTTATCCACTTAATACATTAGTACTATAAACTTGTGTGCCTCAGAGGACACTTCCATGATTCTACACGTGGCCATCTTATAATGCATGTGATGTCTGAAAGATTCCCTCTCCCACTACACCTGACAAGATGATGAAGATCTGGAAAACTACCAGTTAGCTGAATAGAATGTAACTGTGACCTTTATGCCCCTTCCCCCAGGGCTCTCAGGAAGAAAGATTGTAATGTAAAACAGCTGCTGAATACTCATAGATTTTGTGGCTGCAAGAGCTGTTTGTGGAGGTTGGCTTTGTGGGGGTCTTCTTCTTATTAAACTGAATTAAACCTTATGATTTATTGTTGGTATAATCCCCGCAGGGCTCCACATTTTTCTGTGCAGTAGTAACCAATGTGGCTGCATTTCTGGCTATTGCTATTATTGCTGTTTTGAGCTCTCTGCCGTTTGGTGCTGTTCTAACCTACTCTTAACATCTTTTCCAGCTGCTGCCATTGTTATTCCTTGCTTGTCAGCAGTAGTGTCAGGCTATGGTAAGTGGCTCTTTACTTGTTTGGAGGACAGCACTTGTCTGTACAAAGCTAACTTTAACTGCAACTATGCAAATACAAAACCCACTTCTGCTTAGCAAAGATTTGGTGCTACAGCAACAAACATTTACTGCTGGAATGTGGACTTTAACAGCTGACATGGGGTTACACTAGATGGATTTCCAGCATACTTAAGAGCCTCTCCTCCGCTTTGACAAAAATTAAAAATATAGTCAATTAAAAGTAAAAGCAGCACCTAATCCATCCCCAGGAGTAATACTGCTCTTATCTAATCAGAGACAAAGGCATGAATAGCAGTGACAAGGTTGCAAACTCCAAGGGGGGAAAAGCCTTTCTAGACACTGATGCTGTATGACAATTTAACTGCAGCTGGGGATCCAACAGTCTGGGTATCCCCATATACAGTAACAAAGAGGAGGGAAATAAACAGCCCATGGGCCGCCAGATGCTTCATTCACAGCGTGTCCATAGGCACGGCCGCTCTCAGCTCCTGTTGGCTGCAGTTCCCCTCCAAGAAGTGGCCCGTGGGAGATGTGGGAAGCACTGTGGGTCGGACCACCGCTTCCTGCAGCTCTTATTGGCCGGGAATGGCAAACTGCATCCTACGGGAGCTAGGAGTGGCTCTATCTGGGGACACACGGGTCACTTATCACCCACCCCTGCGTTACAAGACAGAGCAGCCCACGGGCCACTTATTGCCCACCTCTTCTGCAACTGGTGAGACCATCAAGTAAGGGGGGGGGACTCCATATCTTCTGGTTACTTGCATTAGCCCGCCAGTATTTGCCTTGGTTTTATCAGGCTTTACTGTCAGCTAATTATCTCCCATCCATGCCCCATTCCTTTTCAGGCATTGGTGCGGGTGTTTGACAGCACTGGTTTGGTTAGATGAGATAGAGACACAAACCTAGCTATAAAACAGCGTGCTGAAGGTACCTCTGCCAGGCCACCTTGTAGGCCCCAAGTATTCCTTGCATAGAGGGGACATTAGATGAATCACTGTAGAACTCCCCATGGAGGGCTCTTCAGTCAGGAAGAGAAACTGCCCAACCCTGGGAACTCTGGAAACAGCAAAGATGGAACAGAGTCACCTCCAAGCAAGTCTGCCCACTTCTGCCACAGGCAGATTGCAAACGCCTGGTGAGCAGCAGTGTTGGATCCAATGCTTACAGCGTCTTCAGCCACTGCAAGGAGATCGTCTACCAATGTCACTTGTGCAGTTTCTACTGTGTACCCAACTTGTACCCAAATTGAGAGGCTTACGGCCACGTTTCTCAAACTGTGGATCCAGACCCCTTAGGGGGTCGCGAGCAACTTAGAGGGGGGTCCCGGTATCAAAAAGTTTGAGAACCCCTGGGTTAAGGGTACCTGAGACATCTACGTTTCCTCATCATTTGTCCACCACCACCTTCTCTCTAAGCCTTAGCCAGAAGAGAAGATCAGAAAGGGGGCAAATGATAGTTGGTTTATTGAGCTAAAGCTGCACAGCAATCTGCTTAAGGAGAGAAGGTTGCTGATCTCTAGCATTGACCATCTCTGCCAATAGTGGAACTAGTTCTTTCTCACCGGTGTTATCAGCAAGGAGGAGGATGGAGCCAAAGCACTGGTTGTTATATATTACACTTGCACAAAATACACAAAGAAACCATAACTGCTATTCCCACCCCTACTTCCTGCCCTGAGCCCTCTCCTGCACCCTAACTCCCTCCAAGAATCTGCATCCCTACCTCCCGCACCCCAAATCTCTTGGCCTCAGCCTGGAGCCCCTTACTTTCCTCCAAAAAGCCTCATCTCCAGACCCACCCCAAACCCTGCACTCCCAGTCAGAGCCCCCACCACCTCCCACATCCACCCTCCTGCCTCAGGCCCATGAACCCTTCCTGCACTGCGAACCCCTCATTTTGGCCCCATCCTAGAGCCTAATGGGCTCCCAGAAGAGTTAATTTGGCCCTGGGACCAGTACATTCAGAAGACAGGGTTTTAAGAAAGAAAGATTAATGATACATGCACATTTCAATATGTAGATACACAGATACGAGTACACACAGCATTAAGTCATTATAATAAGAAACAGAATTTTCTGTCTTAATGTTACAAAGAAGATGTAAAAAATCATTGAACAAGGAGCATGTGAAACTCTCCTGCAGTCCAGCGAAGAGAAGTATTAGCTTCTGTTGGATTCTCTGTGCAGCAGCATATTATGTGTTTTTGGCATGGAGCTGCAGTATGTGAAAGCTGATGAACAAGCACTCGCAGCGAGGGCCATTAATTACATTTTCCCAATGAAGAAATCCTGTTCAGCAGCCAGAATCACCTCTCTAGTGGAGAGGAAAACTACTAAGGAGGAAGAATGTTTGGTGGACAGGGATGGAGTGGGCTGTGTGGGGTAAAAAACACAAATCTGATATGCACAAAAAACAGGATACAAGAGGAGGGAGTAGGTCTTGTTAAAAGAACTAACTGATGCTGCACTCTTCCTTGCACAGGCTCAGCCAGCCAGAAGGGAACAGTAATGGGAATTCTGAGGAGCCTGGGGGCCCTAGCAAGAGCCCTGGGACCAATCTTGTCAGCAGCAGGTAAGCATGGACACGCTCCTGCATCACCCTGACAATATAAAATGTAATTCTCTGGCTCTTCCAGCTTGGCAGCCATGGGAGAAAAAGGGCAATGGGAATGTAGAGATGACTGAAGAGTAAATGTCTTTGCTGAACATCCCTAACTTTTAAGGGAAAGGCCAACTTGTGTCCTTATGGAAGTCTCCCATTGATTTCAACAGGAATTGCTCATGGAGCAAGCTACTCACGACAGGAAGGGATAATGTGATATAGTTTGATTTTATGTCGCTCCTGAAATATGTACCACTTTCCCCTGACCTAGCTCTGGGAATATCTCAGAAAGCATGTGGTTCAGGGTTTGACATGGAGTGGCTACCCTTACGCAGCAGCAGTTTAAAATACTGTGTAAAGGTGCAAAACTGGAGCTTTCTCCCTCTGTGAAAGAAGCATCCTTGTTACCCAAGAAGATAAGCCTATGGTGTCAGCAAAGACTTGGAGGAGTGGTGTACAAATGCCTGTTTGCAGTGCAGCAGGGCTTACAGGACACAATTGCGACTGTAACCTGGTTGTGCTAGGCGCTGTATGGATGGAGTGAGCCTGCCTATGCCTGGAGGCATTCACCATCTCAATAGACAAGGCAGACAGCAGGTAGGAGAGAAAAGAAGGCTCAGAGAGAGGTGAAGTATCTTGCCCAAGGTCACACTGCTGGTCAGCATCACAGCCAGAAATAGAATGAAAGTTTCCTGCCAGGACAAGTGGAAACAGTGCCCTAAAGATACGGTGGCACGTGCTTGTGCAGATGCAGAATGTGTCCCTTTGCCATGGACTAACCGTGAATATCTGCATTGCAAGAAAACAATACTTTTACGTCCTGAATAGCATACGTGCTGCCCTTCCACTGAGTGGTTGAGGCTCCCACTGTTCCACCAAGACGCACAAATTCTGTGCTGAGGAGGCCATGTGTACTTGGAGGAGGAGAGCTAGGTTGGGAAATGGCCAAGAGGAGTTGAAGAAGGTAGAGAGTTACAGTATCAGGGCGTGGTGTGAACATTGGCCATATTGAGTGAAAGATGGTAAAGCAAATGGGCAAAAGTAATGACTTTTGCCTCTTTGCTTTTAGCTCATTCACTGAGATACCAGGTGGAAGATGGTTAATCAAAGGGACGGAGGCAGGATTCTCTAATTCCAGTTCTTCCCTTCACAGTGAGAAAGTGGGGGGGGGGGGGAAGGTGAGAAGAGAGTGCCCAGTTCATAGAATACTAGGACTGGAAGGGACCTCGAGAGGTCATAGAGTCCAGTCCCCTGCCCCCATGGCAGGACCAAATCTGTCTAGACCATCCCTGATAGACATTTATCTAACCTACTCTTAAATATCTCCAGTGCTGGGGATTCCACAACCTCCCTGGGCAATTTATTCCAGTGTTTAACCATCCTGACAGTTAGGAACTTTTTCCTAATGTCCAACCTAAACCTCCCTTGCTGCAGTTTAAGCCCATTGCTTCTTGTTCTATCCCCAGAGGCCAAGATGAACAAATTTTCTCCCTCCTCCTTATGACACCCTTTTAGATACCTGAAAACTGCTATCATGTCCCCCCTCAGTCTTCTTTTTTCTAAACTAAACAAACCCAACCCAATTCTTTCAGCCTTCCCTCATAGGTCATGTTCTCTAGACCTTTAATCATTCTTGTTGCTCTTCTCTGGACCTCTCCAATTTCTCCACATCTTTCTTGAAATGCCATGCCCAGAACTGGACACAATACTCCAACTGAGGCCTAACCAGTGCAGAGTAGAGCAGAAGAATGACTTCTCTTGTCTTGCTCTCAACAGTTCTGTTAATGCATCCCAGAATCATGTTTGCTTTTTTTGCAACAGCATCACATTGCTGACTCATATTCAGCTTGTGGTCCACTATAACCCTGAAATCCCTTTCTGCCATACTCCTTCCTAGACCGTCCCTTCCCATTCTGTATGTGTGAAAGTGATTGTTCCTTCCTAAGTGGAGCACTTTACATTTGTCATTATTAAATTTCATCCTGTTTACCTCAGACTATTTCTCCAATTTGTCCAGATCATTTTGAATTATGACCCTGTCCTCCAGAGCAGTCGCAATCCCTCCCAGCTTGGTTCTTTTAGTGCAGCCATTTTCTGTGCATTTAAACACTGGGGCACTGGGCTGGACTGGGAGCACACAGCCCCACATGGCAAGCCTGGCACCAGAGAGCCACTTGCTCTCTGCAGACAAGCTGCTGAGGCAGAGCCGGGCAGTGGGAGTGGGCACTTCAAAGGTAGGGTTACCATAGGTCTGGTGCCTGACTCTGGGGGAGAGAAGGGGCACTGGGCTAGAGTGGGGGGACTGGGGTGCCTGGCTTTGTGGGAGGGGAGGTCATTGGGTTAGATTGGGAGGGCTGGAGGTACTTAATGTTTTTTTTGAAAAAGGGGCTACTTTAAAAAAAAAACCTCTCTCTTTCTCTCAGTAGCGGCAAGGCTCAGAGCCCAGCTCAGCTGGGCTGAAGTGCAGACACCTGGGTGGAGCCTGGGTGCTGAGGCCCAATAAGGGGAGAGGGTCGTTAGGTTACCATATTTCAGGTTCTCCAAAAGAAGACACTGCCTGAGGGTATCTGTTTGTACTGGAGGATGGGGAGGAAGTGCTATCTACAGCCTCACTTTCATGATGGAGGGCAGTCACTCCCTGTCATGGTGCAAGGGTGGCTGACATGGGCCCAGGATGTAGTGCCTCTCTTCAGAACTCTCCCTCTCCCCAGGGCTGGGAGGAATCAGGTTACCATTCCGTTGTGGCTGTAGGGAAGGGACCCATCAGAGCATGGAGACAGCTCTGAGCTGCAATGTCTGCTTGCAAAGATCCCAGCCCGTGTGTCTTATTTGAAAAATCCCCCAGACAGAGGATCAAAAAACCTAGGTCTGAGAAACCTAGACATATGGTAACCTGAGTCACAGAGCTCTGGCTCTTGCTGGAACAAGACTGTCAACACTGCTGCTCCTCGCCCCATCATGTGAGTCTGAGTAAGTTGAGCAGGGATTTCAGATTTGCTGCTATGGAGTTTTTGTTTTGTTGCTTGCTGCTGCTGCAGTATCAATGCATGGGGAGGTCTGACAGGGCCAGACGCAGCACCGGTGCTTTGGCTCTAAGCCTGGCTCCAACTGATTCCTCCCATCCAGTGTTTAAAGGCGCAGAACTTTTTTGCTCTAAAGCTTGACCTGAAGCCCGTTACTGTGTGGCAGAACTGAACCCTGCACTATAGTAATCCTGTCACAATACACCATGGACTAAGTCCTGGACTCATAAAAAGACTTGGGCACTTAAGTTTGAATCCCAGTTTTAGGCTCCCCAGTGATTCACAAAACTGTGACTTCACCCTCTCGATACCTAAGTTTGTGCAGTAAAAGTTCCCTTGGTGCTTGTGTTTCTGCTGTTGCCCCTGCACATTGCTGCTTCCCTCTAGCGGTACGTCTAGACTGGTGGTATCATGGAAAAACTCCACCGCGTCCAGGGAACGCGTTTGCTCTTCTGCTTTTTTTTTTTTCTTTCGGTGGAAGAGCAAATGTGCTCTTTCAGGGAGCCCTGTATACCTTGTCTAGATGGGCCCAAATGGCCACTCAGCACTTCCTACTGGCTACCTGAGGCAGCCTGTTCCCTGACATGCTGGCCCTTGAGACACACAGGCCATAATGCCAGTCTCTCCTCACTCATTGTACAGGACACCTAAGGGCCTAGCTCAGCTTTGTGGATTGTCAGATTGTTCTTGTGACTTTCTACCTGACTCAAAGTTAGGCCTTGTGACATTTAATATACACCTGCCATGAGTGCAGAGGCCTGGACTAGAACCTCTCAAGGGCTAAAGGATTATGGCATGGAAAAGCAGGGAGGCTTTTGGAAAGGGAATAGAAGCAAGGGCATAGATATTGCTTACTGTAATTGGGCTGGTGCCTAACTTAGAGAACATATTGTGCTTGTAGAGCAACTTGGTTGACAGCAGCACTTAGCAAGTAGCAAACAAGCTAATTATTTGAAAGGTAGAGCTCCAAATTTCTAAAGTGCCTCAACTGCTTGCTTACTTTCCTTTTCTTCCACAGAGAAACATTTCATCATTATCTGTCAAAGCCCAAAGGAAAGGGTGGAGATTTGACGTTGGCAAGGAGAGCGGTGCTGGGCTCAGCCTTGTGCAGTTTTCACCCCTCCTCTTCCCCCAGCCCCTCCTGCCATATTCAGGGGTTTTCCTTGTGAGGGACGGGGACCTTGCAGGAGTAGGGAGAAGGCCATCTGTCAGTTCTGGCTAGATCCAGATTTAATATTTACTTGATCTCAGCTTGAAACTTAGGCTGTATTTTAAAAGTTTAAAGTGGAGGCAATTCAAGGTCACTTTGAGGGTCAGTTGCTGTGGACAGAAAGCAGGACGAAGTGATGGAGGCAGGCACAAAGATGGAGCGTGTTGGTGATTGGGAAAAAGCAAGTTTAGGACTAGATACTTGTGAGGAAGATGTGGAGAGCAGCAGCTTGCACGTATGGATCTAACTTCTCTTCCTGGGGCCCCTTATGCCTGCTGTTGCTGCCTTTCATGATTGATGTCATCCTGCACTCCTCTCATGCTCTTGCTGATATTTCTTCTGGCTCTGAGCTGCTGGCTGCCTTCCAGACCCAAGTTCCTGCTAAGTGCAGCAAGAGTTGAGGCAGCTCTGACTGGAATTAAACCATTTTGCAACTGAGTTAACTAACTGGCTTCCAGTGAAAGCTAAACCAGGCAAAATAAGGGACAGTGGGTAGGGTATCAGCAGAATAGTTGTGTGTGGCTGCAAAAAGAATTTACCTAATTTTAAAACTTACCTTTTGAAAAGCATTGTCTAGATGGAGTAAGTCAGTGGTCTCCAACCTTTTTAACCACAGAATCACTTTTCAATGTAAGTGCAATGTAAGATCTACCTCAAACCCAAATACCCTTGCCCCACTTCCTTCCTGCCCCTTCTTTGAGGCTCTGCTCCTGCTCCACCCCTTCTGAGGCCTCACCCTGCTCACTCCATTCTCTTTCCTCCCCCATCCTCACTCACTTTCACCAGGCTGGGGTAGGAAGTTGGGGAGCAGGCTCTCTTCTTGGGCTAAGCAGTATGGAAGTGGCTCTGGGCTTAGCCAAGGGTGGGGGATTAGGGTCCAGGAGAGGTTTCAGGGTACAAGCTCTAAGAAGGAGTTTGGATTCAGGGGGACTCACATCTGGGGCAGGAGGTTCAGGGCTGGGACAGGAGTTCAGGAAGCAGGCTCTGGCAGGGCACCATTTAACTGAGACAGCTTCGGGGTGGGGGAGGTGGAGCAGTGGCCCTACACTACTCCTGAAAGCAGTTGGCATGTGCAGCAGTGGCTCCTTGGCGCTATGTGTGGCCCCTCATCTACAGGCACTGAGCCCACAGCTTCAAGAAGTGGCAATTACCATAGCCATAATTACTCCAGCGATGATAGGTTAGGCATTTTAGAACTCATTAAATTTAAGCATAAGAGAGAAATTAAGATTGACATGTGCAGACCAGTCAAAACTCCAAAATAACACACTTTGCAAGCAGTAAAAGTAGTACCAACAACAACCCTCCCACATATGTGTTGGAGCAGGAGATGAGAGTGAAGGACAGTGTGGCTACGTTAACACTGGCGGCTTCTTGCACAAGAACAGCTGTTCTTGTGCAAAAACTTGCCAGGTGTCTACACTGCACGTGCGTTCTTGCGCAAGTAAATGTATTGTCTAGTGTCGGAAAACAGGGCTTCTTCCAGAAGAGTTATTCCTCTCCCACGAGAAATAAGCCCTCTTATGCAACAGCTCTTGCGCAAGAGGGCAGTGTAGACAGACAACATGAATTTCTTGCGCAAGAACCCCTATGGCTAAAATGGCCTTCAGAGCTTTCTTGCACAACAGAGCATCCACACTGCCATAGATGCTTTACCACAAAAGCACATCTCTTGTGCAAAAGCATATGCCAGCATAGACGTGTTCTTGAGGAAGACTTTTTGCATAAGAACTCTTGCGCAAAATAGTTCCCGCACAAGAAGCTGCCAGCGTAGACATAGCCTGTGGGTTTGTGAGAATGACAGACGCATACACAGTGTGTCAGAGTGACAGGTTTGCATTGCCAAGCTCCCTCCATCCCCTTCTCTCTGTGTAGAGATAGGGTACAACAGTGGGTGCCTGCCTTCCCTCCCAAACCGTACACGCAGGAGGCTCCCAGGGGGCAGCTCCAGGGCAGGAGCAGCATGACAGTGGGTGGAGGGACAACTGAAGTACCAGTGCTTGATAGCTTCCTAGCCAAACCAGTCAGGATCACCTGTCAGAGGCTCCAAAATCTACTGGTAGTTCCTGATCTACTGGTTGGTGACCACTGGTATAATTAATTACTTAAGTACAGCCACATGGGGTCAGACTAATGGTTCATCTAGTTCAATAGCCTGTCTTCTGACAGTGGCCACTACTGGAGTGTACAGAACAGGGCAGCTGGAGTGAGCCATGTCTTTTCCTCCAGATTTCGGCCAGTGAGAGATTTAGGGTTGCCCCAAGAATGGGGATGCATCTCTGATTATCCTTTGCATTGATGACCCCATCATCCATAAACTTACTGGCTGCGTCTAGACTGGCAAGTTTTTCCGCAAAAGCAGGCACTTTTGCGGAAAAACTTGCCAGCTGTCTACACTGACCAGTTGAATTTGTGCAAGAACACTGACGATCTAATGTAAAATTGTCAGTGTTCTTGCGCAACTACTATGCTGCTCCCGTTTGGGAAAAAGCCCTCTTGCGCAAATGTAGTTGCGCAAGAGGGCCAGTGTAGACAGCTAAAAACTGTTTTGTGCAAAAAAACCCTGATGGCGAAAATGTTCTTTTGCGCAAAAGCATCCGTGCCAATCTAGATGCTCTTTTCCGCAAATGCTTTTAACTGAAAAACTTTTCCGTTAAAAGCATTTGTGGAAATCATGCCAGTTTAGATGCAGCCACTGAGTTCTGTTTTGAACCAGGTTGACTTTTGGCCATCACAGCATCCCATAGTAATGAATTCCACAGGTTAATTTAATCATAAGGGGACTACTATCAACCAGTGTATTAGCCAAAGGTTATTTGCAGCCACACTTTGTTCATGGGTAAAGATTCATATGTGCAAATCTAACTAGGTGCACCTCTCATCATGTACAACATGCAACTACTCAAATTTGTACCAAGGCTGAACAGGAAGTCATTTTGAAAATCTTTTTAACATGTACAAGGAAGATAGCACCCAAGAACTAAAAGACTTATTTCTTTTGCAGTTTACTGGCTGGCAGGAGCTGAGATTTGCTTCACTGTTTGTGCAGTTCTCTTCCTGCTTCCCCTCATTCTTCTTGGTTACATAAAGCAGCATACAAAGGAGGAATAACCAAAGAAAGGCGCAACATCATGGCTTACATTCTCTAAGGGGACGTCAAAAGAAGTGGAGAGTCAGTTGGCAAGAAGTGATTTAAAATGGAACAACATTCTGTTTTGATTTGCTGGAAGGCCAAATTGAATTCCATTCTGCAATACCCACCATGATCACAAAATTATTTCTTATTCACACGTTGTAATCCTCAAGGAGATGGAAACTCAGCTAACATTAATTCTCTCATGCCAGTTTGTCTCTTTCAGCATGTTGTATCTCTGCTACATAAAATGGTGAGATCATGCCAGCTGCACAGGCAGAGAAAGGTTGAATTCAGCAAGATAAGAATCACTCCATAGCAGAAGTTTGTGCTTAAATTACAGTTCCCAACCAGATGTGGCATGTAAAATGCCATGATTTCTCACAATATCATGTGCACATTATTATTACTTTTACAGATCCTGCCTTTGCCCATTTCATTTTAAGCACTGGCTGCTCATTCTGCTGCTCTGAGCAAATATGGATTAGCGTTTTCAGGCAGCCAGCCTAATGATCAAGACCCTGCAATTGGTTCATGAGAAGAAAATGCAACACCTGCCCCATTTTGTGAGGGTCATATTGAAATTATTTTGCCAGTTTCCTTGCATAAGACCTCCTTCCGCTGGTAAAATCTGTACCTCGTGCCTTAAACTGGGTGGGTTTTGGGTTTTTTTGGTTGGTAGCCAGAGTTTTTATGATTTGTGAGAGCTTTATAGCAATCTTGAAACTATTCCCACAGTACTGCCAAGTGGTTATAAATGAATAGGTGGTACAACTTACACACAATATCATTGGAAAAATGTTTTAGCTACATTTTATATGCCTAATATATCAGGTTTTTCCAATACTGAGCATTTTCCAATATTTGTATTTTTCACTACAAACAGTTCATTGCAAACTCATCTACTGCAGTTACAGTGTGGGTAGGAAGATGCACAGTAATAACATGCATCTTTTTAGAGTGTCCTTTTGTTCATCAGTCATTAGGCTATATAAAGCTCTGTCCAACAGCACTTCTGCTTAGGGCTGCATGGGATGGGGAGGATGTCTTCTTGTGTTCAGCTTCATGTTAATAAAAGAAGATAGCCCTAGTCCATGGGTGGTCAACCCATTCTAGGCAAAGAGCCAAGATAACAGTGGAGCCAGCACAAAGAGCTGGGAAAACATTGTCAAGCAAAAAACCAAAAACCAAACAGCTCTAAAAAATGCTCTGCCCCTTTAAGAACTGCATTTAAACACATTTTGAAGCTTTTTGGCCACAGCTGGCTCCCATCTTTATTTCTGCAGCTTTCATGGCTGCACTGTACAGCTCCCCTGCCCAAGTCAGCACAGGGAGCTGGGACAAGAGGACCGTTTTTGGGGGGGCACAGGGGCTGCTTTTGAGCCATGGGGGGGGGGGGGGGCGAGAGAAAAGCTGCATGCAGCTTGTGAGCCTCAGGTTGGCCACAGCTGCCCTAGTCCCTTCAAGGCCTGTCTTTCTCCTTAACTCACAGGTCCTGGCCTTGCTCTTCGATGACCCCAAAAGGTTTAATATGGATGTTTCTCCTTTGCAAAATTATACTCTTTGACCATCATGGTAAAGAAGCTAAGTAGCTGACAGTGCTAACCATGCTTTGTCCTAGTCTCCATGCCATCCATGAGATGGTCAGCAGCATGTTTCTTTATTTGAAAAATCAAGTTACAACTTCACAATGTAGACTAGCTCCATTTAATTAGGAACCTTATCAGAAGTTCAGAATGTTTGTTTTCCTTCTTCATTCCTCCAGGTGATCTCAATCACTGCAAGCAGAGCAATTCACTAATAGGTTTTTGTCATCTCCTGGTTGTCTTGCCTTTCACATTTTTTTTTACACTGCTACAGAGATGGGATGAATTATAGAAGTGAGCCAGTGAATCACTGTCCAAATACGACGACTTCAGAGGTGGTTTTGTAATCCTAGTACCTTATCAACTATCTTTGTTTTTGTTTGAACCCTGGATATACAGTAAGACCAGCTGTGATCTTAAAATGTTGCAGGCAGTGACATTTCCCTGTGTCTGAGGTATGTGCGGTTTTCTGGGCTCATCTATGACTGAGAAGTCCAGAGTTTAAATCGGACACAAAAGCTCACTCCAGAAGGATATTGAAAATAGGCATAGAGAGGCAGAGGCACGTGGGTGTACTTATTTGTACCTTATAGGTTTGGGACTATTAGACCCTTGCTCCTCCCCACCCTCCAACTAATTTGCTCATCCTCATAACCAACTCATTGGCAGAGCAGGATTGCTTCTAGCAGGGGAGTAAGGATCAAATTCCTTATTAGTGGAGTAGTTTCTGCTCCCTCTTACACAGCACTGTTTGTCTTCCAGGCTTTAACACAAATACAGGCAGTCCCCGACTTGGGGACACCTGGAACAGAGCAGCTGGGGTGCTGCCGGGTTGGTCCCCACAGCGCCGAGGTGCGGCACTGCGGGGACCTATCTGGCAGCGCCCCAGCTGCTCTGTTCCAGGCATCCAGATTCAGCTGCTGTTGAAACTGATCAGCAGCTGATTCCAGAAACCCTGGGGCAGAGAAACTCTGCCTAGGGCTTCCTGTAGTCAGCCGCTGGTCAGTTTCAGCAGCAGCTGAATCTGGATGCCAGTTCCGACTTACGTACAAATTCAACTTAAAAACAAACCTACAGTCCCTATCTTGTACGTAACCCAGGGACTGCCTGTAATTGAAAAAACATTGATAGACAGCTGATCTCCCTGTAATAATACTTTTTTTCAGTCTGAAGGACTCTGAAACACTCCAGACTACATCTAGAAGGACTCCATCCCTTAAATATAGGCACCAGGGAGAAGATTCTAATTCCTTAACACTATACAACCATGTGAAGACTAACTTACCCAAAATCTCATTTGGGTCCGCCAGTGGTAGCAAGGGAAAATGTAAATTGGCTAACACGGAAGAACTAACAGCCCTACTCTTCTAAGCAGTCTTCACAGGAATTTTGCTTATCACAAGGTTTGAAGGCCAGTCTGCTCAGTATTCCTTTAATAAAAGTCTATTCAGAAACACTGACCCATATCAGAGCATTGGCTAAATCCAGTTTCAGAGGGATGAGTGCCACCATACTACTTCCTAAAATATCTGAGGCCAGGTCTACACTAGAACTGCAAGGTCAGGCTAAAGGTATGCAACTCCAGCTCTGTAAAACACACAGCTGGATTCAGCTTACCTTAAACTAAGCTTGGTGCCATCTTCACAGAGAGAAGCTAATAGCAAATGCTCCTGTCTGCTTCCCTTATTTCTCATGACTGATAAGTACAGGAGCCAACCTGAACTGTCCTTAGTATTTGATTTAGCAGGCTTTAATTAGACTTGCTAAGTTGATGCCAGAAGGTTGTTCTCTGGTGTGGTAAGTATAGATACAGCCTGTGTGTTCAACTGCTTAGCTTGACTTCTGACAAGATCATAACCTGAGGTTGTGCTATTGCAGACAAAACTTTGAGTGAACCTGTGACTAAAATAATAAAATGTGAACCCAAACCAGTGTAATCACTCCTTGGAGAATGCTGCACCACTGCGCAATGCAGAATTTTCAGAAATGGGCTGCAATGTTGCTGGACCCCGCAGAGCCGCACAAAGAAGACACTGTCAGGGGGGAGGGGAAGAGAGCTAGAGAGTTCGTGGCAGCTGCAGTTCCAGGCATGATCCTCAGCGAAGGAGATGGTGACATGCAGGAAACTCCATACAAGCCTGGGACCAAGCATCAGGCTGTTTCTCTTGCTGGATCCCTGGACAAAGGGGTCCACAGCTAGGCTCTTGGGGGAATTGGCAAGTGGGGTCCTGCAACTGAGGACTCTTGGGAGAAGGTACGATGTATTTGGACCTCTGGCTGGACTCTGGGGAGGATGGAAGGAGAGAGAAGGGGGCAGAAAAACAGGAACTGGTTTGTCATAGGAGTTCCTTTAACTCTGTACTCCTGGGGGAATTTCTGTATTTACTGTATCTATATTGTTACAGATATGCTGACAGGTACTTTGAAATAAATTACCAACATAATTTAAACAGGCGTGTTTATAATGTGTTATTTTGACAATATTTTAGATGCCTATTATATACTCGTGAGGGTTTTTTATGCCAAAAAAAATTGAGACAGACCTCAAACACATTTGTACCTGCTCAAGGAAATAATTTGGGTTTTGGTAGGTTTTACACTCATATATAATACAGGAAACAAAAGTAAGCTAGAGACTTTATATATAAAATTTAGGACTCACTTTTATTAAATGTCTCAAATTTGAACATGTCTATCATTTCCTATTATGCAGGTTTTAATCCATCACTTAAAAAAAACACAGCCCTGGAAAAAGATTTCTGCAACTTCCTGGTTGTGGCAAACTTTTACTTTGTATTCTTAGAGTGTTAGTTAAAAATAGAATTAGTGACTAATATTCCAGGTATGTCCTAAAAAAATTATTGATAAAGGCAGAGTATTTCCCTGCCTTGTGGAAAAAATGTAAATTCTAAAAGGACACGAGAATATGTTGCTTGTGAATTCACTCAAAAAGCAGAGAATGTAAATTTACCAGAGTGAAAAGCAGCTATGTCCTCCCCATAGTATTTCAGCAAACTATGGCATTTGTTCAGAGATTTCAAACCTCTAAACTACTGCACACAGACTGAGGGTGAAATTAATAGGCAAGACTTCAAATGAGAACTCTTTCACCTGAGCTCATATTCCACCCAAGCGTTGTCACTTTCTGGACAGCAGTTTAATGAATAAGATTAATCTAGTAGGTTGTTTCCAGTAGGCAGAATTATACTAACCTGGAAGTGACTAGGGATCCTACAGTTGCTCTCTCAGGCTACGTCTAGACTGCAAGTCTCTTTCGAAAAAGAGTGTCTAGACTACAACCAGTACTTTCGAAAAAGCAAGCCACTTTTTCGAAAGAGCATCCAGGCAGTCTCTTTTGAGAAAGCACAGTTTGCATTACATAGTGCCTTTTTTCAAAAGAGCAATTTCAAAAAAAAGGTATTCTTCCTCGTAAAACGAGGTTTTCTGCAGTTGAAAAAACTGCCGCATTCTTTTGAAAGAATGCAGCAGCAGTCTAGATGCAGGGGAAGTTTTTTTGAAAAAAGACCACTTTTTTCGAAAAAACCTTGTGTCTAGACAAACCCTCTGATACAGCTAATTCTCCAGAAGGACAACGACTGCAATATGAAGGAGGCTTTTGTATTCTGTCTACATGTTCCCTCAAAGTTCTGACATGCACATCTCCCTCCGCCACTTATTACATGCCCCATTCAAGGTCTCCAGCCATAACATCAGAAATCAGTATCTGGTATGGAACTTTAACAGCAACCAATTTACTATAAGCAAAATACAGTAGACTTCCGATAATCCAGAACCTTTGGGACATAGGTGGTGCCGACACACACACACACATACACACACACACACCACACACACAAAGTATTTTTACCCTTTTTATTGTAGCACAAGCACCATCCAGCGTGTCACAATGCCAGTGGCAGACTAAACTTGGTCCCGACTGGTTTCGCTCGGTCCAGCTGCTGTCTTGTGACTCGTTTTTTGCCGAAGCTCATTCACTAGGCTCGTGCCATTTTGATGCTGATCTATCGCGAGTGCCGTACAATTGGATGCCAGACTATTGAAGTTTTACTGTACTAGATACTTTGCTCAAGAAAATAGTTTTAGCCATTCAAGTAAAATGGTTAGAGCACTATTCCCAAAGAGATTCTGGACATTAAAACTGTTCCCCAGCTTTCAAAAACGGAGGAAAAACCCTTACTCTTTTAAAGAAGAATTTTATTTGTGAGTAAAACTTAATGATACAAGAAAGAAAAAATACACGACTGTTCCCCCCAAGTGTGTAACCATACCGTACACAACCAGATTTCATAGTGTAATACAAAGAATTGAAAGAACAAACTACAAAATTAGAATCAAAATCATTGCATATGTGGTCAAAGATAAAAGGACTCCATTATTAACTGAAACATGTAGCAATGGCTTAGTAATGAAATTATGACCCTGGCAATAAAACACAATTTAGCAAAGTAAGATAAGTACTGTATGCTTCCTAGTATACAGAGGACACAGAAGGTTAGAATATAAGCTCAAAGCCATTAGCGCCATGCAGTCCTTATTAGACATTATTGTTTAGGTGTCACTCTTAAGCAGTGATTTGCTGTTGCTTCTAATTTCATTTTACTCTACCTATTCCAAAACAGATGTCTGATTTCTGTAATAATTGCCACTAAACCTCTTTGCCCCTCACCTGGACACCTTGCAGTGCTAATGTCATATCCTGTACATTTGTTTTCCTTTTATCACTTTAATTTGGTCCAAGTTATCAATATATCTGAGGCCTAATATAGGCTTTATTTTTGCACTATAAAGCTGAACTTGTTTACTACTCACAGCTTTCATACTGCACCAATTGCAAGGCATTCACAATCTGCTATTTTTCTCACTATAAAACAGGCGTTTTATATAACCCTATGTGATACATACATTATTGAATTTTATTTTAATTATAGTCATTGCATGTAAGCCAACTTTTTTCCCCCCCATGGAGGGTTTTTTCCCCTTGTTTTCTGCTGTTATAAATAAAAATGTGTAATTTGAACACTGACATTTGGAGGCAATTTGTTTATATCCAGGGTAAATTCATTATGGTTTCTGAAAAGTTCATGTGTACAACAAATGAAGATGTTTTGTCTTTCCAAAAGGTAACTTGAAGATTGATCTCTGAATGTGCTCAGTGACAGAGAATCATAGTTGTACGTAGAAGAGGATGGCAAATAAGAGGTGAAAGTGAGATTTTTCTCGCTTTGCTACATGCTAAATACTTATGGAAAACCTGTGGCAAATGAACCTCTAAGGACTCTAGGAAGGATATCTGTTCCTGATTTAACTACTGCTGGCAACATAAAACAAGAAACATGAGCTACTGTAAGTGAAAAGAAAAAAAAGGTAATATAAAAACACAGGTTAAGTGTTCATTGTATTGTGTTTACAATAGGGAAGGGAGTGAAAATGCAGCTTATATGCAACGTATTTGCATCTGCAACCAGCAAAGTTTTATCAAAACAATGACAACTGCACTAAAGACCAAATCTAAAACTGTCCATGCTCTAGGTCATCAATTAAAAGTGTCCCAAAAATCTAAAATACAATTGTTTTCAACCTGTACTTAAAGACCAAATTGCTATGCAACTGATGTCTGATGGTCTCTGATTTTGGTTAGGGAAGAGGGTCTGTAAAATAGATTTCACAATATTACATTTATTAGAAAAGTTAAGGTTCTTTGAATGCACAATATCATCAGGAAACACCATCACCCGTTCAGTTCTTTACACCACAAGGTTAAGTTTAAGTTCCAACTATATCATATCTTTTTAACAAACCCACTGTTCTCATAGGAGAGTATTATTCAAAGTTAGTAGCCCCTTGATGTGTCTCATATTCAGGTACCAGAATATGGGTGAAAGACAGCTTTTATCTTCTTATATGGGGAAGGAGGAGGTAGGGAGAAGATAGAGGGATATGGTATGAATAGTCTCAAAGCTTGACTAGAGTAGTGACATATTGTAGAAGCATACATCTCTGTTCAAGAATGTGCCCCCTCTCTAAAATGCATCCTCTCTAAAATGCATTATTTAAAAAAGAACCTCTTTGTGACAGGCAAGTATAACATTGGAAAAGAGCATGTTCTGGAGTGAGCAGCTACTGCACTGTGAACATGGCCTAATCAAAAATACTTGTGTTCTTACATAAAGCAGTGTGGTCTTTAAATTAAAAACAGTGGTTCAATGTCTTCCACATGGAAGCCATTTAACTTTGTTTATAAATTAAGCTTCAAATCTGTGGTTCACTGCTGAGTACACAGGTTTAGCACCTTTCTGCACGTTAATTTCCTGTTATAACCTTAAACAATGAAGTTATAACTTGAGGGGTTGGTTGCTTGATTTGTTGCATTCCTTTACATAATGAGACAAAATGCTCAGTACAATCTGGTACATTCTAGTGGTTAATGAATTTAGATTCTAAAATAGGACAGTGTTTCTGCAGTACATCAGGCCTTCAGGAGTCACTCTTCTTTTTGTTCTTCTTCAGGAAGGAAGGAGTGCGGAACTTCTTTTTCTTTTTGGATGGGGATTTTCCTGGAGATTCATCACTACCTGGATCAGCAGCTGTCCCCTCCTCAGCTGTTGGTGTTGTTGCCTCTTCAGCAGGTTGGGACCGGGGCTCTTGATTTTCTGTTTCAGGTAACTCAGTCTGGCTTTTGGTCAGATCTTCACTGCACCTACCTTCCTCTTCCTCCTCCTCCTTTCTGAAGGTTGGAAAGCTGAGTGCTTCTGAAGGCTCATCGGGGGTGAGGTCTGGGAGGGTTTGCTTGAAAGTTGCAGCATCACTGTCATCTTTGTAAGTCTGGTCCTGCAGTGTGTCTAATGGATGGATTGATATGAAATATTTAGTTCAAGTATGCTGGTCTCCAACACACATTAAGGTGAAGCTATCATTTAGTGAGTGCTGTGTGTGAAAGTCTAGCTCATTTAACTTACATAATGCTTTTGAAATCTATCTAGTCTACTTCACCTTTGGGCACAGAGATGTAAGTGGAACATTCAAAAGGTTATTTTCAATTTCCTGCCAGACAACAAATAAAGTTGAATCCAACTGTAATGTTCTAAAGTGCTAGGAGTAAATATCAAATATTTATAAATAAAATATAGTAATGTTGCTTCTTTTGCAAATGATTTGAGAATTTTTAGCACAGTGACCAGGGAACTAAATCTACAATTGCCATTGGCATTAATGAGATTGTCACTAGACTCCTAAATTTTAAATTATTTTAATTTATTGGGATGGAGCAAATTATACAAACATCAGATCCATGGCTTGATGTGTGAGAATCTTACTAATTCTTACTTTGCCCATCCTTATAAAAATCCTAGTATTTCCCTGGAGCTTCTCAGGGAAGATTTAAAAAGATGACTTTATAATGAAGTCTGCTATTGTAATGGTTTCATTATCTTGAAAAGATTTATTATTGTGTTATAAGGTCTTATAAATATAATCAATATACTCTGTCAAATTAACTAAGCATGTTTTGTGATGCAGCCTTTTCTATGACATGGGTTCACTTAGCGGGATTTCATCCCTGTGCGAAGCATCAGCCATTGCTTAAATGGTGCTAAAGTGATACTCAGGCCTTGCTATGGCCCTGATCACATTATTCACTAGTCTACAGTAGAACCTCCCTGTCTTCAGGGAGATTTAACGATACTCTACTTTTCAATATTACATACATTTCACTATGAAGCAATCCTGTCTGCACTGAGCACTTTTTTAGAACACAATGCACTTTATTCCTGCCTGTGTAAAAAGCACAAATTAATAAGAGTCCCATTACCTGTGTCAACTCCATCCAAGCTAGTAGAGCATAAAAAGGAAAGTGGGTGACAGCCAGGCCATAGGAGTTTGTGAGCTGCGAGAAAAACTGGGCTAATAATCCTCAATTTAAAAAATTCAAGATCTTCCACAGTCAAGAGGGAAACTGGGTGAGAGCACTAGGTTTTATGTTCAAGGCTTTGAGAGGTGACTATATCTATAGAATATGAGAATGTCTCTAATGAGAATGTGTCCTTTAATCTTGCAGGACTATACTGAAAATTCCTTATACTGTGTTTTAGAAGACATTATTCTGTGAATGTATGATAAATATTTGCTAGAATAGTGCTAATTTCTGCTGTTAAACCCACAATATCTACTTAATACTCAGTATCAAGCCAAATGCTCAGAATGGTAAAGTTAGAAGTTTAAAATTCTGTTATGATGCAGACAAGATTTGAAAGCCAGGAAAATGAGGAAGCCATCATGTATGTTATCAGTTGCCTCATGGAATGTTAATCTGATTAACTCTTTATGACCATTTTACAGCACTTCAATTATAGTATATCATATTGTCTTTTTATCATTACCAACTTTCTAGTCATGATTTTTATTTCTTCAGGAATTGAAGTGGAAGGCATTAAACTAATTTTTAGTGCATGTACCACATTTGATTTTCAGGTAGGCAGGTTTTTGGTTCTTCTAAAGGAATAACCGTCAACCTTTCAATTTGTTCATTAAATGAAAGTATAGGAAGCTACCAGAATTTAAACAGGTTTTGCCACTATCAAGCATTACAGTTATAGAAAAATAATTTTAACTTGTCTTTCCAAGAGACTTATCCCACCCAGCCTCTGAAACAGTCCCTAAATTATTTAACAAGATGGAATCACTGTACACTAGAATGAAACATGGATTTCCTAATTTAGCTAAAGAATGGGCAAAGTTTTAAAATCAGAAATGTGTACAAGATCCGTTATTTTGCTCAGTGACTTTAATACATCAAGTGAAGTTTTCCAAATTACATCTTCCAGGAAAAAAAAAAATATTTCAGCGACAACAGGACAATACTTTAAAATTTAAAAATATATTCTAGAAACAACAGCACGCACGCAAACACACACAACACATGCATACTGTGATGCATTACAACTTCTATCTGCAGTTTTGGCCCTAATGGAAACGTCGGGGTAAAGTAGATTTTTATACAAACAGATGCTATAGGGTTCCCACTATAGGAGTACGCTTTTCAAAATGGTATACTTTAAGTGTGGTTGTAGTCAGAAAACTGACTACATAAAAACGGCACCTGCTTCCAACAGATCTCCTGACAGCCCCAACTCTCATTGCATTCAGTCATAGCTGCTTAAGATAGGGAAATTCACATATACATGAAGTTTACTTTCGTTAGCCCTGTAAAGCCAACATAGCTTAAAGAGAAAGCTCATTTATATCTAGCTTATTCAACACAATTTTAATTAAGTTCCAATCTTAGAATCTTACTAGTGGTATCAGAGCCACGCAGAACAAAGTTCAGATTTTCCTGTTACAAATCACTAGCCAGATACAGTCACCGAAAGACAGGACAAACATGGAATCTCATTAGGACACTTTCACAGTCTCTTTCAACAGTATAGCACATTTTAATGTAAAGTTTATGCAAGTGACCTAGAATTCCAAGAAAGTAATAATGGAAGGAATTAGTGTCTATCATTGACTGTAAAAATGCCTTTTTTTAAAAAAACACAAACAGAAAACAAAACTCAAACAACAGAGATGCAAGAGAATGAAGCAAAGCCCAGAGAACTTCAGAAAAGAAGCACAAACAGGTCAGAGTATGGGATGATACTTACTATGGTAACAGGTACTCTTTAGCATATCCATCTCCTGTTTAACGCAGCCACAAGAAGAAAAAAGCACAAGTAGAGAATCTATGCATTCATCACAGCCATTGTGTTAAATTAAAAGAATGATTGGAAACATTCTTACAGAAAACAGAATGAGATGAAGTAGTGCATGGCAGACTTCATAATAGACAAGTGATATATTCCAATGAACAAGGTAAAGGAAACATAAAACAGAAATTAGATTACACCTGTTTAACAGACTGTTACTTTTATCTTATTTTTTCCATGGGATAACAGAAACAGAAGTGCTAGGCCCTTTTCTTATTTTTTTCTGATAATTTTACATCGTGTTAACAAATCAAACTAAGAGCTAAACTGGGACAGAAAAATATTCTCATAGGTGTAATCCAAATACAATAATGTTTAAGAAATGTGCAACCAGTGAGCAGGATTTACTAAACTATCTAATCACGTTCAGCAAAACTCTGCTTCATCATTAGACTTAACGTGTCACTTCAAAACAGCAGCCACATCTTACTCAGAGTGCTCAAAGGAGCAAATCTGTTCCAAGACTTAACAAGATGACTAGGCAATTTTGAAATGGTGAGTATCTATCTAATGACAATGCACATTTCTTTACTATTGTGAACATTGCCACTATTACATTTAGTCAAGCAGCTCTACAGATTGTTAAAAAACTGAACTCATTCCTCCATTAAATATTATTTTTTCATGCTTCAGTCAATACAGGTGTTGCTATGTAAGTCTTTCCCACCCCAGTTTAATGGAACATACCTTCTTCTAGCTTAACTGGAGTGCTGGGAGGAGTACGGGCTGAAGTGTGGTCAGGAACACTCTTTTCTTTCGGTTCTCTGGCATCTTCTGAAGGTTCTACAGATGAATCAGGATGGAAATTAAAAAGAGCACACAGGATTCTTCTTTAGGGATGCAGGGAAAAAACAACTTACCACTACACACAATCTTTCACTGTTGCTGAATGAAAATTCTGACCGAATGCCAAATAATTCCAAAACAAGCCAAAGTTAAGGTGTAGACCAACACTATTGTGATTTTACCCGCTATAGATATTATGTTATCCAACTATTTCTACTCCAAAAATTTTTCAGTAAAATGGACTGAAATGATTATATAACAGTTTCCACACTATTTTGGGGCCCAGCATTGGGACATACTGTTCTAGAGGGAGGAGGCTGCTGGCTAAGAGCCAAAGAAGAAATAACTATATGAAGGGCACCAAATCTAAAATTATAGAATAGTAAATTTTTTGCTTGCTTTGAGTTTATTGGCAGAAACTTGGATTAAACAAAATGTCTATTACTGAAAGCAACGAATGGAAAGGTGCACAGATAATCACAAGTGTAACATGCAATAAACTGCAATTATTGCAAATGGATTCTTAAGTGGTTTGAGATCTCCCCCCCCCAAATTAAAAATGATCCATCCATCCCACTCCCTTTCAGCTTCAATAATAGGTGCCTACTAAAGAAGTAATTGTTAATGTAAAACATAAAAAGCTGCCTTTAGAAAGTCTGGTACTGAGGAAATCTCTATGTTCTACACAGTTCATCCAGCCAAGAAAAAAATCCACCAATTAAATTAAATCAGCCCCACAAGTAATAAGCCAAGCTAAACATGTCCAGAGATAGCAGAGACTCCATAAGTGCAGATTAAGCAAGATGGCTTCCCCTTGATTGAAAACTCAGTGGTACCATATTCAGTAGTACCTGACTCCTCAGCCAAAAGGTCAGGATTGGAGCTTAATGCCTTGATGACTGCTGTGTGAAACTCCTTGTGTGGAGACTTCTGCTCATCTGACTCCTCCTGATTAAGATTAGTAATCATTTGCTGCATGGTCTGAGAAGAAACCCATGCAGCAGAGAACTGAGAATTATCTAACGATTTAGAGAGTGTTGATTCTTCATGAGTCTGCAAAATCTTCAGATCTGTATCTTTCACTGTTCCTTGAAAGGTTTTTGATCTGCCTTGCAACGCCAATGGTTTTTTTCTGGAAGCATTTTGCTCCCTGTAGCTCTGACTTTTATGTGAAACATTTGGCTTCCCAGCTGGTGTCTCTCTCAATACCTCAGTCTCTCCATATTTTGATAGTTTATCTATGTAGGATTTAGCAATTTTACAGAGAAAATAAAGGGGTATGCAATTACAGAGACAACATCATAACAGTTCAGTCCCACAAACAGCTTTAATACCTATACAGACAAAGCTATCTATGAAAAAGGCAGAATTTGAGACTCTATACATCAAGCTAGTGTAAAGTTACAAGAAGAACACACTCTAATAATAGTCCCTAACCAGGGACAAGTCACCATACAACTTTTAAAGGAAATGTAAATAGTATATTGCCCCATAAGCTATTTGTATTACAATAGTGCCTAGAGGCCCTAATTTAGATTGGGGTCCCAATATACTAAATATTGTGAAAAAACGTGCCCTAAAAATTTATAATTTAAATGGACAAGACAGTCAAAGGCTTAGCGGGCAATTAGAGGCACAGAAAAGGACATGACTTGCCCAAGGCCAGGAACAGAGCCACACTTCCTTAATCATGGTCCAGAGCCCTACCCATGGACCAGTCTCTTGTAAACAGGTGAAAATGGGCCACCAATATTCCAGCATAAACAATACTATCATAGAGGCTCCACTTTAACACTATATGAGAATCACATCAAAGAAATGCCATGGTGAATTCTCTTTTACTGCAGCATGATGCTCAATACATTTTCTGATAGGTTAGTGATTCCTCGGGATAGTTCGGAAGTGTGCCCTAATCAGGTCTCTATCTATTGACTCCTTTTCAAAAGCACCAACTGGTACAGCTGCATTTTCCCCAATTCAAAATACTTACCAGATCTCCAATTTACAACAAATAAGAAAATTTTACTCCTGCTGTCTAAAAGCAATGTCAGATCTTTACTCACTAGGTTATCATACACAGTAGGAAAATGACACAGTAATGAACTATATTACACCAAGTTCAATAAAAGGCCTGGCTGAATGAAGTATCAAGCTTCTGTATTAAATGTTAAGTAACAATAATAACTGGCCAAATTCCTTGGACAGTAATTAAGCAATTCACTTTTGATTCCAGTGAAGTTTTGTTTGATTAAGAACTGAGATTTTGGCCAAATATTGCTGAGCATTTCAATGGCAGTTTATCATCTCCAAATTGCTTTGCAAATAGTATTCTCCACTTAGAGTTGCAAAAATTGAACAAGGAGGTTAAGTAACTGACCTGTGGTCACAGAAGAATTACTGTCACAGCTAAGATTAAGACTGCAGAAGACCTTGGTTCCCAATCCTATGCTCACATCAGCTGTGCCATGGACCTAATGTATCTGAGATATAACCAAACCAACCTTCAGAACCTTTCTGCTTCCTTTCCACTTCTTTGCGATACTCGTCCAGTTCTCGATCAGTGAGTTTATTGAAGGGGTTTGGTCCTGCTGTGCTCACTATAACTCGTGGCTGATATTCCTTCTCAATGATTGCTTTCGATGCAGTCACCAGTTCTCCCTGGCAAAAGAGAATACAATTAAGATGAGTGTGCCGCTGAACAGCAATTCATTTAATTCTGACAATGGCTCAGGCTACAAGCAGCCAAAAACACAAATGTAATTAAAAATTAAGCTGAAAAAATGCTGCTTTCATTTTCTTAGGTTAAATAAGCAACAATTCCAATTTAGAAATCTTAAAAAACTTGGGATGTTTTATATTAAAGAAAAAATAGCCCTTATGAGTAAATGGCTAGACAGACATTACTGTTTTCACCAGGGCATGTCCACTATTAAGCACCACATCAAATAGCAACCAAACGGGCTTTGTCAGAATAATATATTTGCTGTCAAGAAAGTAGCAAGTTTCCTTATTTCCACAGGGAAAATTTACCAGTTCTGTTTCGGATACAGTCTTTCACAGAAACTGGATCCAAATGATATGTAATTAAGTATTATATTTAGCACTGCTGATACTCTGTGTCCAAAGAACAAGAACAGAACATGCTGATGTACAAGAGCCCTCCGCCCATATTAATGGCAGGTTTTCTTATCAACTGGGAATCAAAGCTAATCAGTATATATTTTGAGAGTCTGTTCAAGAACTCCTCCTAAAATAATAAGAGCTAGGACCACCAAATTCAGGAAACAGGTTCCTCTTATAACTTAAAGCAAGGCTAAGGATTGGTTGTTCCAGGAAAATGGGATATTGCTGGGAATGAGATCTCATCTCACAACCATACAGAAAAGAGAGAATTCTCTTTTGGGACTGCCTCAGCCCTGAGCCTTCCATCCCGCAGGCACCCTTCAGGGAAAGCGGGGAGGGCCCTGAGGCTGTCCTCCCCCAACTCCTGGGAGAACATTGCTAATTGTTCTCTTTGTTAAGGAGCAAGGAGAAGTGCACAGTTTGCTGCATTCCTCTCTGACTAGGGAGTGCAGGGACAGGAAGGGGAACAGTAAGCAGGTGTGGTACAAAGCTGGGGGGCCCGGGGGAAGTGTTCTTTGCCCTTCCCCACCCTTCACCCCTATACAGAGTCTCCTGACCAGAGCCCTCCTCACCCTCCAACCCTGATTCCTGCAACCCGTCTAGCCCTCAGCCCCCTGCTTTGAGCCCCTCCTTAAGGATAGGAGCTATGCTGGGTAAATGTGCTAAAGGTTTCATATTGCCTCAAAGGTGGAAGACACTTCCCTGGGTTGTGATTTCTGTGTCAGACCTTCCAGGTCATTTGTCTGTTTAAGTGACATTTGTCTACAGCATTATTTAAAAAGTTACTCTGATGCCTAATCTGAACTCATCAGCACAGATGTCTAAAAATTACTCTCTAATCCTCAAGATTATTTTTAAAAAAGATGGCACAGATGAGACAAGAAATACTGTTCTAGGCAGAAACAGCTGCAAGAACATTTCAGCCAGAATCTCAGTAAAGGATGAGCCACCAGAAATAGAGAAGCACGGTTATACAGGTGTGCAGGCCCACCAACTAAGGGGGAGGAGGGGAGAGACAGCTGCCCTGGGCCCAACGACTCTAAGAGATCCTGGCAGCCACCCTTTAAACTGCTGCCACATTGTCGCACTCCAGGTGGCTTTAAGGGCAGAGGGTAGGAGAGCAGCATACTCCAGGGGGTGCTGAAGGCTGGCTGCCCTGCCCCTACCCCTTCTGGGAGTGCGGAGCCAGTCATGCCTTCAACCACACCTGCCAGCTCCCTTGCAAGTGTGAAAGCATGTCAGAAAAGATCTAGATATCAAAAGAGGAAGCATACAGTAGCTAAATGTCCATCTTCACCCAGTTCAAGCAGTCTACATCAGCAGCAAGATGGTGCCCAGATTACATGCTGCTGTCCTGAACACAATCTAAACTGAAATTCTTTTACAAGGTTATCCCATTTGATTTAATTTAAGTTTGAAACAGAAATATAGGTTCATCACCAAAGAGTAGCAAAAGAAAGATAATCTCGCACATATGGTGAAAAGCCCTGGAAACTGTTTGAATGAGCCCTTTCTCTTGTGCTAGTTTAGATACCTTAGATTTTAATCATAATGAATCTGATTTTCAGATTTACGAAGGCACACTTCAGGAACTCAATACAAACAAACAAACCTAATGTTTAGAGAGGAATTCATATCAAGTGTCCTCTTTTCTGGTTATCCAGTGACCACAACACTCAGTAGAACTGGATTTTCCTATCTCAATTTAGTAGTTAAACTGCATGCTGGCCCAATTTAATGTCTTATATTTTGGGTGCCCACACTCCTGAAAAGCCTAGACAAACACACATAGCTTCACTCCTGCCCAAATGAAACACTTATTATGAAGAAAAATAGCCACTGAAATACTTCAAACTGTCTTCGCAGGTTGTCATTGCTAAATTGGGATTACATTTATTTTCTAGTATAGTATGCAGAAAAGTTTCTTCACATTTTTGACAATCTGAGTACTTGTCTTTTAAAAGTTTAAAAGAATAGGAACTTTTAAAGCTTTCTAATGATGTGTCTTTCTTTGCAACATAACACTAGAGATATTTGCATGAAAACAGGATATTAGTTTTTTAAAAACTAACAGGCTCTGGCTGCTTGGTCCCTCACCTGAATCCATAAACTTCTATTTACAAACATCACAACTGATTTATTTGGAAGTGACTGAAGAGTATAACCTTTGGTGGGGAACAAACAGCAGGAGATGAACTTTCAAAGAAACTAAGAAACTGTCTTGTTGCAGCCAATAAAATAAGAACCACCCTTTTCCCAGCTGCAGAATAAATACATGCTGAAGTTTCTCATACGACATCAGCCAGCCTGAAACTGTATGGAGCTTGACATCTTTTGCACCAGTGAGGTGTATAAATGCTACAACAGAACACCTCAAAAACTGCATTTCATACAAGTCAAAAAATAATTTTTAAACAGATTTGTGAGCTCCCAAGACTTATAACTTCACTAAAAATGATAGGGGGGGGATAATCAATATCCGCAATTACTTTGGATTTTTTTTAAACAAAAAGATTACAAACTAAACATGGATTGAATAATGGACCATTAGCAATATGCTGCACAGGCTTGCAAAGCAGGGAATCATGCCAGGCAAAGCTTGTGGGTGTTATAGGATTATAAAATTATCAAAGTGAATACAATAGATGTAATGTGGGCTGATTTCACTTAAGAGTTAGTTTATGCATCTCTGAACCTTTCTTGTAATTTACACTGATTTGATATGAACGCTATCACACAAATTGAAAGTTGACTAAAGTACTATAAAAGAAATGGTAGCAAAAAACAGCAAGGCATTCAGTTTGGAGCCGGGTGACTAATGTATCCGTATTATTTGTCTTATTTAGGAGAACATCTTTATTCATTACTGGGAAAAGAAGCTAAAACAAGCACATCAAGTTCATGACACAACATCTAGCAAGTAAAATAGTGAGGCGATGGAAATAACACATGGACTTGGAAATATGGGCAGGAAATGGAGAGAAATTTGTCATCTTAAAAAATGCAAGTTAATATTTCTGTGGGAAAATAATCTGACAGATATACAGACTAAAGGGAAACACCTTGATTTCAACAGAGCTATAACATTTTATACCAGCAGAAGATCTGCCCCTGGAGAGAAGTAATACTGAAAAAGACAGCACACTTTTTTTTTTTTTTTTAAATAAAGGCATTATGTCACAGAATAGAACGGTGAAATTACACCTGGAATACTTCAACCAGCCTGAACAATACCAGAGAGATGTAATGTAGATAAATCTTTGTATTAGTCATTTTATAGTGTCTCAAGTCTTTCTAACTTTGTATTAAATCTTTTATTAAGTTTTTAAATAATTGTATAGTCTTTAGGAATAATCAAGTTAAAGAAAATGTCTTTGTACTAGAAGTAGAATAGATCTTACCCTTTTGACTTGAAAGTGGTTCTGTTCTTGATGAACAAGATGTGGATGAATGAGGCGTGGAAGGTAAACACCTCCGAGAATTAACAGTTGCAACAGTTGGAAAGGGAAAGAATAGGAGTCAAACCCAAGGCACCCAAGACACTGTCAAGTGGGCTTATTCTGAAAAGACCAGACATATGGATGGCCATGGGAATCAGAAGCAAGCACCCTCTTTTGAAGCAGAGTTAAAAGTAAACACCCTCTTCGAAATTGGAAGCACTGGGGATAACTCCAGAAGATGATGCCACAGATCTAAGTGACACAGCTAAAGTGCATAGACTTGCATGAGAGGGAAGCGCCTATAAATGTGGGGTGTCTTGCTAGGACCCTGGGTCTCATCTTGTCAACATCGGAGCAGCATTCTGGAGCGACATAAGCCCAGGTCCTTCCCATCCCTCATGTAACTCACCTGACCAGGGAGTTAAGAGGAGCAAGTTGGTAACTAAGCAACAAGACAACAGAGTGTGTGTGCGTGCGCACGTGGAGTATGGTATCTTATATGTATATAATACAATATTGTTATATTACCAATAAATGTGGTATTTTGCCGTATCCCCGAAAGAATTGCACGGGATCTTTTTAAGTACAACAGTAAAACTGCAGCCAATTCAGAGGGGGCAATGAAAATAATTAGGGGGTTGAAAGGAGTGACAAAAGTAAAAAAGTTGGGTAAATAATTTAGGGGACAGAGAATGTGAATCATATAAAGGATATAATATCAGAGACAAGACAGGAATGGCTTACCATAGCAGAAAGGGATACATATAACAAGCAATGATGGGTTAAAGTGAAGGAAAGAACATTTTATTAGGTTAATCAAAATATATTCCATTGAATTAGGTCACAGAATACTCTCCCACTGGAAACCTCATGGTTCAAGACATTAATATTATGGACATCTCTAAAAACAAACAAAGTGGACTAGTGGTGAGGAGAGCATCAAGATAGGTGAAGTACTTGATGAAATTTGACATCTTTAAACTTCCATGATTTGATGTGGACTCTGTGGACTCTAAGAAATGTTTACTTATGGAGGCAGATATAGACTGGGTGCATTGCAGAGGCTGGATGGAGATTTGTATGCAATATCACTCCCTGTTTACCTGATAGAATACCAATAGCATCTTTTCCAAGGCCAATAGGAAGGGATTGCAGGCCTGAATGATAGGGTATGTCTAGACCACAGTAAGATTAGTTTACTAGACGTACCCAAATAAAGCAGCGATTTAAACAATTACCGCTTCATTTAAATTAAAATGGCTGCCGCGCTGTGCCGATCAGCTGTTTGGAGGCACATCGCTTTAGTCTGGACGCTCCATGGTCGACATCAAAGACATTTGTTGACCTCCCCGTTATGCCTCGTGAGATGAGGTTTACTGGGGAGGTTGACAAATGCCTTTGATATCAACCGCAGAGCATCCAGACTACAGCACTGTGCCGCCAAACAGCTGATCGGCACAGCGTGGTAGCCATTTTAATTTAACTGAAGCAGCGATTATTTGTCCTATCAAGCACTAAAGCGCCTCAGAGCTGGAAGAGAATTTAAAAACAGCAATTTCACAAAGGCCTAAATCTCTACCAGTCTCTCCTGCTGCCTTAAAATCTTGATTATGCCATCATGAATTGAACCACATTAAAGAACGAGCCCAACAATACTGCTGACTTGATTAAGCAGTACTTTGCTTTCCTACACACACACACACACACACACACACACACACACACACACACACACACACACACACAAAAGAATAAAGTGTGCCCCACTAGACAGATGTGATTTAATTACTATAGGTATTATGAAAGAGTATCAGAGGGGTAGCCGTGTTAGTCTGAATCTGCAAAAGCAACAAGGAGTCCTGTAGCACCTTATAGACTAACAGATGTATTGAAGCATAATCTTTCGTGGGCAAAGACCCACTTCATCATATGCATGTAGTGGAAATTTCCAGAGGCAGATATAAATATGCAGGCAAGAATCAGGCTAGAGATAATGAGGTAAATTCAATCAGGGAGGAAGAGGTCCACTTCTAGCAGCTGATCTGGAGGTGTGAACACCAAGAGAGGAGAAACTGCTTTTGTAATTGGCTAGCCATTCACAGTCTGTGTTTAATTCTGAGCTGATGGGTGTCAAATTTGCAGATGAATTGCAGCTCAGCAGGTTCTCTCTGAAGTCTGGTCCTGAAGTTTTTTTTGCTGCTGCAGGATGGCTACCTTTAAAAAGGTATGAAAAAGTAGAAATTTTTGGTGAACAATTAGATTAGGTGGATACTTGTATTCAACACCAAAAGTATGGCTGAAATGCAAAAAGCAGAAATTTATAAAAACTGTATGAGGTCTCCAAAACAAGCTAGTATGAAAGGCTGCTTTCTATTCTGAATTCAAGGTAGTTTCAAATTGATAATAATAGCCATATTAGAAACCCCAAAAGAGTTGACATTACTGAAGATATGCTACTAATTCCTTCATTCTGGACCCATTTTAATAAACAGCATGTTTGAGAGGAAGGGAACCCCCCATTTCATCACTACGCTTTTGATGTTTCAGAAGACAGCCAGGGCTCTTTCACTAAATCAATACTTACTTTAAAAAAAAAAAAATCTTACAGAAAACAAAGGTAACAGTTTAAAAAAAAGACTGGATAGCTAAGTACCCTCTAAACTGCACAGCTGTACTGCTATGCAGCTCCCTTTTAAGCCCCATACAGGGGTTCAGGACTGTGGCAGGGAGCGGTCTCTCCCTGCTGGCCCCTGGAATAGACCTACTGTGGTAAGGAGAGGTGCCTCTCTTCACACCCCCTGCCCAGGTGCTGCTATGGAAAAGAGAACTGAGGGGAGTCCTTTTTCCCTGCTGTAGCCCCCGGGCAGCCTGTAGCCCACACCCTCATTGTTGGGTCCACTCCAGAGCCCACAGTTCCCCTGCACTCTGTCCCAGCCCTCAAGCCCCTCCCACATTGCAAAACCCTTATCCTCACCCCAGCACATGAATTTTATGTGCATCAATATGGAGACATCACCTCCATATTGGTGCACATAAAATTCATTCTGCCCACGTATGGGAAAAATTAGAGGGAAGGAACACTGTTGGACGGTGCAAAATATTTTTCAGATTATGCTTCCTCTCCAATTCCATTTGCGTTTTCATCTATAATGAGAGTGGATTTTAAGGGAAAGAGCTTTCTGTATGATACAGAAGAAGCTGATTTTCCTATGACTTACTTTGGACCAGTATCTGGTTTTAATGTTATTTTAAACTGTAATGGACTATTTTTGAAGCTTGTCTGACTCTACGTGTGCCCAGCTTGTGCATTAGGACTGCCTTCTTTCCTATTTTAACATCAGAAGAGCAATGCATGAGACTGGTGACCATTAATGCAATTTCCTTCCACCCCTGAAAAGCTGGAGGGGCAAGTTTCTCCCACACAGAAGGCGAACAAGAGCAATGTCACTGTTCGATGCTAGATAACACTATTCATCTCCTGTATGGAAATTCTGGTCAAAAACAACTCATTTTGTAAGCTTTCTAGTGTACTTTGCTTTCATAAATGTAAATAGAAAACAAACATCTTAGTCTTAGGAGGTAAACAATGCTGGCGCCTAATAGGAGCATCTTTTATCCCTTTATGAAGTGTATGAAATACAATAGGTAACTGATAGCTTGAAAGCTTGTCTATTCATGAATTGAAGTTGACCCTATAAAAGACATTACCTGCACCTATTCTGACTCACTTATAGATAACTGACTAATTTAGAACTTGAGGCTGTTAATAATTTACATTAACAGCTTGGATTTATATACAGGCAGTCCCCAAGTTACGCGGATCCGACTTATGTCGGATCTGCAGTTACGAACGGGGCCCTCCCTCTCCCTGGTCTCCAGCAGACCAGGGAGAGGAAGCAAAGCGGCGGAACACGCGGGCAGCGGACAGCCCAGACGCGTCTGGGCTGTCCGCTGGCCGCGTGCTCCGCACCATTGCTCTGCTCTGCTCCCCGTCCCCCTGGTCTGCAGACCAGGGGGACGGGGAGCAGAGCAGAGCAGAGCAAAGCGGCGGAACACGCGGCCAGCTGACAGCCCGGACGCGTCTGGGCTGTCCCGCTGCCCCCGTGCTCCGCTGCTTTGCTCCGGACGCCTGTGGTACAGCAGCTGGGGCGCTACCGGTTGGTCCCGTAGCACCGCTCTGGGCGCCACTGGACCAACCCAGCAGCACCCCAGCTGCTCTGCCCCAGGTGTCCCCAAGTCAGCCGCTGCTGAAACTGACTAGTGGCTGACTACAGGAAGCCCCTGCCCCGGGCTTCCTGGAATCAGCTGCTGATCAGTTTCAGCAGCAGCTGACTTGGGGATGCCTGGGGTTCTTAAGTTGAATCTGTATGTAAGTCAGAACTGGCGTCCAGATTCAGCTGCTGTTGAAACTGATCAGTTTCAGCAGCGGCTGAATCTGGACACCAGTTCCGACTTACATACAGATTCAACTTAAGAACAAACCTACAGTCCCTATCTTGTACGTAACCCGGGGACTGCCTGTAGTGCTTTTATCCAGAAACACCAGACCTCAACCTGTGTAACAGCCAGAGATGAAATGCAGCCATTTCTAGGGCAGAATATAGAACTTACTCAGCAAAAGCAAAGAAGTTTTTAGGAACAGACATGCAAAGCTACTCCATTTCAAGAACAGAAAAATGGCCCATCTCTTATGAATTTCATTATATCATGGAATATCAATGAAAAAACCCAAATTCCCTATCTGGTTCAAAGCAGAAACTTAGTTAATACAGTCCACCAAAAGACTTACCTAGTCTTGCCTGGGTCTTTCAGGGCAGGGGGCTGATTGTGTGCAGGAGTCAGGGCAGCAGCTTGGGATGTTGGGGGGCAGGGAAGGAGGCTGGGAATGAGGTAGGGTACAGGATTGAGTGCAAGAGATGAGAAGGGGCAGAGGAGTAAGGGCAGAGGGTTGAGAGAGTGCAGAGGGAGTGAGGGCTCAAGGCACGAGTGACCAATAGTTGTGCTCAGTAGGGAGGGCTCAGAGTGGGTGGCCACTGGTTTCTCCCCAAGGGTAGCCTGGAGTAGCACAGGCCATGCACCCTGCCCGTTGGCTTGCCCTTGGGACAAAGGGGGACTGCGCAACCTGTCCTTCAGCTTTCTCTTCTGGGTGGGGCTGCACACCCTGCCTGCCAGCTTGATCCCAGGGCCTGCCCAGGGGGAGGGGTGGTAGAGGGAGACAAGACACACACAGGCCTCCTGCAAGCACTCCCCAGGGCTGCTCTGGGTGGCAGGTGGTGCCCCCCTGTGGTGATTCCTGCCTTCATCCTTGCTGTCCCCCTGTGGTCATGTGTGAGTATAACTGTCCCTGTCATCACACCTCTTTCCATTTGATCCTAGCGCAACCAAACCCTGACTTTGTTTAACTGCCACCAGGCAGATGTAAACCTGGCACCTCTGGAGCTTAGAGCCTCTACCCTCTGAGCTAAAAGCCAGCTGGCTCCCAGCCCATGCTGTTGAGGTCTCTTTGTCTTACATCTGTTGCTGTGGTCTAGGCACCACTGCATGGGACAATGAACCACACATTGTGGTTACATGTGTGTGGGTTACATACTTCCCCTGGGCAAGGAAGTGCCTCTGAAGCTTCAGAGACCCAGTTGAGATCCTGATTGAGCCCCTACTTGTAACCACCACCAGGTGGATTTGAATCTGGGACCTCTGAAGGTTAGTAAAGGAACCTCTACCTCTGAGCTAAAAGCCAGCTGGCTCTCAACTCATGCTGTAGAGGTCTCTTGTTTTGATCTGTTGCTGTGGTCTAGATGCCACTGCGTGGGACAGTGAACCACACTAGGGCTATGTCTACACTCGCAGCTTCTTGCGCGAGTAATATGCAAATGAGGCTAAACGTGGAATATCGCCGAGCCTCATTTGCATACCTAATGAGCCACCTTTTTTTCAGAAGAGGCTCTTGCACAAGAAGGAGTGTCTATACTGCCCCTTCTTGCGCAAGAAAAACCCTCTTGCACAATGACGTTCTTTCTGAAAAGTAATAGGTGTAACGGCATTGCCCAAGAGGGTTTTTCTTGCACAAGAAGGGGCAATATAGATGCTCCTTCTTGTGCAAGAGTCTCTTCTGAAAAAATGGTGGCTCATTACATTAGGTATTCAAATGAGGCTCGGCAATATTCCACCAATAGCTTCATTTGCGTATTACTCACGCAAGAAGCTGCGAGTGTAGACATAGCCTAGGTGTGTGGGTTACACTTGATTTAAGTTAGAAGAGGAAGCTACATACCACATTTGGTGGTCCTAGCTCTTACCATTTAGGAGGCAGAGTGACAGATGTACATTTCTTATTTTATATTTAGACACACACACAGCGCTCGACAAATCAGTGTATCTACTGCCCATGGTGACTAGATTTCAGCCGGTTGCCCCATTCACCGGTGGCGTGCACATGTGCAATGCCAGTCTGGTGCATGCACAGTTCAGGGCTGGTGAGTGGATTTCACCACGGTTTGTTGAGCCGTGTGTGTGTATATTTCTCAGAACATCAAAGCATTTGATGAGAGAATTTATCAGTGCAGCTCTAGGTAAGACAGGATTTAAACGATTACTTTTATATTTTGTATGTAACACTGGAATTTTCTCCCACAAATTAATGTGTAACTGATATATATCCCAATGTTCACTGAATATTTAATTTTTTTAAATGCTACTCAGATAGCAGTTTTTTGCTATTACTTTGAGTGCCATTTTATAAAAAATAAATTGACAAAAGAAGACTCTCTAATTCTCCAATATAGAGGGGGAACCATAATACATGGAATATTTTGTATTAGTTGAAGTTTGATTGGTTGAGCATTATATTTCTATAAGGATTTTTCGGTCTGCAAAATCTTAAATAGAGGAAATATATAAAGTTTGTGTTTAGATTTTTAGCACAATCTATCTGCATCACTTGCTCTCTATCAATGACATTCTTCACGTCCCAAATTCCCAAGTCTTGTTTTATACAAAGATAATGAGGTAGGTAGATAATGACTACTCTATATGTCCAGATGGCTAATATTGCATCATTTCACATAGGATTTTAATGACACCAGTAAGAGGAGAAAACACTCTTCATTTGGATATTTTGCCAACATATATACTGTTAAAATCATATTAAACACTTCTGTCCATTCTTCTTGCCCTTGCTAACTTTTAAATCCTTGCAAAATAATTGTGAATACTTTCATCACAAGAGTGCAGCAACTAGTCAAACACTGTATAAGAACTTAAATTAAATATTGCATTTCATTGGTAAAATTATTACCATTTATTTTGATGACACATGGATTCTCTTTTCTTTAAGACCACCACTGTTGAAATTATGATAACTGAGCTTATAAGATAGAAAAGTGAAGGACAGTCATTGCTTTTGAAATGTTTAGTTTGGGGTTTTTATTCTCTAGTCTAAATCTGGAAAGAGAAATTAATTACTCTTCCCTTCAGAAGATGATACCTTCTGTCAAGAACATGAATCTTGGCCTGAAAACCAGAGTTTACCAAGTTCTCAGTATTATGTGTATGATGTATCTACAACACAGAATGGCTGATCACAGATGACATGTTAAAAAAAAAATCACAGGACTTGCAAAAACTATACCTTTCAAATTATTCAATTCCTAATAGATTAAATATGATGACAGAGAGAGTAAACTTGTGGCAAAATTTATTTAGCTTCCAGCTGATTTAAGAATTTGATGGAGAAGATAAGGGACAGAGATAAAAAAGGAAGCAATACATTTCTACCTGATGAAGTTCCATACTGAACTGCTTCCAAAGAACTCCATCAAGAGTAGACTGAAGAATTTCCATTGTGGAAATTACTCCAAATTCACTTAGCCTCCCAAGCAAGCCCAATGCACATTTTAGATGTAATTATATCTTAATTATACGGCATACAATGCCACAGATACTGCTTATTCATTAACCACTTGATAATTCATGTATTTAGGACTTAGCCCTGAGTAGCACTGAGCATCCCCTGCATCTCAACTCCTGTTATAAGAAGATAGGAGGAGGCACCCAGTATCCTTGCAGCATAGAAGCCTTACAATCACTTTTGTTTTTAAAGTCAGCTTGGTAAACCTTCCACCTGTGGCTATCACTGGAATTGCACTGACAATCAGGCTAAGACTAGACTAGCTCAAAATGGATGTTCTCAAATTAGGATTATTTAACACTGATGACATGCGCAGACCAAACACCACATGCAGAACTCCCGATAAGCCTTTAAACTTCACACACACTTTTATGTTATTCACCAGTCTGAATATATAAAAAGAACTCAAAATTTTTAAGAGGTACTTTAAAAGGGTAATTTAACTGTGTCAAATGGCACATAAATCATTTGTACATCCATCTAGACTTTCTTTTAAAGCCAACTCTTTAGCTAATATAAGTAACAGGGCAGAATAAGAAGAGGTAGAAGTGAATGGTGAACAACAGTATTTAGAGCAGTATGACAGGGCAGTAAGTACCTTTCTAACAGAGAGAGATTTAGCGGGACTAAAGGCCTGCTCTGTGAGATCGAGCCCTTCAATAGTTTCCGTACAGTCTGAGAGGGGAGCATCCTGCAACAGTAAATTGAGTAAACAGAGCAAACCAAGCCCAGGCTTTAACACATCAACCAAGAGCATTAAGACACTGGCAATAAACATGCAGAGAAACAGTAAATGGTAGATATAACAGCACTGATAATGAACTGACATGCACACAAACATCATAACCAGACTGAAAAATGCTCTGCTCATGATATGACTAGTCAAACTTCATATAGTGCATCAGAAAATACTTATCTAATGCCAATTATATCACTCATATTTACGGAGATGTAAGTTTTTAAATGATCAGTGTGCACACTTTGCTGAGTAGCTGGCTAGACAGCTCTTAAATTCTTATTTTGAACAATAATTCAAAGAAAGTCTATTTACTTAGTGAACCAAATACAGTTTTTGGCTTATTGGATTTTATTGTGGATACACAACAATATCAATTTTTTTAACTGATCTCCAAACAAGTTACTGTCAAGTTATCAGAATATATTTAATACACATTAGACAAAATTGACTTTGCTGTTTCCAATATCTTATATTTTAAAAGTACATTAACTTGAAAAATATCCAAGATGTTACAAAGCCTGACTAGTTTTGAGTGGGATTCTAACCCATATAAATAGCCTTTTCAAATTTTCATGCACTACATTCAGCAATAAATCAATGATAATCTCTCATGGACATGCTTCAACTGCACTACTGAAGCCTCTTATATTTCTGACCCTGTGCACTTTCACAAAGACAATGGTGCTATCTCTAACACTTACCTTGTACATAGTTACTCTCTGCCAATCAAAGAATAATGTTATAGTGACATATTAGGTGAAAAGAGAGGATACCACACATTAATTTTAATATTAGGTTTTATGACACTCTGTGTTCTCACCTGTACAAGACTCCTGTCCACTACTACCCCACAAAGAACCTGTGACTGAGGACCAGCAGTTTTAATATCCTGTAAGTTTTGCTCCCGGATCTGTGAAGAAAACAGCAGGATCAATACATGTCAACAGTAGACAAACCCATCAGTTGAAAGAGGAGAGGGACAAAACAAAAAGTCTTTTTCAGCTAGGATTTAGAGGTTGGTCCTGAGTTTGTATAAATCATCATAGCTCCTCTATCATCAATGGAGCTATGACAATTTACATTAGTTGGAGGATCTCCCCCTAGGATTCTACTGATATAAATTTCTTACATCCCAACCCGTTTGGTATATAGGTACCACAACATGCATTTCCCTTCCTTTTATGGGATTAAACCAGATTGATCAGACAGCAAAGAAAGCCATTTCAGAAGGGCATCAGAGCATTCCAAATCAGTCTTTTACCATATTTAACCTTTTAGTTTACACATATTCCATAACTATATTCCCACAGAGAATAATTCCAAAGCCAAGAGGAAGTGCTATTAAAATAGAATCAAAGAAATGTATGGCTGAAAGGGACTTTGAGAGGACATCTTGTGAAGACCCGTATGTTGATGCAGACCCAAGTAAACTTTAGCTATCCTTAACTAGTGTATGTCTAACCTATTCTTAAAAACCTCCAATGACAGGGAATGCATAACCTCATTTGGAAGTCTATACAAGGGCTAACCTTTGTAGCTAGAAAGTGTGTGCATGCATGTAGTTTTTTTTTTTTTAAAATCTCTAACCTAAATCTCATTGCTGTAGAATAAACTAAACAGATCGTGTCCTACATGGGGACTCTGGCTGATCCTGAGCTCCATGCAGCACTGCCTCATTGAAACAACACAGCAGCGTTTCAAAGGGGAAGTGCATGCGAATAACTGCGATTAAATTTTTTAATTGCTTAACAGTCCTACTTTAAAATGTGTAACTGGCTCAACAAATCTGGGAAGTGGGGATAAGGATGTTTAACTATAATGCAACATCTAAAGAACAAAATATCTGTATTTCTGTGCTTCATTATTCCATTTTAGAATAATACATATTTAGCTAAACTCTTTCCTAAAATATAAATAAAAAGCACCAAAAACAAAAATTTAAAAGAACACAGCATGACCATGATGATTAATCATTTTCCTCTATTCTTTTTCTGCCTTGTTATTAAAATTGCAAACTCATTTGGGCAGGGACTGCACCTTGCTTAGCTCACTTTCTTGATTGGTCCCCAGATGCTATCATAATTAACAATAAAAAGCAATGTCACATATGTGGCTCACTTCTGAAAGAATCTACCTAGAATTTATAACTGAAAAGCAGGCATAGAAGCTGGCCAAGCAGTAACAAGTGATCTCAGGTGATACAAACAATCTCGTATCTGCCTCTTTGAGCTGCTGACGAAAAATCTACCACTATACCTGAAAAGCAAAATTAAGGTTAAACTAACCGGGTTTGGCTACACTGTATGTTTATACTTGCATCTTATTTATAAGGAGATAATGGAAGTCTCTATCTTAGGCCTTGTCTACGCTATCAAGTTTTGTCACCAGAAACTGCCTTTTGGCAACAAAACAGTAAAAGCATACAAATTGCAATGCAACTTTTTGCCATTTTCAGTCACAAAGAACTTCCACCCCTACAAGAGATTTTTCTTTTTTCCCTTCGTTTGCTAGCTACAAAGAGACAACTGGCTTCTGCGAGTATCCCACAACGCCCTTTCTGATGACTGTGCTCAGTGTTTTTGACCGCTGCTGCCCTGCACCCCTGTCCTTTCACAGCTCCAGATAGTATTTGACAGCTGAGTGAGCTGCGCCTTTTGGGGAAGAAACAAAGAGCAAATCATTGGAATGCTCCTCTTCTGTCCTGTACTTAGGAACACAGTGTCTGGCAGACTGCTGCTGCAGGGAGAGGGGGACAGAATGTGCTGCGCTGTTTTGACATTCCTCAACACAGAGTGCTCACAGAGCTACTCATGACGACACTCCTGGGAGTTGAGGAGGATGTGGGAGAACTCAGAGGCAATTCCAAAATGCTCAGCTCTGCCTTCCCCCACAACACTGCACTGTGGGATACCTACTCTGTGCATTGCTCAAATTGTCAAATAGTTCTCCCCATTGCGGTCATGATCTGTTGACAGAGGTAACAAGTATGAGCATCCTTTGGTGATTTTTATTTTGTTGACTTTTGGGTGTCAACATAAATTTTATTGAAAAATCTTAAAACAAGGCCTTATAACAGTGGTTCTTAACCAGGAGTAATTACTTATGCGGGGTAATTTGGCATATTTCAGGGGGTAACAAGTTTAAAAAACAATAGGTGTTCAATTTTGTTCAACATAATATCTGAGACAACAAAATACAATAAAAATGATAAATCGTAATTTTCTTTTTGTCTATTGCCATTTAAAAAAGGAGGAGGGGAAACAGTGCCAAAGAGATTAAGGAACATTGCCTTAGAATCACAGAAACGTAAATCTAGAAGGCAGACCAAGAAGTCATAAAGTGCAACCCCTGAGCTATGGCACAACCAAGTCACCTAGATCATCCTTGACAGGTATTTGTCCTATTTTTTTTTTTTTTTGAAACTTCTAACAACAATGATTCCACAACCTTTCTTGGAAGCCTGTTCCAGAATCTGACTATCCTTTAAGATAGAAACATTTTCCTAATCAATTTCCCTAGCTACACATTAAGTCCATTACTTCTTGTCCTTCCTTTAGTGGACTTGAACAACTGGTCATAATCTTTACAGCATCCCTTAACATATTTGAATATTTATCAGGTTCCTCTCAGTTGTCTTTTCTCAAGTCTAAACATTGAATCACAGAGTCAAAGGGCCATAACTGGCAGGCTGTGAATATGAGCACGTAGAAGAGAGGCAAGCCCTCAACCCCACTCCCTGTCTAAAACACCAGAGGAGGCCAAGCCCCTGAGTTAGCTGGAATACCAGAGCAGGAAAATGGACTTTGGAGGGCTGGATTAAAAAGGTCAGACAAACTGGACATGGCCTATTGTCTGCCCACCCGAATCTAGATGATCCTTGACAGATGTTTGTCTAACCTGCTCTGTACAGTTTCCAATGATGGAGATTCTACAACTTTGAGGCAATTTTTTTCCATTGCTTAACTACCCTGCCAGTTTAGAAAGCTTTTCCTAATGTCCACCACCTCTGCTGCAATTTAAGCCTGTTGCTTCTTGTCCTATCCTCGGAAGTTAAAGAGAACCTTGCTTCTTGTGACAACTTTTATGTACTTGAAAACTATTAGTCTCCTCCCCAAAAACCTTCTCTTCTCCAGACTAAACATGTCCATTTTTAAAAAATCTTTCCTTATAGGCCAAGGTATCTAAACCTTTTTATCAGTTTTGATCCTCTGCTCTGCATTCTTTCCAATGTATCCACATCTTTTCTAAAACTTGGTACCTAGAAGTGGACACAGTACTCTAGCTCCACTGTTAAGTACAGTGTGACAATTACTTTCGCTATATTACATACAATGTTCTTGTTAACATATCCCAGAATATTTCACTTTTAATTTGAAACTGCATCATGTTGATTGATATTCAATTTGTGATCCACTATAACCCCAGGATCCTTTTATGTAGTACTAACTCCTAGCTAGGTATTTGCCATTTTGTAGTCATGCATTTGATTCTTCTTTCATAAGTATTTTGCACTCCTCCTTTAATCTTTGATTTCCAACCACTTCTAGAGTTTGTAAAGGTAATTTTGAATTTTAATCCTATCCCCCCAAAGTCTTGCAACACCTCCCAGCTTGCTGTCATCTGCAAATTATATAAGCATAATTTTCACTCCTATCTCCAAGTCGTTATTAAAAATACAGAATACCACGAGACCAAGCAGTGACCCCTGAGATCCCTCTAGAAACACCCTCTCAGTCTGACAGAGAACCATAGATTACTACTCTGACTACAGTCTTTCAATCAGTTTTTCACCTTATGTTAATAATTCTATCAAGATCACATTTCCCTTGTTTCCTTAGGAGAATGTCCTGTGAGATTGTGTCAAAAGTCCTATTAAAATAAAGATACATCACATCTATTGACTCTCCCATAAACAGGCCACTAGCCCTGTCAAAGAAAGAAATTAGATGAGTGCAGCATGATTTGTGCTTGACAAATCAATGCCAGCTGTTCCTTATAGTCCTATTCTAACTCCAGGTACTTATACACTGATTGTTTCAAATTTTATTCCAGTATCTTTCCAGGTATTGAAGTTGTTGGTTAGTCTATAACTCCCCATAGACTTTCTCTACTTTCTTAAATATAGGTACTATGTTTGCCTATCTCTAATCCTATGAGAACCCACCTGTCATATAGGAATTGTCAAAGATAATTGCTAATGGTTTCAAAATTGCTTCAGCTACTTCCATAAGTCACCTGGGATAAATTTCATCAGGCCTTGTCAGCTTGAATACATCTAACTTCTCTAAATATTTTTTTTAACCTTTCCTTATTTTGGTTTACATTCCACCTTCTCTAAATGTTCAATACAGTTAATATTAAGAATAAGTTATCATTAATCATTTCTGCTAAGAGTGAAGTAAACATCTCACCTTTCTTGAGGTCATAAGTCACTAGCTCTCCCCCTGCTGAGCAGATCATGTACATTTTTCTCTTGCTCCTAGTGTATTTAAAGAACCTTTTCTTAATTGTTTATGGCCCTTTCTAGACTCATTTTGTGCCTTAGCCTTTCTGATTTTGTTCCTGTTTCCTCTAAGCATAGAATTACTTTCTGGATTTTCAGGTAATTAAAGATCAATTCTTCTTATCTTTCCTTCACATTGGAACAGTTTGCAGTTGCGCATTTAATAGTGTCTTGAGGAAGTGCACTCTCTCTCTCAACCTTTTTTATTAGATCTTCTTTCCATGGAACTCTACCTAATATTTATCTGAATTTGTTAAAAGCCTGCTTTTCTGAAGTCCTCTGTCCTTGTTTTATTCCTTCCTTTCCTTAGAACTATTAAAACAATCATTTCATGATCATTTTCTCCCAAATTACCTTCCACTTTCAGATTTGCAGCCATTTCCTGCCTGTTGTCCAGAATCAAATCTAAAATGGCTATCTCCTGGGTTAATTTCTTTCTGGAACAAAATATGGTCTCCTAATTAATTCCAAGAATTTACTAGGAATTTTATCTTTTGCCATATTACTTTTCTGACAGATGTCAGGGTAGTTATAGTCTCCCGTTAGTATCAAGTTTTGTATTTTGGGTTATTCCTGTTATTTCTTTTAGAAATGCTTCATCCATCACCTCTTCCTGATTTGGTGGTCTACTGTAGACCCATGCCAGAACATGACCTCTATCTTTTAATCTCCTTTTATCTTAATCCAGATATGCCTCCCTCTCATTTTCTTCTTGACCAGAGAACAAGTTTAATACATTCTTGAGGTATAATGCAATATCTCCTCCCTTTTTACCCTGCCTGTCCTTCCTGATCAAGCTATATCCCTCTATATGAAACTTACCACACCAGGTTCCTGTGATGCCAACTAAGATAACATTTAGTTTATACACTAATATGTCCTGTTCATTTCCCATGCTTCTTACATTTGAATACAGACATCTAAGAGGACAGATTCCCCCACTAATTTCCTTCTTGTAATTTCGCCCTCTACAACCCCCATATCTAACCCTCTGACATGACCACTTTTTAAAAAATACATTTAGCTGTGGGCTTTTAGCACATGCTTCCTTAAACAGTTTAAATCCCTTCTTGGTTCTAAGGGAGCAGGTGACAAAATGCTACCGAGCTTAGTTCAAGAACATATAGCAACTGTTTCTACCTCTAGTTATCACAGGAAGGACAATAAAGAAGCCATGCTTTTGATTTTTGCAAAATTATTAGCTCTTTACAAGTACACCACTTGAAGGGATGGCAAATTTAATTATTTAACAGCAGTTACAAACCTTGTTCCTCATTTCTTGGACCTCCTTTGGGTTAGTGTTCAATGGAACAAACAGGTTAGGGACAGCAGAGGTGGCAGTTCTATGTCCATCCTCTTTAGTCCACTGCAATGCCAAGAACAGTTCAATAGTCAGAATTGCTGTAATGGCAAGAATATTAACAGCAGCAAATTTATATAACAATTGATCATGCATTATATATAAACATAGAGAACTGAATCAATGGTTACATTCTGTTCACATATGGCACTCAACTCAAACTTTTTCAGTGGTTTCAGAATCAGAAAAGGAATTAAAATTAATGTCTACAGAGACACTATCAACTAGGATAAAATTTCCATCCTAAACTTTTGCACTTACCTTAAGTTCCAGAGATTTCTGAAACTCAAATATATTTATTAGCAGTTCATTTTTCTGTGCATTTCTGTGTAGACAGACAGGTTCAACATTTTCTTGTGTACTTTATCACTTACTGAAGAGTCCCTTAGCAATAAAGGAGACAAAAATCCCGTAACACTAACTTTTCCATTAAAAAGTAAAAGAAAAAAGAGAATCTCCAGATGCGCTATTTAAAGTGTTGTCAATTTTTTTTTATAAAATTGTGCTGACAGTGTCTCTTTAATCACAGAAAAAAAAAATAGACCCAGATAGTTAAGATAAAACTAAGTGTTTTAAATACCTACTATGGTCATATTTACCTCCACATTTTCTCTTAGAATACTAAACTGAGAGTGAAATCATTGATTCAATCCTCTGATACTCAACAAACATCAAAGCAAACTTAAAGCATAAGATGACAGGAGTGTGAAAAGCAATGTGATGTCACTAACCAGGCTTAGTGAATGATTTTGTACTGTGAGGCAAGAGTGGGCATCACCAAAGTTTTGCATTAAAACAAACTACTTCATTAGAATATACTGTGTTTTCAGAATTATTTCTGCTGTATCAACACAACAGCCTGCGGGAACAGTTTGGTGATGTCGAATATATTTTATATAACTTACATCTGAAAAGGTTACAAAAATATCCCAAACACAAACTTAAAGCGTTTCATGGGCTCGTCATAGAAGGTTGTTTTACATGGTCATTGCATCTAGTATGTTGACAGGGTTTCTGTGCTACAACACATTTTTTTCTCTTTACCTCTGATTCATCAAATGCTATATCTTAATAATTCCCAATTGTTATTGCATAGAAAATGCATTGAACATTTAAAACAAACCTGTTTTAAAGAGCAAATGCTATGCACTTTTCTGAGTAATTTCAAGAGACAATAAGCTAGCCAGAAATTTTAAAACTTTAAAAAAGCAAACAGAATTTAAAAATGTTTTGCACTGTAAAGAAAAATATGGAATGGACATGGAGCTGTGGAATACTCACTGATGATTATCTTCTTAGATAAAAATTAATCCAGCTTTTTATTAAAGATAATTTCAGTCAAAACATTAAAATATAAAACCAACCTAAGTACAGAAAATTGTTTTCTTTTTAAATTAAGAACAAGCATTAAAAAAAGTAAGTACACAAACCTGGGACATTTAAAGAATTTTATATTGCTCCAGAACAAGATCTAAACAAGATTAATTTCTGAGTCAGGATTTTACTCAAACATCTGCTGATTATTTCAAATATTACGTAATTTGATTATGTTGTATGTGAACCAAGATTAAAAAATATTAAGATTATTGCTCTAAATGTGTATGTATGTGGATTTTTTTTCATAGCAGTACAGGTTAATATAAAGCTGACGGTAGTAAGTGCACATGGACTAGTTATTTTCTTTACTAAACAAAAATCTCACACACACACACACACACACACACACACACACACACACACACACACACACA